>NC_056740.1:20026682-20144182 GCF_019279795.1 Protopterus annectens | reverse complement strand
TTTTACTATTTAGTTACCTATGCTATCTATATTTAAAAGTGAGGTTAGGAAGGTAAAAAGGTTAGCCTGGAGTGAAGGGGGAAGAGAGCTTGAGAGGTATGGGCTGAAGAATGCAGTTGCATTTCCTGTTTAGATAGAGGTAGGAATGAAGTTGGATTTTAAAGTTATTAAGGTTGTTACAGGTCTTCAGTGTGGAGGGCAGGGCATTCCATTTTTTAGCTAGGGTAAAGGATAAGAGAAGCTGACCTGCTGGGCGCTTGGGTTTTTGTACGGTGATCAGGTTTTGGTGAGAAGATCTAAGGGATCTAAGGGGGGTATAAGGTTGTAGAATATTGGAAAGAGCAGGGCAGTTAGTAGGATGGAACAATAATTTGTGAGCTGTAGTGATTTGGAGAAAGTCAAGTTGATTGGGGAGTTCAAACCAGTTTAGAGAGTGAAGGGAGGTGCAGTGATGAGAGGAGGATTTGGCATTGGTGGCAAATCTGGAGATTTTGTTGTAACATTGTCCCAATTTGGAGGTAAGTGTGGATGATAAATTACTGAGCAGAGGAGCACCATACAGTAGAGAGGGAAGGAGGTAGGTAGAGGCAAGAGTTAGTCTGGTGGGAGGAGAGAGGAAGTGGTTGTTTCTATACAGTAAGCCAAGTTTTATTTGTGTTTTCTTTTGATGTTTAGCTGGATATGAGTATTAAATTTTAGTTGGTAATGCTAACACCACGGGACCAAACAAAGACAACCGTACCCATAATGACATTATTTAAGAAAAGAAATAATGACTTTTCTTAAATAATGGCATTGTAATGCCTCTTTGCTGCCCTTCCGCGCTGTCTGGTGTTCAGCGGCAGTTCTGATGTACCGATGCCTTTCCCTCTACAGTACATCAGCTGGGCAAAGCAGCAGAGAACGCAAGATTCGCTTTTTTGTGCTTTACTAATTATAAATGGTTTTTAACATGGCGAGACAGCAGATCTGCTTTGCTTTATGTTAAACTCTTTTAACATGGACTTTTCCGCTGGTTGGGCTGGCCAATGGCATTGTATAATATTAAATTTTAGTTGGTCATCAATCGTAACACCAAGAAGTTGGGTGGAGGGTACGATCTCGATAGTGGAGTTGTTAAGGCTGGTAATTTGAAATGAGTTTTTATCAATATATATATATATATATATATATATATATATATATATATATATATATATATATATATATATTTGTTGTGGACACTGCATACATCTTTAGAGAAACTGTTTTATTCTTTCCTGAGCCATGCTTGCAGCATTGTGAAACTGAAAGTGACATTTTCTGCACAGCCTAGCTTCTTTTAAACAAATGCCCTACAAACCCAACTAGCTCAGAATTGATACATTTTTTATACATTTCTATGTCTAAGAAAATACTTCAGCATTAACTGCTTTATTACCAGCACAATGTCTCAGCTAAGGACTACACTTTTAGCAGAGGCTGATACACAGCAAGATGCAGAATTTCTTGCAGACCAAGATCAAATCTTTGATCCACGTGTATGAGCAAAATGTTAGAGTCTAAACTTACATGGAAGGCAAAACAGAATTATGAGACTGACAGGGAAGAACTGTTATCCAATCTTGCTTACTCGTGGACTAACACTATTAACAACTGTATGCCCTCTCTCAACCTGTTTGTAATGCACTGCAGTTAGAGGGTGCACTCAAGCAATTTATTGCTACCTTTCAAAGCTATCAGAGACTATGCATAAAATATGTAAATTTATTACAGAGATATAACACTGAGGAAGCACAAGAAGAACTAAAGAGGTTTAATCAGCTTAATCTTGAGAGGGACAGCTTGGCATTACAAACAAGGACTAAGGCAGAAGTCAGAATTACACAACTCTATGAATCCAGATGCTATCGCTCTGCATCTACCAGACACTCGAGGTCTAGTAGATCTTTACAGTCTAGATTTTCCACACTCAGCGAACAACTTATCATAGCCTGTGCTGATGCAGAAGCTGTAAGATTCAGGCAGCCTTCACAAAAAGGAAGGCTCAGTTAGAAGCAGTAGCTGCCCACAGAGAGGTAGAAGCTGCACACACAAAAAAAAAAAAAAAAACAGAAAGAGAGGCAGAAGCTGCACACAGAGAAGCATAAAGGCCGGCTGAAGCTATTCGCAAAAGGGCTGAAATAGAGGCCTTAGAAAAACAGCATGACTATGGCACAGCTATGGCAAGGTTAAGAGTTCTAGAGCAGGCTGCTAGTGGGAGTGACAGAGACAGCATAGGTCGAGTGGACATAGAGAGTTATCTTAAATGCACTACAGACTATATGTTCAACCAAAGCAACAAGCATTCTCTTTTATCTGATGCTCCTGAAGCCAGAGACACTTCCTGAGAACTTTTACTCCCAGTGACTACTGCTGCAGTACCTCTCAACCAAGGTCACTATGACACACCTAGCCCTGCTCAAGCTAACCTACCATATTATGGAGGCAGTCATCAACCTCCTGTCAACCGAGCCTCTGCATCATTGCAAGCTCCTGCACACATGAACTCTCGGCCAGTTCCTCAGCTTAATGCCCTTGCACCATCATATGTCCCAATGTCATTCAGCAATGGTGCCACTGTTAATGTGACCAACACTGTTTAGCCAACAGCTCCTCGCTTAAAGTCTGAAGACACAGAAGTGTCACAGGTTGTAAAGTGCATGCTTCACAAGGATCTTATCAAAACTGGCCTCACACAGTTTGATGACAGACCTGAGAACTACAGAGGCTGGAAATCTACCTTTAAGTCTGCAGTTGGTGATCTGGATATTACAGCTACTGAAGAACTAGATTTGCTCTTCAAGTGGCTTGGTCCCAGCTCCTCTGAACGTATTAAGCATCTCAAGGCTGGTCATATCGTTAACCCAGCTGTGAGTCTTAATGCTGCCTACGACAGACTGGATCATAGCTTTCGCAGCCCTGACGTCATTGAGGATGCTTTATTCAAGAGGCTGTAAAGTTTCCCAAAGATATCTAGCAAGGACAGTCTAAAGTTTCAAGAGCATAGTGACCTTCTTTCCGAACTTCAGCTAGCCAAGGAAGACACACACCTTCCAGGCCTCAGTTATCTGGACACTGCTCGTGGGGTTAACCCGATAGTTTCAAAGCTGTCATGTGATATCCAAGGAAAATGGACAACAGTTGGATCAAAGTACAATGAAGCAGACTCTCCTTTCCCCATTTTCCTTCTTCTACGAACTCATCAGGAAAATTGCAGAGACAAAGAATGACTCAAACTTCTCCTTTCGAGAGTTCCACGCTCCAGGTCCGCCCTCTACAAAGCCTATAAATTTGCACAGCTCATACACAGGCCACAGAGGTCCGGCCTCACTTAAACGGACTGATGTCTTACCTACACCTTCTACAGTTCCCAACAAGGGTGATCAAAGCAAGAAAATCGAAAACCCGAATCTCCAATCCCCATACATAACAAACTGCACCCACTCAGAAAATATATTGGCTTTAGAAAAAAGGCCCTGCAAGAATGCAATGAACTTCTTAAGAAATTTGGGGTATGTTTTAAATGCTGTGCTTCCACCGAGCATTTTGGTAAGGACTGTAAAGCCATTATCAAGTGCATAGAATGTGACAGTGATGATCATGCACAAGCACTTCATCCATTTCAATATACTTCTACCCCATCCACAGTTAACCCTCTCGAGGCAAAGCAAGGCAGGGAGAATGTAGAACAAACAGTGGCTCCTACTCCTGTTGCCACCACATGTACTGAAGTCTGTGGAGAAGGACTCAGTGACAAATCTTGTGCAAAAATATGTTTGGTCCGTGTATACCCCAAGGGTCATCCTGAAAGAGCTATTCATGACGAGCAAAGTAATTGATCTCTAGCAAGATCAGAGTTCTTTGACCTGCTCAAAATAACAGGGGATGTCCTGCCTTACACTCTGGGCACTTGTGCTGGCATTACAGAAGTCTCTGGCAGGAGAGCTAGTGGTCTTATAGTGGCTCCTCTCAATGGCAACCTAGAAATTCCACTACCCACTCTCATCGAGTGCAACCAGATTCCAAACAACAGGCAAGACATCCTTACCTCAGAAGCTGCTTCTCATCAACCTTAATTGAAGGTCATATCTGGCCAAATACCACCCCTTCATAAAGACACTGAAATCCTGATACTGCTTGGTAGAGACATACTGAGAGTGCACAAGGTACGTGAATATATCAATGGCCCAAACAATGCTCCATATGCCCAACGCTTGGATTTAGGTTGGGTTGTCATTGGTAACGTCTGTTTAGATAAGGTCAGGAGACCTAACTGGGTTACTTCCTTTAAGACGCATGTTCTTCCAAATGGACGCAATACTTGTTTTGAACCCTGTCCTCATCACTACTGTGTAAAAGAAAGGTTATGCAGTAATGGTAAGCAACAGCAAGTCATCCAAGGCTGCAGCTATGGCTTAGACTCCTGGGATGATAATCTTGGCATTATGGTGTTTGATACCACTAGTGAAGACAATCATTTGGTGGCCACAAGAGAAGATAAGGAATGCTGGAAAATTATGAGTGAAGAATTCTATCAGGACAACTCCAGCAGCTGGGTGGCACCCTTACCATCCTGTACCCAAGAATGAAATTGCCAAACAATAAGCAGCTTGCAGAGTCATGGTTTATTTCACTGGAGTGCACCCTAAACAGGAATTCTGCAATGAAAAAGAACTTTGTTGACTTCATGCAGAAGGTGTTTGATAGGGAGCATGCTGAACATGCACCTCCCCGAAAGGAAGGGTAAGAATGTTCGTACCTTCCATGTTTTGGTGTGTATCACCCTCGCAAGCCAGACCAAATCAGAGTGGTCTTTGACTCAAGTGCTCACCATGAAGATGTTTCTCTTAATGACCTTCTCCTTTCTGGGCCTAATCTGAACAATAATCTAATTGGGGTCTTGATCCATTTCAGACAAGAATTGATTGCAGTAATGGCAAACATCCAACAGTGTTCCATTGTTCATTGTTCGTGAAGACAACAGAAACTACCTCAGATTTTGGTGGTACCGCAATAATGATGTCAATGACAAGGTCATAGACTATCGGATGAAGGTACATGTGTTCTGTAATAGCCCATCTCCTGCAGTCACAATATACCGGTTGAGAAAAACTGCACAAGAAGGTGAAAGGGAATTTGGGTCTGATGCATGTCAATTTGTTGAAAGAAACTTTAATGTAGATGATGGGCTTAAATCTTTTCTTAAAGAGGAAGAGGTGATGAATCTTCTTCCCAGAACTCAATATATGCTGGCTGTAGCTAATCTCAGACTTCACCAGATAGTCTCCAACAGTGTCAAGGTAAATGGAGTCTTTCATTCTGAGGACCATGCTGACAGTCTAAGGAACTTTGAACTAGGGTCTAATATTACCCTCATGCAATGCAGCCTCAGGCTGCTTTGGAATGTCAAGCAAGACTCATTCATATTTCAAATGTCAGCTTGTGACAAGCCCTTCACCAAACGTGGAGTTTTGTCTTGTAGTAAACAGCATCTATGATCCATTGGGCTTCATAGAGCCCTTTACCATTCAGGGCAAGATACTATTAAGACAGTTCACTTCTGAAAATATGGACTGGGGGGTCCCCTACACATGGTCGACATTTCAGAATGTCGAAGACCATATGGCCAAGACCATATGATCAACATTTGAAATGTCGACCATGCAGAAGTGGCATCTCCGTACAGTGTGGAGTAGAAAGATGTCCATCTTCTGCACTGTAGTGCAATCTTTGAGTTGGTATATTTAAGTTAGGGGGTTGTGGGTGGCGGAGCCCGCCTGCTAGCAGTGTGAAGGTAAGCTGTTGTGTTTTTTTTTTTATTATTTCATGGTCGACATTTTGAATGCTGACCATATGGTCTCAGCCATATGGTCTTCGACATTCTGAAATGTCGACCATATATAGTAGACCTGGACTGGGATACTCCTCTCCCCAGAGAAAAAAACGAAGTTGGGAAACATGGAAAGATTCTGCTAACAGAAATTTGTTTTGTTCCTGTTCCTGCTTGCCCAGGTCTTCGAGATATTGGCAACAGCAAGACTTCATCATGATGTTTGCATTTATCCACTTGTTTTTCAGGTTCCAACGGATAAAGAGTTTCCAAATATATATTGGACTGAATGTTTACTGTTATTGTTGTTTGGTGAAATCTAGAGATTTCAGGCAGGGAGTGTCATGTTACACATGCTTGTGTATTTGTTGTTCTGCTAAGAAATTTCCTTTTTTGTATTTTTGTCCCAGCTGTTTTCCTGTAGTCTAGCTCTGTTAGTTAACTCCACCCTTCTCCCCCATTTTCTTCAGTTGTGTGTTAGACTCCATTGCAGGTCACATGTCTATTGCTTGAGTGTGTCAAAGCAACATTATTTGATCTATTTGGAATGATTTTTTGTATTAAGATCTGTACAGTTTGGAAATTAAACTATTTAATGGTCTCCACAGGTGTCATTTCGATTGCGTCACTGTTTGCTAACATTGTCTGTGGTAGTGAGTAAACTTCTCAATTCATCTTGCTACAGATTAGGAGATTACACTTGCTAGGCACAGCCAAGGGGGGTGCAGAACAATCTTCATGAATATTTTCAGCCAACTTGGGATCATTGTGAGTTTGACTGTGCATTTGCCTTTTTGGGTGCATTTGAACTGTTAATTTTTTTTGGCCAGTAAACCCTTCACAGGTCTTATCCACAGGCAAATTTGGCAGCCACCTAGGGTGATCTTCATTTAGGAGCAACATTCTGTCTTTTATTTGCTTATTTTTTCTAAGTAAAGAAATACAAGTATTTCTTTTCTTAAAAATAATGTATATGTAAATCTCTCTCTCTCTCTCTCTCTATATATATATATATATATATATATACATATATATATATATATATATATATGGGTCTACTTCACTTAACCTAAAACTCATTTGACTGACACCCATTTCACCGACATGTAAGACATAGACATGTTGTGGGATTTCCTTCACCTGTGACTTGTTTGTGATAAAAAGAATTACCGTATCTTATAGTGCTGATTGTTAGAATTCCAGTAGTCATCTAGAAAGTAGTGTTGTAGTGTTTCTAAATGTGGGTTTTTCTATTTACATTTTTATGCAAGTATCTAAAGTAATTTGACAAATGTTTTGTGCATTCCCAGCAGTAGTGGCAGTGTGTAGAGTACTGTAAAGCAAATTAAGGGTATATGCCATTTTTCACAATGTAGTGTGATCCTGGAGTTAGTATTTGTAGTTAGGGGGGGCACCCCCCCCACTATAGCTTGGTTGTACATTGTCCCGTTTCTGTTAAGAGGGTTAGTGAGTAGTTTTTAAGTTCTGGCAATGGTTAGTTATTGGTGTTCTAAGTGTGCTTGTCTATGGTTTAAGATTTAGTATGTTAAAATTCAGCATTGTAAGCTGTTGGTGAAATGGGAGTCAGTCAAATGAAATTTAGGTTAATTGAGTGTTGGTCAAATGAGTTTTAGGTCAAGTGAAGTAGACCCATATAGATATCTATATATATATATATATATATATATATTTATAGATATATATGTGTGTATATATATGTATATATATATATATATATATATATATATATATATATATATATTTATTTTTGTTTTACATTTGATGACTGGGAAAGTCCGACTGGACACAGGTCCATTTTCACCGGAGGCCCGGGGAGAAAAGCTCCACTTAAAACAATGCAACAGATACATTTTATAAAATGCATAACTTACTCTTAAGGCATACAATTAAACATATAAGAACATATTTAACATTTCTTCATAGACATGTAAATCAATAGCATCAGAATAAAATTTAACATTTCTTCACAGACATATAAATCAATACCATCAGAATAGACCATTGTTTGGTAAGAATAAGTATTCAGAGGTTAAAAACTTATAGGTGATCTTTGGCAGAATCCTTGCAACACTGCAATGTAGTAGATTAGCCTGGGGAATTACATGTGCACAGCCAGTTGTTAAAATAGTAGGTTTTGAGTAGTTTCTTAAATAGTGAAGCAGAGCTTGTAGGTGTTACGGGATTTGGGAATGATTTCCAGATTTTTGCTATTGTACAGCCAAAGAGAGTTTTACCCACTTTATTCTTATGTTTGATGACATTTATGAGATTTCGGACTGTTGATGTTAAGACTCAGGTGGTGGTGTAGGACTGTATTAGATCTTGTAGTGCGGGTTCATAGGTTCATAGGTTGGTACTAGGCTATCAGCCCTAGGGCCTATACAAGTCTAGCCATAACAATTCCCTGGCTATTTCTTCCCACACTATTTACTTCCCTAGACCCCTGTCTAGCAGGGCGACTGACGTGATCCCCAGGGTGAATTTCCTTTCTCCCATCCAATCATCAAGGTTCCTTTTGAAGAGGGCCAAAGAGACACTCTGCTTGACATGTATGGGCAATCTATTCCAGAGTCTGGGGAGTCTCTGGGTCAGGAACCTATCCCTACAGCATGTTTTGTTTATTGTGATGACAAGGTTTAGAGCCCTGGAGTGTGTGGCTCTGAGGGATTGAGATTTCTTTAAGTGTGGCATGTCCAACAGCTCTGGGTTTGACATGGCCTTGTATGTTAAGCAGAGATCGCCTCTGAGTAGACGATATGCAACAGAGTATAGCTGGAGTTTTTTAAGGCAGTCAGCATAGGGCATCTGCTTTAGGCCTGTGATTCTTTTAGTGAGGTATTTCTGCAGCCTTTCCAGTTGTTGCAGATGTCTTGAGAGGTACATACCAAATGGGGTGTTGTATTCTATAATGGGTCTAATGAGGGATAAGTACAGTGGAACAATGACCTCCTTTTTTCTGGATGAAAAGCCCTTAGTGATGAGGTGTGCCACATAGAAGGATTTCCTGACTGTTGTGGTGATGTGGTTATCGAAGGTGAGACCACTGTCCACCTGTGTCCCTAAGTCTCTTATCACACTTTCGGTGTTTAGTGTACTGCCACCTATATGGTAATTGACGGATGCATGTTTTTTTCCCAAAGCGGATAACTATACATTTCTTGGCAATGAGCTTGAGCCCATGGCTCTGGAACCAAGCATCTTTTTCTGTAAGGCCCTTTTGTAGAGTATCCACATCATTTGGAGATTCAATAATGGCTCCCAGTTTGCAGTCATCTGCGAACTTTGTTAGCCAGAGTCCCTTAGTGTTGGCCTGTACTTCAGAGAAGTAGATGCCAAACAAGAGCGGTCCCAGGACTGAAAGATGAGGTACTCCACTTGTCACTTATCTGGAGCTGGATTTGGCTACTTTTACAGTGTGGATTTTATCAGTAAGCCAGTTAGCAACCCATTGTTTGACAAAAAGATTAATGCACAGCTTAGTAAGTTTATCTATGATTCCAGAGTGGGGGATGGTGTCAAAGGCCTTGGCAAGGTCTAGATAGGCTATGTGGACCACCTTACCCTTGTCCATGGCTCTGGAGACTGATTCGAAGAAGTCAATCAGGTTCAAGAGACAAGATCGGCCCTTCACGAACCCAAACTGTGTGGGGTCCAGTGTTTGAAGGTTGCCAATGTCTTTGTTTATAAGTTCCATGATAATACGCTCCATGGCCTTGCAGATAAGGCTTTTCAGACTGATGGGACAGTAGTTTCCGGGATCCAAGGTGGATCCCCCCTTGTGGAGTGGGATAACTCTAGCTCTGCGCCACTCAGTGGGCATGAAACCTGAGGTGAGGCTATGATTAAACATGACACTTAGGTGAGGTGCCAGTTCATATTGTAGTTCATGTAGTACACAGCCCAGGATGTCATCTGGTCCCATGGATGCTGTATTCTTAGCTTTGGAAAGTGCGTTTTTTACCTGTGTGGCCTTTATTACCAGAATTTGGCAATCTTCCGGTATTGAGATGGGCCATTTATGGGGTGAGAAGGGGGTGAAGTTGGCACTGAATCGATCTGCCAGGATATTGGCAATATCCTTGGGATCAGTATATTTAATGCCATTCTATTTTAGCTCAGAGCAGGTCTGAGCATTGCCATTTAGATTTTTTACATAGTTATATAATGCCTTGTGGTTGTCTTTGGAATCTTTGGCAATTTTATTTTCGTAACTAGCTTTGCAGGATTTTATGAGGGATCTCAGTTGCTTACTGAGGCTGGTAACGGAGTTTTTTGCATCCTGGGATTTTCCTCTTTTCTGCAACAGTTTCTTCCTTTTGTTGTAAAATTTGTTTATGGCAGGGGATGACCAGATTGGCTTCCATTTGTTGGATGAGAGCATCTTGGTTCTATTTGGGATGGCACAATTCATGCATGAGTGGATGTGCTCGTACAGTGCCTTAGTGTAAGATTCAGCAGTTGAACTTTCAGTTCCCATCTGCATGGGTGTCATGAAGTTTGTCACTTCTGACTTGAGTAGCATGAAGTTGGCTTTGGAAAAGTTTTTTATGGAAGTTTCCTTACTGGGGGGTGGGGGTGGGATGTGGATGTTAAGGGTGATTAGCTTATGGTCAGACCTGACTAAAAAGGGGGTGACCATAGGTGTGGAGCAACATTTCCCATGTTGGTAATGACCAGGTCTAGGATAATGGAGCCCCTGGTGGGACTATGGATTAGTTGATTCAGGGCATTGGAATTTATGAATTACAAGAACCATTGGGCAAAGGTGTAGGTACATGAGTAGTTTTCCCAGTTAATGGCAGGGTAGTTAAAATCACCCAGTATTAGGGTGTTTGGTTCTATCGTAATATTTTACAGTATGTTTAGAAAGGTGTAGTGAGAATCTTGGGGTATGGTGGGGGGTCTGTAGCAAGCTACAATTTGGATTGCAGTCTTACCTAGTGTTAGTTGCACCTGGAGAATTTCAGATGCATTGTGCTGGGCAACTAGCCTGGTGGTGTGAATATCCTTGGTGAATACTGACACTCCTCCACCTTTAGTGTTTTGGTCCTGGTTTGGTGGCTGAAAAGTGTAGTAAGAGTTGTAGCCTGGTATTGCAGGGGTGCTCTCTGGAGCCTTGAACCAGGTCTCAGTTACTGCACAGATATCGATGTTCTCCATTCTTAGGAGTGCCTCAAGAGAGTGCATTTTGAGGTTTAGACTTCTAGCATTGAGTAGCATTACCTTCAGATTTTGCATGCTTGTACCTGTTACCGTGGTGGTTTTGTCCTTTGAACTTTGCCTAAAAAATGCACTATAGGGGTGGCAAGAGCCTTAGCCAGTAACCTGAATCCCAGGGACAACAGGTGCAGACCATATCTGGCAAAGCATTGTGGTCTGTCAATCATGTCATCCCAGGCAGACAGATACTGGATCCCCTTTGAATGACACCAGAAGCTTAGCCAATTGTTGAAGTCAATCATTTTGTCCTTATATTGTGGTATCATTCTGGGTGAAGGCAGGATGCTACTCAGGGCTAGGGTCATACCTGCTTGGGCCACATGATCCAAGAGCTCTTCCATGTCTCTTTTCATGTAGTCCAGGGAGGTATGTCTCAAGTCATTCACTCCAACATGGACAATGACAGAGTCATATTTGTACTTGTTGTGGAGTGACTTGAGTGCATGCATTATGTGGCGGATCCTGGCACCCGACAGGCTGCTGACTGTAATTTTCTCCTTGTTCAACCTGGTGAGAGGGACATCAGTGTGCCGGACTATAGAGTCACCTATGACTAAAGTGTTAGGTACATTGTCTTGCCTTAGGGGCTGCTGCTGGGTGGCACACTGGTGTTGTGAACTATGTGACACTTTGGTTGTGATTGGTGTTTGTTTGTGTTTCAGCTTCAGTGGTCCTTGTTGCTTGGGCAGGTTACAGTTAAGGGCTTCTGCATATGTGGATTTAGTGTTGTTATATGTGGGTGTTGGTGGTGTGGGTTTAGAAGGGCTATGTGTTGCTTGAGGTGTAGTGTAGGTGTTAACCTTCTCCTCTTGACTGTCTAGCACAATCTTGGGTGGAGAGAGCTTTGCTTCCATTTTGGCTATGTAAGTGCATCTCTCACAGGTTGTAGTGTTGGGAGGTAGGAGGAGAGGGTTGTCTGTGTACATGAGGCAATTGCTGCATTGCCCCAGTATTCCCAGATTCACCAGGTGGACAGGAGAAATCACCAGAAGCTGACCCTTGGACATGCCTGGTTTGGTGCTTTTTTTTTTTTTTTGTAAAGTACAGGAGCTGTTTTGCCTTACCTTAGCAAGGTACTTTGAAATTATAGGCTGTTTAGTGCCTACTATTAATTTCTCCTTATTAACAAGGAGAGTTGAGTGCTTGTATCAGTTTAAGGCTTCCTAGTGCTTTCCAGCAGGTATTAGAGAAAGTGCTAGTCACAGGGATGCTTAAAGGTAAGATGAAAAAAAAATGCACACTGCAGTGTGCACTAGAGAAGTTAGATATGAAAGGAGGTAACTTAAGTTTTACCTGTTTAAAAAGTTAAGGTTTAGTAGAGAGTTACTATTTTTAAAACAGCAAGATGGATTGAAAGGGCTGGTCACGTTTGTATTCTGGTACTATGGAATACAGTAGGATGGCCAATAAATTTAAATAGTTGAAGGGGAGGGATTTCAAAAATGATGATTTTGTGATTACTCACACAAGCCAGTGAAAGTAGAGAGGAAATGAGATGTATGGTCAGATTAACATAAGAGGCAGGCAACTAGAAAGACAGTGGTATGTAACAAGACAACTATAACTGGGTGGGAGGGCGGGAAAAAAATTCTGCCTGACTCAGAGGAGAGAGAGCTGTGGTCTCTTTTGAAGTTTTAATATGCTGTTAAAGCAGAATGCAAGTAAAACACAAGGTAAAGAAAACAAACCACAGTATTCAAAATATAGAAAGGCAATAAAGTAATACAAATTACAAAAAATAAAAGAAAAGTTTTGTCAGGGAGGAAGTACAGTTTGTGGGCTGTGGAAAGTTGAGTAGTAAGAAGTAGTTGGGGTATCTCAAGCCAGTTGAGCTGTTTGAGGGAAAGACAGTGATGGGATCTATTAGAGGCACCTGTAGCAAACTTGGCAATCTTGTTATAGCAAGATGCCATGTTGTTTTGTTCGCTGTGGCAAAGATTATTCAGGATTGGGGAGGCATACAGTAGGTGGATAACAGGTGCGTTCTTGCAATAGTGGCTTTGGTATAATTGGTCATGAACTGCTTGTTCCTATACAGGAGACCAAGCTTTTTGTTTACTTTTTTAATTGTTTGGGCTATGTGTATGTCAAATTTGAGATTGTTATCAATTACTACTCCTAGGGGTTTAGTGTGTGTTGTTGGGGTGATTGAGGTATTATCTTTGGAGTTTATGGTGAAATCATTATTTAGTGCAGGAGATCTACAAGGACTGAATTAGGTTTGTTTTTTTGGGACTGAGTATAAGTTTAATGCTAGGAAATCATACTTCAGCCAGAGTAAAGTTATGCTGTATTATTGTTTGAAGTTTGCTTAAGGTTGGGGTGGGGCATATGAGAGTAGTGTCATCTGCATATTGCACTATAGAGGCAGAGGGAGATGATGCATCTATCTGATTTGTAAATATGGAGAATAGTAAAGGACCAAGTATGGAACCTTGAGGGACTCCTATGAATACAGGTAGAAGGGAGGATAGTTGGTCCTGCCAAAGAACTGCTTGTTGGCGGTCTGATAAATAGCTGTTGAACCATGATATAGTGAGGGAATTAATGTTAAGGGTAGATAAGAGTTTTGAGAAGCATGCTGTGGTTGACCATATCACAGGCTTTAGATAAGTCTAAGAATACAGAGGAAATGAAAAGACCATTGTTTCTATGGGTATTGACTATGTTGGTATATGAGAGTAGAGCTGTTGCAGTACTATGTGAGGGTCAAAAGCCATGTTGAGATGTTGATAGAAGGTTAATTTTAGGAGGTATTGCATTAGTTGTGAATGTACTACTCTTTCTAGTATTTTTGATAAAGGTGATAAAATTGCAATTGGGAGGTAGTTGGTGAGCTCAAGGGAGTTACCACCTTTGTGGAGTGGAATAATATGAGATATTTTTCACAGGTTAGGTACTTTGCATTCAGATATTTATCTATTTATGAGGATAGACATGGGGTAGGATATGGTTTCAGCTGATAGTTGAAGGAAATCAGCAGGAAGTTTGTCAGCAGATAGCATGGTAGGTTTTAGTTTTTGAGGAGTTTAGTAATAAGTTGTGTAGGTGCTGGAGACATGGAAAAGCTAGAGGGAGTCTGTTGTGTAGTAGGGTTAGTAAGGGTGGGAGAAGGTGTAGGGCTGGTGGTGCTATTTAAGGTGTTAGATAGAGCTAGGACTGTTTCGGTAAAGAATTTGTTGAATTGTGTGAGGGTGTCCTCTTTGTCAGCTGGTAACTGGGTATGGGAGTGCCGGTTTTACCTGGGTGCAGTAATTTATTTATTGAGGCCCAGAATTTCTGAGGGTTGTGAATGTGTTTTTCTTGTAAGGTTTTGTAGTAATTGTTTTTATCGAGTTTTCTAAGTTGTTTGGACTTGTTTCGGAGTGCTAAGTAGTTTTGTTTTGAGGTAGTGGTTTTAAGTTTATTATATTTAGCCCAGGCTCAGTGTCTGTCCTTCATTATGGTTTTAGTTTCTTTTGTTAACTAAGGAGCATAGTTTGTCTTAACTATGATGGTTTGGGCTGGTGCATGATGGCTTAGATTTTGAGAAAGGTTGAGTTAAAGTAATCTACTGCTTCATCTATGGGTAGGTGTTTTAGGGGAGTCCAGTTACAGTATTTTAGTTCATTGTTTAGGCCCTTGGCTTTGAAGTTCTTTTTGTTGTGAACTATTCTAAAAATGGGTTGGTTACTATGGTGGGATTTATTCCAATTAAGGTAGGTTGGTTGAAGATCGCTCAAATTGTCTGGTAGGCAAATCGATTGGTGTGCTAAGGTGGGGTCAGACAGAAGTATCCAATCTAAGATGGATTGATGTTTGGATTTCTTATCGAGTCTTGTGGGGGTGTCTATGATTTGGGTAAACCCATGAAGATTAATATGGGTAGAGGGATTGAATTTGGTACAGTCGGACCAGTCAATATTAAAATCTCCTAAGAGTATGGTCTCTTGTGGATGGGAGATAGACATTGAGTGTAACAGGTTCTCCATAATGACAATGTTGTTTCCTAGTGTGATGTAGGCATCTGCTATAACTATATGTTTGCTAGAGTTTAGTTTTAATTTAGCAAGAATGAGTTCAATATCATTGACTTCCTGGGAGTTGTAGCTAACCTGTTCCAATGTGAGATGATTTTGAAACAGTATGGCTATGCCTTCTCCTTATTTCCCTGTCCTATCTTTCCATGTAATATTATAGCCAGGGGGTGTAATCTCATTATCATGATATTCTGGTCTAAGCCAAGTTTCAGTTAGTATGGCTAAATCTGGTTTATATAAAGCCAATAGGGCATGGAGGTCCTGAATTTTGTTAAGTATACTTTTTACATTAATGTTTAATAGAAGAAGAGAGGAGGTTGTCTTTCTATAAATAGGGTTTGGTTGGTTTAGGTTTGTATGGAATGAAGAATTGGGTCCTGGGTTAGGGTGTATGTCTCCACAGCAAGTGAGTTTTTGAGTTAGATATAGGTAGAGTTTAAGTAGTTTTTGTAGTATTTCATTTTGTTTCTGGGATAAGTAGGGGTTAATTTTGTTTGTTGGTTTATTATTTATGTAGGAATATCGATGGGTTGGGGCAAGGTCGCATGGAGATATTGGGAACTGTTTTAGTTTTAGTGTATTGGCTATGGTTTCTGTTTGCCACTGAGCTGGATTAGTGAGATGAAGTTGTGTGTGGTAGGATGTGAGGATAGAAAACAGGAGAAGAACAAAAATAGTTAATGTGTAAAATGCTACCTTTAGGTGTAGGAAAGGCATTTTATTTATTTTGTTTCTTCCCCTTTTATGTTACCTTTTGTAGTAGGAGAGGAGGGGTGAGTGAGAGTAGGGGCTATACAACAAGATGGCAGAGAAGCAATTAAAGGAGTTAGTGACAAGGGTGCAGTGTAGTATGATTGAGTGGGGGTTTGATGGTGTGATTTGATTGGTTGATTGGGTGTATAAGCTGAGGTGGGAGTGGTTAGCAGCTATAAGTTTAAATGTAATAGGGGTGGGTGGGAATGGGGGTAGGGTAGAGGACCGGAGAGAGCATAGTGAACGGAGTGAGGAAGCACTGTCCTAGAGGAGCAGCAGTTATGGAAAACAGTTGTAATTCAGGGAGTACAGTAAAGCTCTATGCTTTAGAGTCTGCTGGTTAGCGATTTACTTTCTTGAGAAAGCTGCCTTTTACCTAAATCTATGCTATTTTCTTTCCTTAGAAGGATATATTATGCCTAAATCTATGTGGAGGGAATGAGCACAGGTTATCTGGAAGCTATACACACACACACTCACACACACACACACACACACACACACACACACACATACATACATATATATATATATATATATATATATATATATATATATACGCTTATTGCTCATACGTTTTTGCTTAGGCCATCACTGGATCAAAGTTAGGAAAATAGCTCTAAAATGCACCTCAGAACATCTATAACCTTATTGATTCTGGGACACTGTCAGCCCCCCCAACCCTGCCTTAATTTGATTATTTATTATGCAGTTATCACTTTGTACTTTTATGCCAAACAGATGTATGAAAAAGCAAAGTTGAAGAGTAAGATAGAATTTCTTTCCTAAGTTATAATCTTTGTTTAGACTATTGACCAAAAAAGGATGGTAAAAACTTTAAAATGCACTTCAAAAAATCTAGAACCTTTGTGGATTTCAGCAATCTAGAATACCCTGGACCTTTAATCAGTTATTTCCTCCAGTTTCCACAGTTATTATCATGTCATCTTGCCCAGTTAGGGGACATTGAAAGGATGGAAGAAAGAGCTGAAGAGTAAGACAAAATATACTAAAGGGTAGAAAAAGTATAGAAAAGGTACATAAAGAAAAACGAATCTGGATTATGTGGAGAGGTCAAGATGTGGGGAAGAAATGGGGTGGTGGAGTCATTGGAGATGTATGTGTGTGTGTGTGTGTGTGTGTGTGTGTGTGTGTGTGTGTGTGTGTGTGTGTGTGTGTGTGTGTGTGAGTGTGTGTGTGTGTGTGTGTGTGCATGTGTGTGTGTGTGTGTGTGTGTGTGTGTGTGTGTGTGTGTGTGTGTGTGTGTGTGTGTATATGGAATAGGGCAGTGAGTAGCTGGGGGATGCCACTGAGCTTTTTGTCTAGGGTGGCATTTCATCAAAGTGCAGCCCATGTGCACCTATTATATTTTCCAGTTATAGATTTCCTGTTGTTCAGTTTTGTATTTTTTTTTACAACAAAATGTTGATGTATTTGCCTTTGATATAACACTGAATATATATATATATATATATATATATATATATATATATATATATATATATCTACAATGGAATGTAGCTTATTGTAAAACAGCCTCCAACAGTGATCTGTAGATGTTTCCCCTATGTCATGATACTTTTGCTAATCATTTAGTTTTGTATAGAATTTCTCATACTGCTCATAAAAGAATGTATTATTTGGTTAATTTGGAATTTTTTTTCAAAAGATAATTATCAAAACGCTGCTGTGATCAAATTTACGAAGTAGAGATTATGATTTCACAGAGGAAATAGGCACAGAGGAAATAGCTAAGACAACATCAAAAGTTTTTAACTGCCTTATGAGGAAGTTAACATCATGTTTATAACCTTCATGGATGATAAGCGCTGCCTTTATTAGATTACTATCACATTTCCTGAAAGAAGTATACATATTCTAAGCAGTATTTGTATAATTTAGATTACCCAACAAAACTGATGAGTGGTCAAGTAAACTTTCCTTTTACAAACAGAGAATACTGTCATTCTCCATTTCATTAAAGTTTGGGCTATGATAGAATCCAATGAAGGATAAAATACTATTGCTGATATGTAGTCAATGCCTAAAATGTTTTGCTTTGTGACAAATAAAATTTAAAGATGACTGAATATTGCTCTTGACTAAGGGAGATCTCCCTGCCTTGTTTTAGATCCTGATTTGTGATTACACATACATTTTAGAAATGGAGAATATATTTAATCCAATTTTCTGTTAAAATTACGATGTGAATCATTCAGCTGTTATGAGTGAGTGAAGTTAGTCTTATGTTTTATTAATGCTTCAGCATTTGCTATACTTGTTACAGCAGGACTATTGGTTATTGTAAAAGACTGGGACAGCACTTCTGACCAGAAAAGGTTAAATGATTTTTATAACAGTAACAGTAAGTAATTTCTTTTCTTAGTGACTTAGATGCCATTTATCAAAAGCAAGCAGTCCATCTTTTCCTTCCAGAATTTCCAATAAAGGAATGGTCTAAGCTCCTTCTCTTAAAGCAGACCATCTCAACCGACAATTGAACTGGACTGCTTGTTTTTATGAATTCCTTGAGGCATCCAGTAATGGACGACTGTCAATAAGCAGAAGTTTAAATCCCTTATTAGTGGAGAGTTCACAGAATATACTTTAGTTCTACTGATATTGTTCATTCTTGTATAAATACTAACCAAACTATATGCACAAGTGTTTAAACAGAGTCTGCTTAGGGCCCTATAATCTCACTCAGATGACTTCCAATGAGGCAAGAAACTGTGATACTAATTTGTTCTACTTTTGGAACTAGAGTCTTTAAACTTCTCAGTAAAGAGTCATAGAGAGTCATCGCATAGCCTTCTCTAAACCTCTCGATAAAGAGTCAGAAAGTCATTGCATAGTCTGTTCTAGGGAAGGCAAAATTTATCAGGGGGGGATGATTAGTGTTAGTACATCAAAGGTGTAATGGCAAGCTGCCTAATGGTTAAGTGAAGTTCTTTCCTTCCCAAAGCCTTATTCTTTTTGTAGGGGCAGGTATGGATCAAGCATATGGAAAATTAAGTATTCTTGAATGGTACAAAAGATATACTAGGTTCAAGTCCATTAGGGTGATATTTTAGTCCCCCTACACTAATATTACTTGGGTTAGTTTGGTTAGTGTATCCGGAAGAATGATATCACATTAACATAAAAGTAGCGTCTAATATAAATCTTGCTTCCTCACTGCCAAATGAATTAAAAGAAGAAGAAACGATAGGAAAAACATTAATTAGTAAGGCCTTAAGACATTCCTAAAGGATGTGGGGTGGGGAAAAGAGAGGGAAATAGTGAATCCAAACTACCTGGCACAAAAAACATTATGTGCAACCGTAGTACTAATACCTATAAACTGTTTTTGAATCCATACTATTTCATAGCATTTTTGAGGTAAGAACATTCTTTACAGTTAGAAGTACCTCCCGCAAAAGAATTAAGACCAGAGTGGGGATTCAGAAATGTTGCATCTGTGATCATAGCCAAGGCTACATAATTTACTATGCCTCCACAATGAGTCCCAAGACTCATTAACAATGCATGTGGTCAGGAAGTGTACACAATGAGCAGCTCCTTGAAGCTACTGAAAGAGAGACCCACTGGAAAATTGTGCAAGACCATGTCAGGGGTGCAGTGAATGACAAGTAGCTGCAGCAGATTGTAGTTAAACCATGCTAACAGGTGGTAATGATTGTGTGCTGATCTATTTTTGTAACTCAATGATAAATATATGCTGAGAAGATTCTTGTATAATGTAATAAGGGTAGTATACCTAAGACAGGAGGGTAGAGAAGGCGGTAGGGTCACAGAAACAAAAATGATAATGTACACCAGATTATGAAGGCAGTTGGTGACACATTCAGGAATGCAGAAGAGAAAGAAGGGAAATGAATTGTACACACATATATCAGTCTCAAGTAACTGAAGTTAGAAAAAGTAAAAAAACAAAAACAAAAAAAAAAAAAAACAGGGTAGTTGGGGGTACAAAAAAATTACAAGATTTTTCCAAAAAACAGTTATAACATCAGCAGAGTATGATCACTGTATCTGTACTATAACAAAAATGTCAGGAAGAAAACACCCATACAACCCAGAGGGGATTTGAACCTTCAATTCTTTTCTATGTCACTCTATAAATCACTACCTTGACAAGCAGAAACATGGAAGCAGTCACACTGAAAGTGTCAGTCCAACACATTGCAGGTGATTGCTACACATTTGTAGAATGGAGGCATATAATTCAGGAGAAGCATTCAACCTTGACAGGTAATGAACTCCCAACTCTCTTTATCTAAAACTCTACAAATCTCTTATTTTACAAGCTAAGTCATGGAAATAGTCAGACTAAAGGGATGAGCTTTACCCTATTTCATATTTACACATTGCTACACAATGACTCTCAGCTCATTTGTGTAAAGCATACCCCTCAAACACTTAATGCAAAAAATCTGGACAAAGCCAAAAATAATAGGAGTAAAAAGGCCCAAAGTAGGGACATATTTTAAATATTGCTCTTATAAACTTAGAAAGTTGTAAGAATAACAGATTTTATATTAGTCTGAATTTTCTGAAGGATATGGAGTCTGAAACTCAAACCTCTGTCATTATTTAGTTACTTCAGTTCTCAATGATTTGCCAGAAAGCCATACTTTTTATGAGGAACAAACCAAAAATATTAGGCAAAAATCTAGACATTCTGCAAAAATCAGGACAGTTGAGAGGTATGCAAAGTATGGCAGCCGAGGCCAATTTACATAGTAGATGATAATGACTGGACTTAATCATTGCTATACAATGAACAGTGCCATTTTTCGCTGGTTGTATGTGGGCATTACATTGCTCTTTAAACCTGGCATGTACAGTACACCCAAAAAAAGATGGGCAATTTAGAAGTTCTATATGGGCATTTATGTGGTATGTTTATCTATTTTATTACAGGATTGAAAGTTGGAAATGGGAGTACAGGAAAAAGATGAAAAGGGGAAACATGCAGAGTATAGAACAGAAATTTAGCAAATAATGAATGAGCAGGATGGTGGTGGGGTAGGAGTGATTTTTTTTTTTTTTTTGTGGGACAGATACTTATGGTACCTATTTTAAAGTTATGAAGAGAAGGATCAGCTGAGGAAGGAAGGAAGGAAGGAAGGAAGGAAGGGAGGTAAGAGAATGGTAACAGGTTATGTTAGGCAGCAGGGGAATACAGACATGACTGACAGGGTGTGTAGTAACACAAAGCGGGAGCAGGGACACAATGGTGAAGGAGTCTTCATACAGATGGAAGACAATGGTGAGAGGAGGATTGAACAGCCAACATGGAGTGGCATGGAAACAAAAGGGATGGGAACACTAGGTTAAGTTAAAGGATGGGGTGTTTGAAGCTGCAGTCTCTGCCTGCTGAGACCCAGTGGGAGATTACTCACCACCCTGGATACCATTACCAATGGGAGGATGAAGTTAAACAGCAGTTACCACCAATGTACTGTAAGTAGGCTTTTGATAACTGCACATTTAAACTGGCACTGCATGCCTTCCCTGTGTATTACACAGTGCTCCTTTTATGTATATAGCTCTAAAGTTATTGTAGCAAATTGGCAGATGCATATTAAATGAGTGGGTCACCTAAGAGACCACTGGGGTGAATATACCTGCTTCATAATGTCTTGGTTTTAATATTAACAGCAGTAGGGATTCAAGCATAGGGGATGAGTGGGTCACCTAAGAGACTGCTGGGGTGAATATACCTGCTTCATAATGTCTTGGTTTTAATATTAACAGCAGTAGGGATTCAAGCATAGGGGATGAGTGGGTCACCTAAGAGACTGCTGGGGTGAATATACCTGCTTCATAATGTCTTGGTTTTAATATTAACAGCAGTAGGGATTCAAGCATAAGGGATGAGTGGGTCACCTAAGAGACTGATGGGGTGAATATACCTGCTTCATAATGTCTTGGTTTTAATATTAACAGTAGTAGGGATTCAAGTATAGGAGATGAGAGGTCAGCTAAGAGACTGCTGCAGTGAATATACCTGATTCATAATGTCTTGGTTTTAACATTAACAGTAGTAGAGATTCAATCCAAAAATGTATAACATTCATACAACAGTACCACCTCTGCCATTACTGCTGTAGCTTAAAGGTAGCAGTATGACTGTTCGATGTTATTGGTCTGCTTGTGTATGCATCCCCTTGTATCAGTGCACCAGTGAGACAGGATCTGCTTGTATATGCATCCCCTTGTATCAATGCACCAGTGAGTCAGGATTTGCTTGTATATGCATCACCTTGTATCGGTGCACCAGTGAGTCAGAATCTGCTTGTGTGTGTATCCCCTTGTATGGGTGCACCAGTGAGTCAGAATCTGCTTGTGTGTGTATCCCCTTGTATGGGTGCACCAGTGAGTCAGGATCTGCTTGTGTATGTATCCCCTTGTATCTGTGACCAGTGAGTCAGGATATGCTTGTGTATGCATCCCCTTCTATCAGTGCACCAGTGAGTCAGGATCTGCTTGTGTGTGCATCCCCCTTGAATCGGTGCACCAGTGAGTCAGGATCTGTCCTTTCACTGTGAGGATGCTTGCAGGTTCAATTCTGATAAACATTTAATGTTTATTTTTCTGTCTAATTAATATAACTGCATCATTACATGGTGAAAATATGTTAGATCATGATCACTATTAGTTGAGTGGATATGTTTCAATATGAAAGAAAAGTTGTTTATTTTGCCTGTCACATGTGACTGAACTATGCATGTCTTGCGGCATGTATTCATTGTATATGCACATTAGTCTGGGACATCAATACTGCACTCCTGATTAAAGGCAATTTTGGTCTGCCTAATTTGTTCATTATGTTAAGCTTCTATCTGTCAGACTGCACACTATTTTGTCTGGCAGTTTAGGTCCCCCTTATTTATATATGTAAACAAGCTTCATGATTTTTTTTTTGTCCAACAAATATATTCTGGTTAATTGGGTCAGTTACAACATAGTAAGAACTTCAGTTTTTCATTGTATTTGTACTTCTCTCTACCCCTTTTTGTCACTGGTCATTCTTTTCCATGAATTTATTCTATTTATTATTGTATTTCTCTCCATTTCTTTTACTATTATATGCAACAGACAATAACATGCAGCCATCCCCTAATTAAGGCCTATTGTCTCCCCATCAGCACTACCATCACCAGAAACACCCAGCACATTTGGGTCCCAGCTGGCCCCAATTGCCTCTACACCTGCTGCCCTGCCTGCATAACCTACTCCAGGTAGTTCTGCACTAAATGTTAGAATAGTTGTAACCACTGGCAGTTCCAGTGGAGGCAGTATCTCTACTACTTATCAGGAGCTGGCAGACATTGTGGAGATATTATAGACAGGAGGTTGGATGATCAAGTCAGCCAAATGGAGAACCTTCTCTGATGCCATGCTGTGTTACATTCTTGTCTAGCACAAGTTCCTCCAGCTGAGGTCATGATTGCAGCACCTCATGTTATTGTAATGGTGATGGCACTACTCCCCTCCATGCATGGGATGCAAATTGCACAGGTGACAGCCTGGACTAAACTATTCCAAGCTTCAGTCTTATACCGAGGTCCTTTCTAGCCCACCTAAATTAGCCTTTAGCTGTAATCCTTATGGTTTGGATGAGGTAAAGACATTTTTTCACTCTTCCTTACACCAGTTTTGCACTCTAATTGGAGCACCACCCTCTCCTTCTTCAGGTATGATGTCTCACCAAAATGGCAGAGAATTCTTACCCACAAGTTCTCACATGACCCCTCTGTCTTGCAATGCTGGACATCAATGAGCATCTCATTTGTGTGTCTCATAACAACCTTATTATAAAAACTCTATTATTATTATTATAGTTCACAGTGGCAATTTAAGGTGTCAAACATAAAAGTCCTCAATTAAAGTGAATGCAGCTTGGAAAAGATGCTCTACAGTGACTCCATGTTAAGAAGGTTAAATACAGAATGACACTACACCCCCCCCCCCCGACCATGCATGCGCAGTGCTGTCTGTAGGGACCCAGGCATGCGCCCTGCATTGAGTACACTTCTGCATGATGTTTACCAGATGAACTCATAGCACAAACTGAATCATCACACCAAAGCAGATGAATCTACATGATATAAGCATGACAAGAAGCACATAGCCTCATCACACAATGGAAGATGACACTCAAACTAAGAGTTTGATTCCTGCCTAAGGCAACTTTGGAAAACAATTTTCTTCAGCCAATTATTTCAGCTTGAATTAGGTAATCACTACTTCTTACAAATCCATTAATTTGTAGTACCATCAGCAATTAGCTAAGGCTGTGGTTCATTCATCACAACTCATAGATGGGGGGGGGGCATGGAATATTGCACCCTCTGCCAACCATTTCATGGACCTGTCCAGTAGACCAAGACTTAGTGTTCTAGCTAATGCTGAGTCAGGTCTCTTGCAAACCCACACTCCTATCACTCTATCTCCAGGCACGTCACACATCTCCGCTGACTCCAACCCTTCTCAGTATTAAATTACCTCCATTCTGGTACTAACATGTCATAACACCCTCTATACTGGTACTGGCATGTCATTTAATGGCAAGTTAAATTCCCATCATACTGGTACTGACATGTCATTTAATGGCATGTTAAATGCCCTCCATTCTGGTACTGACATTTCATTTAATGATATGTTAAATGCCCTCTATACTGGTACTGACATGTCATTTAATGGCACATTAAAGCCACCCCCCATACTGGTACTGACATGTCATTTAATGGCACATTAAATGCCCTCCATACTGATACTGACATGTCATTTTAATGGCACATTAAATGCCCTCCATACTCGTACTGACATGTCATTTAATGGTATGTTAAATACCCTCCATACTAGTACTAACATGTCATTTAATGGCACATTAAATCCCCTCCATACTGGTACTGACATCCTATTTAATGGTGTTTTAATTCCCCTCCATACTGGTACTGACATGTCATTTAATGGCATGTTAAATGCCCTCCATACTGGTATTGACATGTCATTTAATGGCACATTAAAGCCCCCCCATACTGGTACTGACATGTCATTTAATCACATGTTAAATCCCCTCCATACTGGTACTAACATCATTTGATGGTACGTTAAATCCCCTCCATACTGACATTGACATCATGGCATGCTAAATCCCCTCCATATCGGCACCATGTCATTTAATGGCACGTTAAATTCCCTCCATACTGGTACTGACATGTCATTTAATGGCATGTTAAATCTCCTCCATACTGGTACTGACATGTAATTTAATGGCATGTTAAATCCCGCCCATACTGGTACTGACATCATTTAAATAAATGTCCTCCATGCTGGTACTGACATTTGATTTGATGACACATTAAATACCCTCTGTACTTATACCGACATGCTATTTAATGTAGCTTTATATCCCCTCCATACTGGTACTGACATGTCATTTAATGTCACTTTAAATGCCCTCCATACTGGTATTGACATGTCATTTAATGGTAGTTTTGATTTCATACTCCTCCACACTCACTATTCCAGGCTTTAGTCTTATACTGAGGCCTTTTATAGCCCACCTGAAAGACATACATTCCTGTACTCCCTTCTGAACATGTGCAGATGATAATAACTGTGCCTGGTCCTTTGCACATTGGCACTTGGTTGTCTAAGTCTGATGCACAGCATGGCCAATCTATGTAATGGATAAGCACACCCTCATGTTGGCTTTGCATAAATCATTTTTACTGTAGTAATTCTGTTTAACTCTTCTACACTATGTTGTAATAGTATGTGCAGTCTGTTGCTTTTTTGCTAATTCCAAGACATACTGTGTCCTTCTCTGTCAGATATGATCATGCCCTTCCTTTGACTCCTCACCTGACTCAGCCTCTGCTACTTATTGTGCTGAGAAGTGATGACCCTGGAAGTGCCCACCCTGCTGTTACTGCTTCCTAAATACAATGCTGTGTAACACTGCACCAATGAGCAATGTTTTTCCACATGTGGCAGGGTTGTACTGCAGAGCAACACTGACAAATAAAGACAGCAAAACACTGTCTTCAGCAGCTCATACACATACTCATTAACATTTCTAGGTTGTTAATGTGCACATTTATAGTAATGGTCTGTTGGATTTTGTGAATTTCTTATGGGTGTCATGAGCCAGGGTTCCGGAGCATATCTAGCATCACCAACTAGTTGCCCTTGTGGAAGTTACTTCTTACAAACCATTGGTATAGGTCACAGATGTGCCATATGTGGGAGTCATTATAACTGCCTGGGTATCCTGCGCGTACATTGTAGGTGATACCCTGTACATTACAGATAACCTGACTGGTGATGGAGCGATACCCATTGCAGTTCATCTACCTCCTTCCCAGTTCACCAGATGGTAACCTTATTTCAATGAGGGTTCAGTCTATGGCTTCTAGTACCTCAGAAAATGGACTAGATCATACAAATCCTTCATGCTATTCATAGGTTCATAAGTGGTTACTGGGCTATTGACAACAAGATCTTTACAAGCCTAGCTGTGTGTACCCACTATAATACCAGAGAAACTGAATATAAAGGATCTTCCCTAAACTTGAGAGCTTAGTTAGCAACAACTGCCCATATCTAGGAGGGTCATAGGTGAAATCCTCATCAGAAATTTATGGTTTCCCATCCAGTTATCCAGGTTACGCTTAAACAGGGTCATAGAGGGACTTTGTTTGATGTGAATTGGTAGCTTATTCCAGAGGACAGGCAACCTCTGAGAGACATATCTGTCTCTCCAGCAGGTCCTATTTATGTCGCTGGCCAGGTTAAGGTCCATGGAGTCGGTGACCCATGTCCCATTTGACATGCAGATGTGCAGCATTTCCATTAGGTTTGGATCTAAGATTGCTCTGTAGGCCAAACACAAGTCTCCTCTAAGTAGTCTGTATGCTACTCAGTACAGTGACAGTGACTTCGGTCTGTTAATGTATGACGTGCTGGAGACCCTAATTTTCTTGGTTAGAAATTTCTCAGGTCTCACAAGTTGTTGCAGGTGCCTGGTAAGGTACATACCAAAGGGAGCATTGTACTCAGTTATTGGCCTGACGAGCATTGAATACAGGGGTATTATGACCTCTTTTTGCTCTTGAGGCAATGCGTTTACTAATGTGGAGTGCAACTTAGAATGCTTTCCTTACCACAGTAGACACATAGTGATCACAGTTTAGGCTACAGTCAACTTGCATTCCCAAGTGTCTCACTGCTGAGTTGTTACTTAGGGTATTATTATTTATATGATAGTCTGCAGGGATATCATTTTTACCAAAGAGGATGATAATGCATTTTTTAGCATTGAGCTTGAGCCCATGGTTTTGGCAGAAATCATTGGTTTGTGTATGTCCTTCTTGACGTATACTGGCATCATATAGGGATTCAAGAATTGCACCTAATTTGCAGATATCAGCAAACTTGGTCAGCCACAGCCCCCTCTGTTTTGGCCTGAACTTCTGAGAAGTATATTATAAACAATAGGGGGCCCAGTATTGACCACTATGAAACCCCACTGATGACAGGTCTGCTGGTTGAGGTAAAGTCCACAATTTTGACTGAGTGTGATCTGTCGGTGAGCCACTTGGCAATCCACCTGATAACATAAGGGTTGATATTCAACTGGGAGAGTTTGTCAAAGATGCCCAAATGTGGGATTATGTTAAAGGCCTTGACTAAGTCAAGGTAGTATGTATGCACAGATTTGCCTTTTTCTATGGCTCTGGAGACATTTTTGAAGAAGTCCATCAGGTTTAACAGGCATGACTTGCCTTTGACAAAACCAAACTGTGTCAGATCAAGGGTTTGGAGATCACCAATATCCTTATGTATAAGGTCCATGATGATTCATTCCATGGACTTACAGATAAGGCTGGTTAAGCTTATGGGTCTGTAGTTCCCTGGGGTCTGTTGCTGTACCCCCTTTATTGGGGAGGAGGTGGCTGTTTCTGCTTTCCATTTAGCAGGGACAAAACCAGCACTCAGGCTGTGGTTGAAGAGAGTACCTAATGGAGTTGCTAACTCATGTCTTAGACCATTTAAAACACAACATGGGATGCCATCTGGTCCCATAGAGGCTGTGTTTGGCCTTGGAGAAAGCATTAATGACTTGCTCTTTGGAGATGCAAGGTGGGGGAGATGTAGAGGGAATGCTTTGTGGAATGGCTGGAGGGGAAAGGGGGGTGAAATTTTCACCAAACATGGCTAATAGGTTAGCTATTTCTGCAGGATCAGTGTGTGTGATGTCATCCACAAATAGTTTAGCACATGTCTGGGTCCTACCTTTTAGGTTACAGATATAGCTGAAGAATGCCTTATGGTTATCCTTAACTATGGTGGCTATATTTTCTTCAAAGCTACCTTTATAGGATTTTACAAGTTGTCTTATTTGTTTGTTTGTACAAGCTGAGGAGGGTGTTCTTCCAGTGCTGGGACCTCTCTTTTTTATTCTTAGACAGCAACTTCTTCCTCTTGTTGTATAACTTATTAATGCTAAATGTCCACCAGCCAGGCATGTTTTTTTCTTGAGGATCTTGTTTTGATCCTGTAAGGTACAGCTGTGTCAATTCATTTGTGTAAGTGTTTGTACAGAGCATTTGTGTATACCTTAGTATAGTTGTCAATGCCATCTGTGGGAAATTATTTACGCCATCCCTTAGGAGGATATAATTAGCTTTGGTGAAATTTTTAGCATGATTTCACCTTAAAGGGGTTCAGGTGTTATAGCTACTTCAAATGTGCCTGATTTGTGTCTCCTATACTTGTGGTGGTGCAATGGTCACCCATGTTGGTGAGGACCAGGTCAAGAATATTTGGTCCCCTTGTGGGATTGCATACTAATTGTTCCTGGGCATTAGTGTTACCAAAGTCCAGGAACCTTTGTGCGAGCATGTTGGTACTTGCATAAGTCCCCCAGTCAATGGATGGATAGTTAAAATCACCCATGACTAGAGAGTTTGGTTGTAATTTGATTAACTCAAGTAGGTCAAAATAAGCATCAGGGGTTGATTCTCACATGTTCATTTTGTAGTCTGAAAGTGTGGAAGGCATTGTAGCCTTCAAGGCTGGGGTACTCTCTGCAGCTATGAAAGAAGTTTCTGTGACTGCACAGATGTCAACATCCTCCAGGAAGCGGAGTGCTTCCAGAGAGTGCAGTTTCTGATTTAAACTCAAACATTTAGCAGGATAACCTTTAATTTATTTGTGAGTGATATTTTAACATAGGAAATTATGTTCTGGAGATCTTGCCTAAAAAAGGCACTATGAGGGAGGCAATTGCCTCAGCCAATAACCGAAAGCCTAGAGGTGACAGGTAAAGACCATGTCTGGCAAAGCACCGTGGTCTATCAACCATGTCATCCCAGGCTGACAGGAACTGGATCCCATTTGAATGACACCAGAAACTAAGCCAACTATAGAAGTCAATAATTTTTTTGTTTATATTGTGGTATCATCCTAGTTGAGGGTAGAATGCTGCTCATGGCTAGGGATATACCTGTCTGGGACACATATTCATAGAGCTCAATCATATGTCTCTTCATACAGTGTAGAGAGACATGCCTCAAGCCATTCACACCAATATGAACTATGATGGAGTCATAAAGGTACTTGTTGTTTTGAGACTTGCGTGCATGTGTGATCTGATGGATCCTGGCACCCAACAGACAGCTGACTGTAAACTTCTCCTTGTCTAGCCTTGTAAGTGGGACATCTATGTGTCTCACAAAGGAGCCACATATAACTGAAAAAAATTGGTTTAGATGTGCTTTGCCTTAGTGGCTTATTTGGTGAGACACTGGTGCTTGTGACTTTATGTGTATTAAGTATTGTAGGTGCTGTACTAGGTGAGCATGTTTTATGTTTGGAAGGTCTCTGGTGTTTAGGTAGGTTTCTGTTGACTACCTCCATATATGATGGTTTATGAGCTGAGTGCATGGTTTGCATAGGAGGTGTAGTATGTAAGCTGACAACCTGTTCATTGTTACTGCTCTGTGTGTGAGCAAGCAAGGATTCCAGATTCTTGGCGTAGATGCTTCTCTCACAAATTGTACTTGGGTGACTTAAGAGTAGAGGGTTGTCAGTGTACATGAAGCAGTTGCTACACTGCCTCAGGATACCCATGTCAATCAGGCTGGTAGGAGAAATGGAGGCAAAGTGACCATTCATAATTGCCAGGTTAAATCCTGTTTTCACAGTGCGGAGAGAAAATGGAGGGGTGTGGTATAACTGGATGCTCTAAACGGGGTCTATTCTAATGAAGTGCTCTATAAATGGCCTATACTTGCAGGGGTTCTCTAAATGGTATGAAACTATTGTAGATTTGGTGGTTTTGGGACTGTTTTAGAGGCAAAAGTGCAGCTGAGGTAGTCTCAGAGCAGCTAAGTGCAATTTAAGGAATTCTTGGCCAGATCATGAGCAGCTACTAAGGGAAAATTAATCTACTGAAGTTTTTGTGGTTTTGGATCTATAACTGCCAGTGATTACCCCCCTGCATTGGCTCTTTCATCTGGAGTACATGGAAACTACATATGTTCTGCCACATGCTGAAGCATGGCATTGATAATGTTAGAGTATTCTCAAGGCTGATGCATGAAATACCTCCATTGTGTACCCATTAGGTCACTGAAGGGTCACTGTATCAAATATGTCTCATAATCCAAGAAAAGGTACCACATCTTTGATCACGCTAACTTGAGAAATGAGCTGTATACCTTAGTGTCTACTGGGTTAGGTACTCTATGAATTTGATGAGGCTGCTGAAGAGAGTGACACATTTCCACAGTTTCTTGGATGATTTCTCTATCAGCAAGTTATCAGCCCACAATGTTGGTGTCTTAGAGCCCATAAAATGTTAACCAAGGCTGAATGACCCAGCTCTACCAGAGGCAACATCTCGTACCATTAAGCACATCAGGAATAATTAGAGCCTGTTACAGATACACATCTACAACCCCTAACAATACTCCGAGCATGAGTTTAACTATACAGCAGGTACAGTTAGACTCAGACAATTGTGTTCAAGATTTCATACAGTGAGAAACATTTCTGAATTGCTCCACCATCTTGTTTTGACTCATTTTCACATGCTGTGCCTCATTATATGGTCATTAGTATACAATGAGACTGATTGTGCTATCTGAAGTTGGTATATTGTAGAGCTTGGTTTTCTGAACCGCATACACTCTGCGCATGGCCTGTCATCACTGAAATTTTGTTGGCATGATCCAACAAAGTTTTCTGAATCCATAAGTGCTGCAGTTTTTTTTTTTTTTTTTTTGGATATAGCCTTGGCATTAGTAAGTCATTCCAGACACAGAAGAAATTATAGTTTTCCAGTGGCACTGAAAGATTTTTTTCCTAACGATATTTATAAAACAGAGAAAGATATACAATTCTTAAACAGGAAAGATGGCAGAAAATATATAAAGCCAGGGGTGGAAAGGACTCATAAAATGTCAAAGAAGTAAAGAAAAAGAAATAGGTGTTTACTAGGGTAATGACCACAAGGGCATTTTTAAGTGTAGCCATGCATTCCAAATCTCTGAAAAGTTCTGGTACGCTTGATATAACAATGGACATGGGAGATAAAACATTTACAAGTAGGGTCCTGGAGATGAACCATTTACAGGCTGCCTGTTTCCATTAGAGACATAGGTGCCAAACCAGGGATGAATTTCCTGTTCCCCATCCAATTGTCCAAGTTACACTTGAATTGGGTTAAGGAGGAACTTTGCTTCACATGGATGGGGAACCTGTTCCAGAGATGGGGTAGTCTCTGTGATACATACCTGTCTCTACAGCAGGTCCTATTTATATCACAGGCACAGTTTAAGTCTTTAGAATGGGTAATTCTGGTGCTGTTTGTTTTGCAGATATGCAAGAGGTCCAACAAAGTGGGGTCTGACAATGCCCTGTATTCAGGCATAGATCTCCCCTCAACAGCCTGTAGGAGAAAGAATACAGGGGTAGAGCCTTGAGGTGATCTGCACAGGACATGTTATTTACACCCTGTATTATTTTAGTGATGAATAGGACATGTTACGTACACCCTGTATTCTTTTAGTGAGGAACCTCTGTGGATGTTCCAATTGTCAGATATGCCTAGTTAGTTACATACCGAAGGAGGCATTGTACTCAATGATAGGTCTGATGAATGGTGAATACAGTAGAACAATGATTTCCTTGGACCTAGATGGCATACCTTTGCACAACACCAGATAGACAACAAATCTAGACTTACTCGTAAATTTTCCTTTAACTCTATATTGAAAACATTAATACAAATTTCACTTATACCAGTTAATAAAAGATGACACCACTGTAGTTAGGCTTGAAAAACTGGTAGAGCCACAAAGTAAAATCCAAAAAGACTTTATTAGCACTTTTGTCTGACCAAAATGATCTGAAAAAGTTCATTTTGGTCGGACGAAGGCGCTAATAAAGTCTTTTTGGATTTTACTTTGTGGCTCTACCTGTTTTTCAAGCCTAACTACAGTGGTGTTGTTTTTGCCAGTTTGATAAACATTTTGTTTGGTGCAAGTTAATAAAAGATGACACAAGTTGCAATTATAACATTTAAACATTCCTGGATTAGTACACTTTTTTTGTAGAGACTTCAGTTTATTTTGAAAAAAAATTTGAAACTTTTCCCTTTTCTTTGCAGAAACACAGGTGCATCCCCTACTACTTTAATAATTTCAGAGTGACACTTAAATAAACTCCAGTTTGAGGAAATAATATTTTTGATAGCTTTGGCATCCACACTATTAGTGACTTGCATGGAAGTTTTATAACCAACTTCCTTATTATACCCATCCTTTATTATTGCATCTTTTCTACTATTGAATATTTCATTATATTTTTCTGAAACTAAATTCTCAGGGTATCCTCTACTTATACATTTTTGACATAAACTGACCCCCTTCTCTTTGGAAGTCTTCTTCCCTGTCAGTTAATTCATTCGCTGTCATTAATTGCCCTTTAACTATATTGATTTTTTATTTCTTAGGGTGCATTATCCCATAATGCAACTAAGAATTATTCTGAACATCCTTCTTATGAATCATAGTCATTAATCTATCCCCCTTTTTGAAAACAGTCACATCTAAGTAATTCACATTAACAAGACTGTAATTAGATGTGAACTTAATATAATAGCCAACATTATTTAAATACTGTAAAAATTCACTTAAAAGGTCAGTACCACCCCTCCAAATGAGGAACACATCATCAATAAACCATTTGAAAAAAAATGATATACTTCATATAAATACTCTCAAAGATATTGAACCTTTCCCAACCATGCAGAAATATATTCACATATATATGGGTCATTGTGGCACCTATTGCTACTCCATTGACCTGACGATACAAACTATTATCAAATTAAAAAAATGATAACTTAGAATTAAGCCAAAAATATCCATCAAAAGACTTACAGTATTTTCAGAGAATTTATTAGATTTGATTAACTCAAATCTAACCATTTCCATCCCTTCCTTGTTGGGTATTACCACATAAAGGGACTTAATATCTAAGGTGACAAGCAAATCTACTTCTTGTAACCTTATGGTTCCAATTTTAGTTTTAAAATCAAAAGACTCTTTAACATAAGATGTACTAATCTCTACAACCTGTTGTAAATGCTTGTCAACAAATATGGCCATTGCTTCAGTCTTATTCTTATAACTAGCAACTATTGGCCTCGTGGGCGGGTCATTTAAATCTTTATGAATTTTTGGCAAACCAAAAGTATGACTCATTCTAGGAGAATCTGCTGCCAAATATTTTCTTAACTGTTTGGTGATACAACCACTTAAACACCATACTTCTACCTGAGCATCAATAAATGAATAAGCTTTCTTAACTTTTAAAAATGTTACTTTTCTATGAAGCTTTACATCTGTTCTGTTTATTTTATGTTCATCTTTTGAACAATACTTAACCCACTCTAATAAATCTAAGGCATTCCCTTTATCTGCCTTAGTTATCAACACAGCATTATTATTAAGTAATTCTTGCAATAATTCCTTTTCATTGGCAGACACCTTATAATAATTGTAATCAGGCTTATTCTTTAACAGTTCAATAATCTGCTGTTCACAAACCATAGGAAACAGTTCTAACTAAAGTTAACAAAAGCCTCTAATTGGAAAACCCCAGGTCCAGATGTTGTACCTACCTACTGGTTAAAAGTATTAACATCTTTGCATGAAGGTTTAGCCATGAGTAAGGACTATTTATATGCATACCCCAAACAGACAACAACCTGGCTAACAACAGGAAAAACAATGCCCCTACTTAAAAGTGAACCTGCAAGCTACCCTAAAAATTATAGACCAATAACTTGCCTTCCAACGACGTATAAACTATACACTGGAATGATGTCAACAGGGTTTATAGTCATTTAGAAGAAAACTCAATTATGGCAATAGAACAAAAAGCCAATAAAAGAAAGTCATATGGAACAAAGGACCATTTGTTGTTAAATAAAGTCATAGTGGATAACTGTAAAAAAAGGGAAGAATTTAAGTACGGCATGGATTGACTACAAAAATGCATTTGATAGTATCCATCATTCATGGATAAAAGAGTACTTAAAAATGTACAAGATACACCCTACACTGTTCGACAACATTACAGTGACCATGAAATAGTGGCAGACCACTTTGCAGTTAAGCCATGATAAAGGAAGCGTTATTATTCCAGGGATAAAATTTCAAACGGGAATATTCCAGGGTGACTCCCTGTCACTGCTGTTATTCTGTCTTGCCCATAACCCATTAAGCTGTCTGCTTAACAGATTAGGCCATGGCTATAATTTGGCTCCTAGAAAATACAAAGTGTAAAGACTTCTCATCTTCTCTTTGTTAATAATTTAAAACTGTATAGCTCATCAGATGAGAAATTGAAACCACAACTGAAAGTAGTCAAAACTTTTTCAGATGATATAAGAATATAATTTGGTCTTGATAAATGTGCAAAAATAACATTTAAAGCAGGAAATGTGCAGCACCAAGAAAACATCAGTTTGAAACAAGATTGTGATAAAAAAGAACTTGAGCAAGAGGGAGTGTATAAATATTTGGGAATTGATGAAGTCTCAACAATAAAACATGAACAAATGCAAATAACACTAAGTAAGGAATATTTTAGAAGATTTAAATTAATCCTGAAAACAGCACTGACATCTAGGAACAAAATTCAGGCTATAAAGCAATTTGTTTTCCCTATCCTAACTTACACTTTTGGAGTGATTGACTGGCTCCAGAATGGGTTGGATAGATTAGACAGAAAAGCAGTAAGGATGCTTCATGCTCACCAAATGATTTATAAAAATCAGTGCATACCAAGATGATATATTCCTCGTGGAACTGTACACATATTTACTGACCTCACAAGACCCAAACATAGTGAAAGGTTTAAAACATTTGAAGAATAAATCTAAGATGCCTTCTCAGCTTAATCTAGCAGAAGCATATCGGCGTCAAGCAGGAATGGAAATCAAACCAGAGGTAGATAAAAATCAGGCAGCAAATGAATGTGCCAAAAATACAAAAAAAAAGGATACAAGATAAAGGACCAGATGATAAGGCAAGAAATGCAGAAGACGTATACATATAGTTGCGAGTATAGAAAACTTCTGGAAGAACCTCATGTTGATCATGATCGAATGTAGGAATGGTTAAGGAGAGGCAAATTCAAACCAAGAGATGAAAGTTTAATATTGCAGCCCAAGATAGTGGACTATGTACACATTGGCTTACAAAATCCATTGAACATGTGGGAGATACAGACAAATGTAGGTTTTGTAAAACAGAACTGAAGTCACACACCTCGATACTGGTTGTGACATACTAATGGCAGAAGGACTGTATACTGAAAGGCATAATAATGTGGCAAGACTGTTGCACTGGGGATTGTGCAAACATTATGGTACTGAAGTGGCTGAAAAACACTGGAAACATCAGCCACAAAGCATCACAGAAAATGATGAAGTCTACATCACACGGGGATAACCCATTACCAACAGTTCAAAAAATAGATGCTAGAAAACCAGATATAGTGTTACATGAAAAGAAGACAAAAGTAGCATTGATGATTGAAATTAACACACCATGTGACTACAGTGGCTTGTGTACAGAGAGACACAAAGTCATAAAATATCAGGATTTGCAGGCAGAAATGAGATAAATGTGGAGGAATGATATCCAGATAGTTCCAAAAGTAGTAGGAGCAGCAGGTCTTATAAAAAATATCTATAATTGTATTTAGATATGTTACAAATTCATGTAACCCAGTACGAATTGCAGAAGGAGTCATTGCTGGGCACATTGTGGTTCCTGCAAAGAGCACTTCTGGCTGACATCAAAGATGGAAATACTACTAATTTCATGAACTTTAATCATACTTTGACTTAGGAATGGGGTCCATTCCCATCATGGTATTACAAACCCAAAAGATCTGGAGAAATTAAAAAGGCACCCTCATGTCAAATATAGCTGGCTGCACAAGACCCAGGATAAAAAGTTCCCAATCCTGGTAGGTGCACTGGTACCAGGACTAAAAAAAATGAAAGTGTAGAATCCTCAAAATATGTAAACATTCCTTCAATGTGCCCAGACAAGGCCTAGGGGGAGGAAGGACCCCCTGTTGTTGAAAGAAATAGACCACAAAAACACACAAGCTGATAGGCCAAAGAAGAGCCATAAAGATGACAGAGTGGACTATTGAGGATAAGAAAGAAATTATATATTGTTACTGCTATGCAAAATGTCCATAATTTCCACACACAAGATATACAAAAAGGTTAAGAATGAAATTAGAGGAAAGAAAAATCCTTCCACAAGAGAAACTGTTGGAAGCTTCAAATAAAAAAATTGTGTTCATCAATGCAACATATTTGTGAAAAACAACATTACATAGACCAAGAATCTCTGATCTGTTTAGAAAAAGAAGCATCTGAGGAAGTGCAAAAATATAAACAACAAAATCTAGAGATTTTTGAAAAGTATAAAAAAGAACTATGGACATGGGAAAAAAAGTGAGATTTGGTAAGGTACAATATCTATGCAAAGTCAAAGGCCAAATTAATCAATACAAGAAAGGCAGCCCCACAGATATTCAAAGAGAAATAGAGGCAAAGGCATCCAGATATGGAAAATTTCACAATAAAAAAATAATATCACAAAGAGGGAATGTAGAAAAGAAGATTAGTAAAGTAGAAGTTAAAAAATAGAAGTTGAAGTTATGGAATGCCTGCGAAGTGAAAGATTTGGTGTAGAAGGTTACATCACAGCATGATGGAACAAGTACCCTAAGTAAGGAGAAACAGGAAGATCAAGAGACATCTGAAGAAGAAATATGGACATGGGAAAGAAAAAGAGATTTAATATGGTGTAATATTTATGCAAAGGAGAAAGCAAAACTAATCAATACAAAAAGAGCAGCACTAAAGATATTTGAAGAGAAATACAGGCAAAGGAATCCAGACATGGAAAACTTTACAAATAAAAAAAAAAGAAGATAAAGAGGAAAAGTAGAAAAGAATATCAGTAATGGAGAAGTTAAAGAAATAAAAACTGGGGTTATGGAGTACCTGAGTAGTGAATGATTCAGTGTAGAAAATCAAACACAGAAAATGATACAGCAGGATAGAACAATGGACTTCCAAATTAAGGAGAAACCAGTGGAACAGGAAACAACAAGTCAGTTGCTGTATGAAGATATTTTGGAGCCTTTCACAGGAAACCAGTAAAAATTTTCACTTGAAGCTGGACAGTAAGGGAAGGAACAGGAAACTGTGGCAACTCTGACGCAGTCAATGTTGAGGAGTGATAGGCCAGTGAGTTCTCATATGACAAAGCAACGGATAACACAGGATGAAATTGAAGAGAATGTGCCACAGGAAGATGATATAAACTTTATTAGAGTGCCTGCAGGAAATGGAAAACAAGAAATGTGCCCTCAGTTTAGAAGAAAATGAGCTAAGAGAAGAATTGTTTGATTTAATAGAGATAGATAGACATATTCAGATTAATGAAAGAAATAGACTGCAGAAGGTCAATAAAACCCAAAAAGTCAGAAGTCTGATAAAACAAATGAACACAGTAATTAGGGCTGTCCATAGAAATCCATGTAATATAGCAGAAGTAAACATGATATATTACTGTGCAGCTAAATTAATAACAGATGAAATTCTACCACAAGGACACGGAGGGTAGTAAAGGAAAGGAAGGGGAGGAGTCAAATACCATCATGGAACTATCGAAAAGAGAAAATTATAAAGCAATTTAGACAAGAAGTATCAGTGTTAGAAGATTGTAGAAGAGGGAACAGATCAACAAAAATACTCAGAAAGATAGATGTGATAAAAATAATACACAGTATTATAATGGATCAGGATCTATCTTGCACTATTGTAAATAATAAACTAAAAATCACAGCACAGGCAGAAAAACTTAAAAAGATACACAGATAAATATAAAGGAAAAGCAATTTATTGATGACCCCAAAAAGTCTTATAGAGAATTGGGAAACAAGACAAAATGAATTGAAAGACCACCCAAAAAAAATAGACACATTTTGAAGAAGTATTTATTAAGATCCTGTGGAACATAGCAAAGATACTAAAGAGATAGAAGAAGTAAGAGAAAGAATATGAAGTTTAAAGGTACAGGATATGAAATGGGATGAAGTAACGGCCAAATAGATTGAAACAAAGTTAGAAAAAGCATCTGATTGGAAAACTCCAGGCCCAGATGCAGTACCTAACTTCTGGCTAAAAGTATTAACATCTTTGCAAGAAGATTTAGCCATGAATAAGAACTATTTATATGCACACACTAAACAGACACCAACCTGGTTAACAACAGGAAAAACAATGCTCCTACTTAAGAGTGAACCTGCAAGTTATCCTAAAAATTATAGACCAATAACTTGCCTTCTGACTGTGTATAAACTACACATCAGAACTGATGTTGGCAGAGTTTATAGTCTTTTAAAAGAACAATTAATAATGGCAATAGAGCAAAAGGGTAATAAAAAAGAAAGTCATATGGAACAAAGGATCATTTGTTGTTAAATAAAGTCATAGTGGAGAACTGTAAAAAGGGGAAGAATATAAGTATGGCATAATAGAGTACAAAAAAGCATTTGATAGTATCCCACATTCATGGATAAGAGTGCTTAGAAATGTATAAGATACACCCTACACTGATCAACTACATTACAGTGACCATGAAACAGTGGCAGACCACTTTGCAATTAAGCCATGATAAAGGACAAATTATTATTTCATGGATAAAAATTCAGAGGGGAATATTCCAGGGTGACTTCTTGTCACCACTGTTATTCTGCCTTGCCCTTAACCCATTAAGCTGTCTGCTTAACAGATTAGGCCATTGTTATAATCTGGCTCCTAGAAATCAACAAAGTGTAAAAACTTCTCATCTTCTCTTTGTCAATGATTTAAAACCGTATTGCTCATCAGATGAGGAACTGAAACCACAATTGAAAGTAATCAAAACTTTTTCAGATGATATAAGAATGGCATTTGGTCTTTTTAATTTATAAGAATGTAATTTAGTCTTGATAAATGTTCAAAAGAAACCATTAAAGCAGGAAAGCTGTAGCACCAAGAAAACATAGTTTGGAAAAAGAATATGATAAAAAAGAACTTGAGCAAGAGGGAGTGTATAAATATATGGGAATTGATGAAGAGTCAACAATAAAACATAAACAAATGTGAATAAAACTTAGGAATATTTTAGAAGACTTAAATTAATCCTGAAAACAACGTTGACATCTAGGAACAAAATTCAAGTTATAATCCAGTTTGCTCTTCCTGTCCTAACTTTCAGTTTTGGAGTGATTTAAAGGCCCCAAAAGGTGTTGGATAGATTAGACGGGAAAACAAGAAGGATGCTTCAAATGATCTATAAAAATCAATGCATACCAAGATTATATATTTCCCGTTCCAAAGGAGGGATGGGCCTCCTTGAAAATGATTACATGTAGAGATCTGCAGTCGTAGGACTGCATACATATCTGCTGACCTCACAAGATCCAAACATAGTGAAAATTTTGAAACATGAAGAGAATAAATCTAAGATGACTTCTCTGCTTAGACTAGCAGAAGCATATCAGTGTCAATCAAGGATGGAAATCAAACCAGAAGTAGATAGAAATCAGGCAGCAACTGAATGTGCCAAAAAAAACAAAAGAAAGAATGTAAGGTGAAGGACAACATGAGAAGACAAGAGATGTGGAAAATGCATAAATATAGCTGCAGATATAAAAAACTCCTAGAAGAACCTCACATTGATCAGGATCGAACACAGTGATTGTTAAGGAGAGGTGAAGTCAAACCAAAAGAGGAAAGGTTGATACTGGTGGCCCAAGATAGTGGGCCACATACATGTAGTTTATAAAGTCCATTAAACATGTGGAAGAAACAGACAAATGTAGGTTTTGTAAAACAGAATTGGAAACAGTCGCACACCTTGCTGTTGGTTGTGACATACTAATGGCAGAAGGTCTGTATACTGAAAGGCATAATAATGTGGTCAAGACTGTTGCACTGGGGATTGTGCAAACATTATGATACTGAAGTGGCTGAAAAACACTGGAAACATCAGCCACAAAACATCATCGAAAATGATGAAATCTACATCACATGGGATCACTCATTACCAATAGTTCAAAAGATAGATGCGAGAAAATCAAATATAGTGGTCCATGAAAAGAAGATGAAAGTAGAATTGATCATTGAAATTGCTACACCCATTGACTACAGTGTCTTGCATAGAGAGAGAGACACACAAAGTAATAAAATATCAGGATTTGCAGACAGAAATGAGAGCAATGTGGAAAAAAATATACCCAGACAACTCTAATAGTAGTAGGAGCATTTGGTCTTATAAGAAAGGATCTGCAATCATATTTAGATATGTTAGCAATACATGAAACTCCATATGAATTGCAGAAGGAGTCATTACTGGGCACATTGCGAATGCAAAGTGTACTTCTGGCTGACATCAAAGACTGAGACAATACTAATTTCATGAACTTTAATCATACTTAGAAAAACATGACAAAGAAATGGGGTACATTCCCGTCATGGTATTAGAAACCCAAAAGACTTTAAAAAAAAACGGTATCCTGTGATATTGTTTGGGCCCACTGATGAAGTGTTCCTGGCCCTAGAAAGAGCATTAAGGACCTGTTCCCTAATGATAGCAGGTGGAGTTATATTTGAAGTTATTTCCTGAGGGACGGTTGAGTGGAAGAGAGGGGTAAAGTTGGAGTTGAATTTGTCGAACAGTAGGATTGCTATATCTTCTGGCTCATTATAGGTGGCTCTATTTACAATGAGCTCTTTACATAGTTGTGTATTGCTTTTGAAGCTGCAGGCATAAATAAAGAATGTGTTGTGGTTGTCCTTGGCTTGGGAGGTCAAATATACCTCAGATTTTGCTTTCGTAGACTTTATTTGTTATACAACTTATTGATTTTGTGATTCCACCTGGGTGGTTTGTTTTTTGAGTTAGTTCTGTACTTCTTCCTGGTGGGTACAGCTTTGTATGCAGCTATTAACATACTTGTATAAGGTTTCTGTGAACAGTTCTGCATAGGCAGCAGTGTTCTCAGGGTTTATGCGGGCTTGAAATTTTGCCAGGTTATTACTTAATAGCAGAAAGTTTGCCTTAGAGTAGTTCCTAAATATTCCAGGGTTAGCTGGGAGTGCAGGTTTTATTTGTTCTCTAAAGGAGACCATTTTGTGGTCTGACCTTATCAATGAAGACATTACACTAGGTGATTTGCAGCACTCTGCCATATTAGTTAGGACCAGATCCAGTATGGCTGCACTCTTGGTGTATTGACAATCTGGTCCAGGAAGCGTGTGTTTACAAAATCCAGAAATCTCTGCATCTGCATGTTTGGCGTCGTATAGAATTCCCAGTTAATAGTGGGATTACTGAAGTTGCCCATGAATATGATATTCAGTTGTATGGTGAGTGTTTCTAATAAGTTTAAGTACATGGTATGGGTTTCTTGGATCACAGAGGGGGACCTATTGCTTGCAAGGAAGTGGGACAGGATTTTATCTATGGTGATTTGAACATGGAGAAGCTCAAGTGCATTGTCCTGTTTGCCCAGCCTTGAAGTATATATTTTTTTATGTAAATCGAGACACCTCCACCTTTAGTCCCTTTTCTGTGTAGTAAGTTGGTCTAAATGTGTGGAAGGCATTATAACCTTGCACTATTAGTGGGCTCTATGCAACTTTAAACTATGTCACAGTGACTGCACAGATATCAGCATTCTCTAGGGTGAATAGAGCTTCTAGGGTGCAGTTTTTTTGTTTAGACTTCTGGCATTGAGCAGTAATACCTTTACATTTTCTTGTTTATGATTTGCTATGTTGGAAGTACTTTCAGTTTGGCATTGCCTAAAAAAGATGCTATGGGGGAAGACAGTGTTTTAGCTAATATTCAAAAGCACAGAGGGGAGAGGTGCAGATCATTCCTGGCAAAGCAGCATGGTCTGTTGACCATCTTCTTCCATGCTGACAAATATTGCACCCCCTTAGAATGACACCAGAAATTAAGCCAATTATTAAAGTCAGCCATCTTTTGTTCGTATTGTGGCATCATCCTTGGAGAAGGTAAAATGCTGCTCAATGCTAGGCTCATATCCGCCTGGGACACATATTCCAAGAGCTTCATGATGTCTCTCTTCATATAGTCTATGGATGTACAGCTCAGATTATTTACACCCATGTGGACAATGACTAAGTCATACTGGTAGTTGTGGTCCAATGACTTGAGCACGTGCATAATGTGGTAGTTCCTAGCCCCTGATAAGCAACTGACTGTGACTTTCTCCTTAGCCTTGTGAGAGGGATATGTGTGTCTCATAATGGAGTTTACAATGACTAGAATGTTGGATTGTATAGTGGCTTGCCTTATGGGCTTAGAAGTAGAGGATCCATGAGATGTGACTGTATGTGTTGATGTGGGTTTTGTTTTGAAAGAGTGTATTTGGGGCTGCTGAGGGTATTTGTTATGTGTAGTTCATCTAGGAGGTCTTTGCAGTTTAGGAAGGTTACATTTAAGTGCCTCAGCATATGTGGGTCTATATGTCTGCTTTGACTTGTGTGTGATGGGTGCAGCATGTGTACTACTGAGAACCTTATTCACATTAGGAGTACTTTTATGTGAGAGATTTGCCTCCAGTGACATTGTGTAAATACATCACTCACATACCATATCAGTTTGTTTGAGAATTAACTGGTTGTCAGTAATCATGAGGCAATTTCTACATTGCATCAGGATGCCTATATCCACCAAGCTGGTAATGGAGATAGTGGGAAAGAAGTACTTACTAAAAGAAACAAGAAAGAATTAGCCTTGTCAAGACTGGTGAATAGTGGAGATTCACCTAATTGGATACTACCTGGCTACTACTAGTGCTGGTCTCACCACAGCTTCACACTACTGGGATGCCATGCCGCTTTGCCTTTTCTCTCATCAGAAGCAAAATAGTAGCACTAATCCCAAGATGTGAAACAAGCCACAGGCTCTTTTGTGTTCAACAGTCTTGTCCCGGGTGATGCAGGAGTCTGTAGGCTTGTTGTAGCCTTTTTCTGGTAGATGTCTTGAATAGCAACCTATAACAATCATGAAGGTCCTACACAAACAATCACTGCAGAGTCAAAGACAGTCAGAAATCAATCACTTCTGCTCCTTTTCTAACAAGAAGAAAAATAGTAGCACACATTCCCAACTGGCTTCTATGAAACAGTTATCAGGTTTTCTGATGATCAGCACTCTCCAGGAAATGATTCCCCTATGCTCCTTGTCTTACCAGGTGGAAATGGAAGCACTAATCCCAAGATGACTACTGAGAGACAGAATGTGGACTCTCCAGTGATTGGTGGTCTTAGACTAGATATTCCAGATCTTAAAGGTAAGATGGAAAATGGGTTAACATCCTAAGAGTTGTAGTGTGCACTAATATCCTAAGAGTTGCAGTGTGCGCTAATATCCTAAGAGTTGCAGTGTGCATTAATATCCTAAGAGTTGTAGTGTGCACTAATATCCTAAGAGTTGCAGTGTGCATTAATATCCTGAGTTGCAGTGTGCATTAACATCCTAAGAGTTGCAATTTATACTAGCAGTTAGAGATGAAAGTGGGGGTAACTGAAGTTCAGAGGAGAGACACTAATTTTAAAAGAACAAAATAGATTGGATGGGTTTTGGCACTTAGTATTCTGGCTCTATGGAATACAGTGGGATGGACAATAAATTTGAATACCTGAATGGGACTTTACAAAATGATAATTTTGTGCTTATTGACAATAGCTAATGAAAGATGAGAGGGAAGGAAATATGTGGCCAAATTAACATAAGGGGCGGGCAAGTAGGAAGACATTGACTTAAAAAAACAGCAGCAGCTGGGAGAGTAGGAACGTTTTAATTTCTGTGTGACTCACAAGAGAGTGAGAGATTAATTTATTTCCTAGTTTAAATGTGCAATAGAAAACAGAATACTATTAAAATGGGTCTACTTCAAAACAGTGAATTCTCATAACATTGAAACTCAAAACACTAAGACCATAACATCAAAAATCCAAAACACTGAAAACCCAAAACAATGAAAACTCAGAACACTGAAAGTGTGCATCATAAGATTGAAAATTACAACACAAATGTAAATAACATCCTCTCCACCTATAACAACACCAAACTAACAAGCACACTTTTTACTACATTTCTACATGGGCCCCCTGCACCCCCAACATCCCCCATAAATTACATATACCAACTACAAAATTGCACTACAGTAGAAAAAAGTGAATTTTCTAACCTCATTTTATAGCGATCACCATACAGAATGTAAACATAATGTCTAAATCATTTACCTGTATGGCCTAAAACATGTACAGATTGGCAAAATAAACAATTTTTCAACTACTCACTTCTCCCAGCACTTCTCAGAACACTAACTTAACTTCCATGAAAACAACACATCCATATTTTACATTCTTTATGGTGATCATGTTATAGTGAGATTAGGAAATTAACTTTTTACTACTGTATTGCGATCTAGGAGTTAGTATATTTAATTTACAGGGGTAATAAAAAGTGTGTTTCTTACTTCGGTGTTGTTATAGGTGGAGGGAATGTTATTTACATGTGCAATGTAGTTTTCTACTGTATGTTATGATGCACACTTTCAGTGTTCTGAGTTTTCGTTATTTTGGGTTTTCAATGTTTTGGGTTTTCGATGTTATGGTCTCAGTGTTTTGAATTTCAATGTTATGAGATTTCAATGTTTTGAAGTAGACCCATTAAAACACAGTGTAATGAAAATACATCAGAATATACAAAATAGAAGAAAACAATAAAACAATGCAAATTACAAGAAAGCAATATAAGGAAAAACAAACTAACCTTTCCCTCACAGCAGTCTATGACAGAGTCTTTCAGTAAAGCATTGAAATGTTTTATTTTACCCCTTAAATTCAAAGTTTAGTTCCTAGCTCCTCCCTCTAATTTCTGTGTGACTCACAAAAGAGAGACAGAAAGATCTGAATTCTTTCCCTTCCTTTCCCTCACAGCAATCTGTGCCAGAATCTGAATGAGCTTTTCCAGTAAAGCATCAAAATGTTTTAGTTTACTCCTTAAATATGCGGTTTAATTCCTAGCTTCTCCCTCAGTTCACAGTTAATTAATATTAAGTGACCTGTTCTAATTTCTGTGTGACTCTTAAGAGAGAGAACTCATATCAATCTATGTCTTATTCTAAGTGAGCTTTTTTCAGTTTAAAGTTGAGAGTGACCTAGTAGGATGAACATAAATTATTGTCTTCCAGAAATTATGAGGAGTAACAAAAAAGAAACCCAGTCATGAATTAATTGCGTGTCTCGACAAGCACTTTTCTAGCAAATATTCTTTGAATTTCAGAAAATCCAGAGTGTTTGCAACAATGCACATATTTTTTCCAAAGCTCAAAATTCAATGTGGCATCTTTTTTGTCAGCACACAATTAGTTATATGTCTTTTGAAGTCAGAAAGAATATGATTTGTGTGTAGTTACCAAACATGCAGTCCAGGAGAGCATTGAGAAACATTTTCCATCTTCCCAGCTGCATCATACCACTGTCAGGGTAAGTGACTATATGGAATTATATAAACTGCATCAATAACAGCATAGTATGTGCTTTACAGTGCTGTTGCTTTAAATTATAGCATCTAGGTGTTTCTTGTATGTGATGTCATTGTTATGAGACAAACTCTAGATCAGCGTTTTCTGACGAGGTGGAGAACATCTAAGGTATTTTATTGCATTTTTATTTCTATTTGTTAGTTTAAATATGTTTTAAGGAGCTGGGAAGTGACTTGTTGTATTTAGGAGATTTCCTAGGGCTCTTCATAGTCTGATGAAGCATTAGTTTATTTAATGCGAAAGCGCTAACTTGTGCACTGTTTTTGAATAAACATAGTCCTTTTTGAATTCTAATTCTTGTTTTAGTTGCCATGTAAGTCACAATAAGTTGCAGTAAGTTGTATTGTTTAAGGTTATGTGACTTGGTCAGAGTCAAACAGTAAGCAAATAGAGACTGAAAGAATCAAACCCTGGAATACATGAAGCAACTTGTTAACAGTTCATAGCTTTAATCCCCTGAACTAACTTCCAGACAATGAAAAAAAAACTACACTGGCTATGTGTTAGAGGTTTTTATACACACACTTCTGTAAGAGATGATGATACTCAAACTCATGAAAACTGTATGCATAACTAAATTTCTTTCTTGCTACAAGGATAGTAACAAGCCTATATACTAATGTTTTAATCATTTAGGAATTGTTGTCCATGAAAGAATGTCAGATATGGAAGAGCATTGTGAAAAACAGGGTATGCCAGAAGCAGAGTTAACTGAATTTGACCCTCTGATAGCAAACTTCTAGCCAATTAGCTTAATTTAAGGATACACTGTGTTTACTTGTATTGTGGAGAGGGAAAAAAGAGGGCAGTCATGTTAGAAATTTGATGTTTTATGTGGCAAGAAGGAAGAGGGTGCTTATAGGATAAGGATATGTAAGTATACTGCTGCAGCAAAGAACTGTGAAGTCGAGGTGAGGAAAATGTTTGCTCTCTATAATATGCTGAGTTCTCAGATTATTCTAGGGATAACATTTGATACACATCTGTCATATTTCAGTCGACTGTCAATTATACAACCAGACATTTGTTATACATGACTTCCACAAGATTGATAATGGCAATAAATAGTACAGAAAGAATCTGAGATGATTCATTGATAATGTCTGGGTGGTAAGACCCCATGATTTTATTGATTATGCTTAGGAGACAACAGTGCAGATTTGATTTTAAATGTTAAAGTAAATGCTGAATTTACAACACTGAGAGTAATGTCAGTGTCCGGCAGGGAGATGATGGAGCCAACTGCATATTGAAAGACACTGAGTTTCCACAATTGCTGGCCATGTCATTAACAGATATCATAAATAAAAGTGGACCTAGATCAGAGTCTTGTCATAATTCCAAGATCAGATGAGAAAGACTAAGGTTCATAGGTTCATACTAGGCTATCTGCCCTAGGGCATTTATAAGCCTAGCCAGAGTGTGTTTGGCTTTCGCCACCCATTTTAAATTAATTTTGCTATGCCCTTTTTCGAGGTTACTAAACCACTAAGCCATGACAGCTTTAAATATGGATGCATTTCCAACACACTCATATATATCAATGGAAGTTTACCCATTGCTAAGCAGGGTTGAGATGTTTCCGTTTTATTTGGCTGTTTTCTCTCTGCGCATAACATAGCTAGTAAACTGCTTTAGGAACAATGGAGCTGAGCTCATAGATTGTTAGGGCATCAGTGACTTTACAATAGTATCTTTTGAGAACATTCATTAAAAGGTCCAGTAAAGAGGACTTACATATTGCCCATGGCTGAGTTTGTGGTGGCTATTGCCAGACATCTAAAATGGCGGTATCAGTGCCATGTAGGTATAATGATCCTGAATATTAAGACAGCTGAAGAGATGTTAAAGCTGTTATGGTTTATAATACAGGTGATTCAGGCAGCCACCTGGGGCCCACAGATACTGGGAACCCCATAGCCATCCAACAAATTAATTTAATTTTAAAAATATTTTAATATGTTTAGCACTACTATCACATTTCATTTGGCATATGTGCCGAGCATAACTGTCATTGATGTGCTTTAGAATAAAAAAGTGTTACATGATATACACTGTGAGCATTTCCTCTGTATAGTCGCAGTTCCTACCATCCGTGCATGTGCAGAATGATCAGGTGACATTGTTTATTTATTTATTTATTTATTTATTTACATGTATAAAACCATTTCTATACTCAAAAACAAATAAATAGCCACATATGGTCTTTTGTATAGTGCTACAACTTTCTGCTTACCGCCTCCACATGATTCATTGTGAAAGCAACTAGCAGAAAGCCAAGGAATGCCAAATGCTATAGTGGAGAGCTGTGGATTTTTTTGACCAGGAAGGAAACTAAATATAGCATAGATAGTTGCACTAAATACAGAGTCAAAGCAGCCTGTTAGTTGTTTAGTTTAAAGTCTGAATGCACAGTCTGTGTGTGAAACAAATTTGAAACTGTCCCTCATTATGCAGATTATCTTTGACATTGCCCCATGTTTTGGTCTAAATCAGTGAGGATCACAGCCACTAAACAGGGGTGTGCAACTTAGCCTCTAGGTGTTTGAACATTTTAACAGCTGGAAGAAAGCAACTTGTCTTTGTGGAGTTTAACGGCTGACTGCAGTACTTTCTGTCCGCTATTTATATGTAAAACAAAGTTGAAACCTGTCCCTTATTTTGCAGATCATCCTTGACTGTGACTTATGTTTTGGTTTGTGCCCCATAAAATGTTTGATTTTTGGTAAAACATTGAGTTCAACAGCCACTACATTTGGGGGACGAGATCAGGAGGCTGAATGTAGGTGACAGCAACTTACCCTCGTTTTGTTTGATTATTTTCATCTCTGGCTTTAGAGAACTATTGTGCATTTCTTGGAAATACATTGGAATATTTACTTTCTGGCAACTGTTTGTATGAAACAAGGATGAAATTGCACATGATTTAATAGAATGTCTCTGACTTTGCCTTATATTTTGGTCTGTGCATCTTAAGAACTGAGTTTTCACAATAAATCATTAAGGATTATAGTCATGAAATTGGGGGTGTGGCCAGCTACAAATGAAAGACACTCACTATTACCATTTCCTTTGTAGGGAAAATAGGTCCTTACCAAGCCAGATATTGCAGTTTTTGAAGATACAGCTCGTTCATTGGTCATAGAGGTTCTTTAGATGAGTATTTTATTATACAGGTTCTTTAGATGAGTATTTTATTATACAGGTTCTTTAGATGAGTATTTTAAGGCTTTCAGTGGGGTGAAAGTTAGGGACTGAATATGAGATGGGTTCAGCTGTAGCTAGTGAAGAGAAGAAGATATTCAGTTGCACTGTACTGGCGAGTTATTTTATAATTGTTAAAGTTCATTGTGAGTTGTTGATATATATACTGGAAATGTGAAAAGGAAGTTTCTGTTGTGCTGTTATGTTTGAGTAAGTGACCTGGGGATGGAGTGGAGCTGTCTGGCCAGAAGATATTAAGATTTTATTTTTTCTTTCTTATCTTTTTTTTGCCTTGGTGATAATGAGTTTCCAGATCTGAAATGATGCCACAATATTGGCATGTAGGGCTTGGATCCTCACAAATGTGAGCAAATAACTATGATGCATGTTCTTTTGATAAAATACTGCTGTTGCTTTAGCAGCTGACTTGGTTCCCCCAGAGTAAACAAGGCCAATAAAGGGAATAATGTGTGGGTATTTTGATATAGAAATGTGTGCTGGGTATCCCTGCTAAGGTAGCAATAGCAATACCTGGAGGTAGAATCAGCTGATACATCAGATCAAAATATTAATAAACAAACAAAACAGAGTGTGAAAGTTGAGTTATGTACAATTTCCAACAACCTGAGATAGATAATCAATAAGGTCATTATTCTGTTTTATTTTATTCTTTTTATTCTTCTCCGCCACAGTGACAGTTGCCACAACTAAATTCATTAAAATTAATTAAAGAGTATAAAATCATTCATAATGTAAGGTATCTATGGCCATTTATGTTAATATAATAAAGCCTAGTCTTTAGTTTAAAATATGACCCGAATGGGGTATGTAAGGATATGAGAGGTAACATTACTTCTGAACTTAACTGGTTTATTTTGGTTTCTGCAAACACCAAGCAGTACTTTAATTATCTGCATATTATGGTAGATATTAATAGGTGTTCTGCTCTTTCCACCAGTTCTTATTTGCTTGGTAATGTGCTATCTGAGTGCTGTCCAAAGTATGTATACGGACATGACTAGAATTATTTGTAATAGTTAACTGCAACATGAACCTACTGTGGAGGAAACAGTGCTCAATATCTGAAATATGGAAGTGATGCTGGTAAAAGCATTGTAAGCAGGAATGCAGAATTTAAAGTTTATTTATTTATTTCCATTTTCTTTACTAGGAGAGCTCAACTAGTTATACAACAAAACCTCTTTTCAACAGAGGCCTAGGGAGGAAAGCTCCATGACAATAAACTGAGATTTCCATTAACAGTAAGGTATTTACAGTTAAAGTTACAGTGATTTATAATATTCCTTTTAAAGCAAGTGTGCACATTAGGGTAGTGGTTGCAATATTTGCAGATGAATAAGCTATAATTTCAGTATATATAGTTTAATAGCATCAAGCATACACTGAGGGTAATAGCTGCAATAGATAAAAGGACTGCAGGTAAGTTAGATAAATAAGAACTGAGTAAATGGTCGATAAAGGAAGATAAAGGATTAGAAATTGTATTATAGCATAGTTTTAACATAAATATAATTTTAATACAAAAAGAGAGTAGAGTGTTCCTGATAACTTATTCAATTCTGTCAGATCAATTCTGTCAGATTAAAAATTGAGATGTGCTGCATAGGATATAGCATTGGAACATTTTAAAGATTATACATACAGCCTGGGAAATGGGAATTCTCTTTGATGGTATCTGTATTTTTGTTTTCCCACTGGAATTTAATTTTAACATATGCAAGACCATTGCTGATATTTATAAATGTATAGATGTTGAATAATGTTACAGGCAACTATAAGGTGGTGCACTCAAGAATCTACAGAATGTCTAGTAAAGCAAGGCAGGTGCCTTGTATTACTGTTATCAAAGAAATATTACAGCTAAATTTGTGCTTGTAAAGTATGGCAGTTAGTATTAAACCTGTTCTAAAGGAAAAGCAGATGAGAATATAAAGTAATATGTGCCATCATGTTAAAAATGTGGTGTAGTGGCAGAGGTCTTCCCTCTCATACAAGTGATTTAGGTTTGATTCCCAGGCAATGCTTATAAAAAGCTGTTTTGTTTTTGTTTTTTTTTTTACTTTTTTCTTCTTATTACTTACTTAAGTCAATTAATGTCTTAATTATTGTTTTATTTTGATAGAATGGCTGTGTCATGTGTTTTATATAAAAGAGCTGAGTGTTTAATTGCTTTTATTCATTGCACTGAAGAAAGGCTGTCCTAACCTGAAAGCGTTGCATGCTTTTACCTTTGTGATTTTGTTGGGTATTAAATTTGCTTTCTGACTTCGCTGGTTTGGCTTTTTTCCTTCTGCCTGTAAAGTGAAATAAAGCTAGTATGACTTACAATTTATGTATCTGAAGCTTTTCAATAAAGATGCGTATATATGTTTGAGTTTTGTCTGGTGTATTGCAATTGTTCTATTTACAATGTTATTTGCAAATGTTGACTTTTGTTGAGCTGAAATGTCATTGCATTATGCTTTAGTAAAATGGGTCATTATTTACATTCTGCAAAATAATGCTCTCATTGGATGTATCAAATGCAATAGTTTGAGTGATAACTGAATTAATGTTTACATTTATACCTTTATGAAGTATCTAGCATATAGAGATTATAGAGAAAAACACAATGGGCCGGATTTACGAAGGCTTGCACGGAGTCTAAGAGTAGTGTAAGACTCCAGACACCAATATGTCTGCTGAGCGATCCAGGAATAGCCAGTAGGGGCGTGCATGAGAGCTCCTAAAACTACTCTTGCACGGACAGTGTTAGGTTATGCAAATTACCTCATTTGCTGCTGAAAGCTATGCAAATGAAGTAAATTTGCGATCCAGGAAACACTAACCTGTCCGAGTAAGAGTAGTGTTATTTGCAGAAATGTACTCAGTTGGTAACTGAGTACTGTTCTGCAAATAGCAAAACAGAGCAATGACAGCTCCAAATAAAGGATGCATCCAGTTGAGGAAGCATGCCAATGGCCAAATATAAGGCCATTGGCATTCATATGTGTTGCAAAAAAAAAATAAAGTAATAATTTTTTTTCTCCGATCCCCGATGTTTAAGCATAGAGCAGCGTCACGCAAACTTGCGGTGCTCTAAAAACCAAAAAAAATAAAATAAAAGCCAAAAATAGGCATTTTATTACAAATATACATCTGCCATGCAAGTGAATGGCAGGCTGAAGACAACATGGCTACTGAGTAGTGGTTGCTAAGGGTGGAAGCTCAGTGTGAGAGATGTAACCAAGCATTAGTAGGCAATCTTATGCAAATGAGTATAAGGATAGTGAATCCCAATTTTCCCTGCTATGTGAACCATGTCCCTACAGTGTAAGAGTAGGATTAGGGGAGTATCAGAGTAGTAAATAGGTGACATCATGAGGGGGGTATGTATCAAAGACTGTAAGCTTATTGGAGCAGAGTGGCATGTGTTTGCTGTGAGTTACTCAGGACTGGAAGAGGCGTGTCTACAGTTGTCTGAACTGAAACCCAGAAACCGAAGGCGTATGCTGTGGCTACAACCAAAGTTTCTTGCAAAAATGCTTACACTGAGTGTGCACGTGTGCATGCCTGTACACCCGTCTAAGTCTGTGTGCGCATGTGTGCACCCGTGTAAGCCTGTGTGCGTGGATGTGCACCCGCCTAAGCCTGTGTAAGGCTGTGTGCACGCATGTGCTTGTGTGCGCGTGTTTGCGCTTGTTTGCACGGCGTCGCCCCCTGTGGAAACAGAAAAGGGAAAAGGAAGGAAAAGTAGTAGTAGGAAGTTAACCAAGGAGAACTAGCAGAGCTGCAAGGTGAAATCAATCAGAATCAGCCAATTACACAGGCAGTACACTAGCCCAGCCCAGCATTTAAAACTCTGCAAACAACATTCCCCCATGTTTTACTCAGAAACACTGCGACACTGCAGTATACAAAGAGAAATGAAAACTTAAAAAGCTTAACTGAGAAAAAAATGTTAGGGGCTGCCATTGCTATTATAAGGCAACATGTGCAAGTTGCTGAGGGTGGTGCCATTGTGGATGTCGCTGAGCAACCCACAGTGAGGAGATGGAGAAGAGTTTACAGACCCAGGGTAACCTACTAGGGGCTACATGAGCTGGAGATTGTGGAGCACTATAGAGTGAACAGAGAGCTCCTGCAACAAATTGTTGAGCTGTGCAGGCCACACCTCACACACAGAACCAACAGAGGGGAACCCATCCCAGTGGAAACCAAGGTATGTGTTGGGCTAAGAATACTAGCAACAGGTACCTTCCAGAGACCAACTGGTGATATGATGGGGATTTCACAGGCATCAGCATCCAGGGTACTGCACCAGTTCCTGAATGCCATGTCTGCACATGTCGGTGATCATGTATATTTCCCCAATTCCAATGAGGTATTGGCCAGCATTATGCGTCTCTTCCAGCAAATAGCGGAATACCCTGAGGTAGTGGGTGCAATTGACTGCACGCACATACACATCAAAGCACCAGCCGGTGAGTGGGGTAGGGCCTACATCAACCGCAAGGGCTTCCACGTCATCAACTGCCAGGTTGTTTGTGATACCCAGGGCATAATACTGAATGTGTGTGCTGGCTGCCCTGGAAGCTACCACGATTCCCATATCAGGCATCTGATGCAGCTGTACCAGACATTTGCCAGTGAGGACATCCCTGACGGTCACCTAGTGGGGGATGCTGGATACGCACTGGAACCATGGCTGATGACACCCATCAGAAATGCACACATACTTGAAAAAGAACTCCATAATGAGGCACACTCATAAACACGAAATGTAATTGAGCGTGTGTTTGGGATGCTCAAGTCACGGTTCCAGTGCCTGGACACATCTGGTGGAGCCTTGCAGTACTCACCAACTACATGTACCCAAATTGTCATGGTATGTGCCATGCTACACAATATGATCCTGCGAAATCAGCTGCAGCAGGAACAGCATGTGGCAGGGCCAAACAGCCCCCCACCATTGCCAAGGCCTGCACAGGCACAGCGTGACTCGGAGGAGGAACAACCTGAGCCTGCCCCAGTAGGCAGAAGGAGGCATGCCCAGTATGCCTTGGCCTTGGCAAAGAGGCAACGCATAGCACATACACTGGCTCAGTAGGAACCCTGGAAATTATACCTCTCTCTGACTCGCACATAAAATAAAAGGGATGCCTAACTTGACACTACCTTTTTCCAAACATGTATAGGGAGTGTAGCATGTGCATCCGACATAGGCAGCCCTGTAGCACCACCGGAGGCATGATTGCCATGTTTTAAGCAATATAAAGCAGTACTAAGCAGCATCTAACAATATTTAGTACATGTAAACAAAATCACCTGTGCTAACTAGTGCAATGTTGGGCAACGTTGAGCAATGTTGGCCAAGGTTGTGCAAAGTCGTGCAAAGTTGAGCAAAGTCAGGTAAACATGCTCATATTTGCTTTACTGTTCCTTAAGCAATCTGCTCTGCTCAGCAAGAAAATAACAAGCAGTGACAGGGCTCGAATCCAGGATACTGTGCATTATAGTCACAGTACTGAACCACTAAGCCATGATAGCATTTCAGTGGCACAGACACAGCAGGACAATTGTACAGTAATGCAAACACAAAGAAATGCTGTATCGTGTCCCTAAAGAGGCATATGGGTAACCTCCTCCACAGGCCTATGCAGACAGAGAACATCAGGCCAGATGGTGTGATGTGGGTTGTGTAGGCTATGAAGTCGCAATCTAATATATATGACATTGGACGCTAGTATCTGTAGCACAGTAGTATGCCTCAAGCCAGTACAATAGGCAACATTACAGACTGAAATGGTGTACGGTACATAGCAGTGCAGGCATAGCAAATGTGTATAAGTGTCAGGTGAAACCCTCATCCTATGTACACTCACAGTAACAATCAAGTGTGCCCCTGGACAGAAATATACAAAGAATAGCTGTCCCCCTGTATGTAGAAATGTTGATAAGTCTATGCAAAGTGTCTCATGGAAGCCCTGCAGGCACAGCATGATCCCTGTTGATCTATGACACAAAGGTGAGCCCTGCTGTAAAGATACAGCTTGACTTTCCATACACATATAGTATAAATGTCTATACTGGGCGTGCTCACACACTCCAACAAATGTAGTGGATTTCATTCAGCATCACACTGAAAGGTCATACTGGGCATGCTCACACACATAAAATGAAGCAAATGTCAGGCAACAACATACTGAAAGGTCATACTGGGCATGCTCACACACATGCCAAATACGGAGGTGATAATAAGGGATCTATGGACAAATGTGGATAGACATCTCTACTTCCAGAAACACATTCACAAAGTTGTCAGAAAATCATGCTATGTGTTCACATAAACTGCCAAGGTCTGTGCATGTAGGTCAAAGGAGGTTCCCAGTACTCAGCAGTCATCAGACCCATTAGAGAGTACCACAACACACCTGTGATGAATCAGACTCGGCACGTTCAACAGCCAGAAAGACCACTGAAGTACCCTAACAAGAGGATTACTGGCCTCAAACAGTTGCCCCATGCAACAAGACTGAATGCAACCCAATCTGTACTCTGTTGCATACTGTCTACTCAGGAGATCTCTGCCCAATGGACAGGTCCATGTCATGGCTACACTCAGATGTGTACTGAGTTACAGCTCAATGGCAGTAAATATACAGACACAACTGATATTGCCAACATCCTGGCAGATAGGACCACTGTTAACTGTACCCCCCTCTCACCCATGAAAGAGCACACCTCTATAATGGAAGACTGCAAAGTTGCTGTCATCACGGCTGCACAGGTAAAAAACACTCTCCAAAGCCAGTATCACAGCAGCCATGGGACCAGATAACTTCACAGGCTGTGTTCCACACAAACCACAGAATGAACAGGCACCACACTGACGTACCATGTGCAGTCATAGCCTCACCTCATGCTTTGTGCCCATTGAATGGTGCACAGTGATGGTTATCCCACTACACAAGGGTGGAGACACCATGGACCCCAGGAAATAGCACCCCATTAGCCTGACGAGCCCGCTGTCCAAGTCCATGGAATGTATCATCATACAACATATAAACAATTACATTTGTAATCCCAAAACCCTGGACCACAACCATGTTGGGTTTGTAAAATGCAGATCATGTCACCTAAACCTGATAGATGACATTGAAGCAGTCAACAGAACCATCAAGGGCAATGTGGTTCACACAGCCTATGTTGATCCTGCCACGGCTTACAACACCACCCCACACTCTGTAAATATAGATGAACCCACTAAACTAGGTATAAATTGCTATGTCACAAGATGGGTTGCCAACAGGCTTACTGACAGAACACACACTGTGAAAGTAGCAAACTCCAAGTATGACTTTGGATCAGTGATGAGTGCAGTACCACAAGGTCCAGTCCTGTATCTTGTCCTGTTTAGTATCTACTTCCCTGAAGTAAACTTTAACATGGAAGGGCTGTGGCTACAGAAGTTACCAGAAGACTGCAAACTAGGAGCCATAATTGTAAACACTAAAGATGTGGACATCCTACAAAAGGGCCTCACTAAGACAGATGGCTGTTGTCAAAGCCATGGGCTCTAGCTCAATGGCAAAAGGTGCATTGTCATCCCCTTTGTTCAAACCTCTGTAGCCAAGAACCACAACATAGGCGGTAGTATACTTAACAGTGAAAATGTGACAAGGGACCTTGGGTCACAGGTGTACACTGGACACAGGTGTGATAATCACATCCCCACAGTAGTCAGGAAACCCTGCTATGTGGCCCACCTCATCACAAAATGTGTCTCATGCAGGATAGAAGAGGACATTGTTCCACACTACTCATCACTCAGTAGAACTATAATAGAGTACAATGCCACTTTTGCTATGTACCTCACAAGACAACTACAACAACTGTAAAGCCTGCAGCAATACCTCACAAAGAGCATTACTGGCCAGAAATACATGCCATACACAGACCATCTCAAAATGCTCCATCTGTACTCCCTTGCATATCACCTATTCAAATGTGTTCACTGCCTAACATACAAAGCTATGTCAAAAGCAGAGCTGTTGGACATGCTCCACATAAAACACTCACAATCCCCCTGACCTTCGGACCCAAAACCATGAGTGCAATACAAAAGGAAGGGGTGTACCCATTTACCATATGGATACCCACACCTTCAGGTTAGTGGCACAGCATGAGGCCTTGGAGACTATGCAAGTGCAACTAACACTGGGCAAAGATGCTCATCAGATTGTAGCCTGCTACAGATCACCTACCTTGTCACAGGAACCTCACTCAGTATTCCTGAGAACAGTGGAAAATATCGAGGTCCTATCAAACACCATTATATGAGGTGATTACAACTACCCAAACAGTGAGTGTGAGAATTACTTGTGTACAACGTCCTTTGCCCAATGTTTCCTAGAGTTTAAAAGCTCTAACACCCTGGAACAGCTGGTCACCATGCCCACTAGAGGTGACACCATACTGGACATGATCATCACCAACATGGGGTAATAGTGTTCCACAACAGAGATAAAGCCCTCGCTGGTAATATCAGATCATAAAGTAATCACACTGGACATCCACATCACACCCCCTCACCCAGTCAATGAAACCACCATGAAGACATTTTCAAAAGCAAACTGCACACGTCCCAAGACAAAAGTGGAAACTTCAAAATACCTCTTGCTGTAGGATAATGGTATACAATCTGCCGAATCAGTTACAAGTGAATCCTATGAGCATCGACAGGGATGCATGGATCGAGACATCACAAATAAAACCAAGATGCACTTCTCCAAAAATAAGAAAACAATCTGGTGGTAGTTGCCCATAAACAAGATAGACAACAGAAGGAGGAAACTAACACCTGATAGAGCCTAAAGGAAAGGCATCACTGATCATTATTAGGAAGAAGCAATGATTGCTCATAAAATAATTCAAGTACACTTTCAAAAGACAAATTGCCAAGGACTGTAAGAATGACAACCACAAAGCCTGCGGTAGCTATACCACACATGTAGATGTCAACTTCCAAATATGCTGTCAGCTACTGACAAATGGCAAGGAATACACTGAACCAACTTTCATTGTCCACATCCTGGGGGACAAGTTCAGTGCAAATTTCCCCCCATCACCCCCAAAAGGGCCTGTGTCCATCACAGAAGGATGCAGAGCCCCAGACATCATGGGCATGCAGGTAAGGACAGCCCTCTCCAAAGCCAAGACACAGCATCAATGGGACTGGATGGTGTCCCAGGCTGCGTCTTACACTAGGCACAAAAGGAACCACACCCTCACCTACATTCACTGGCCAGACTCAATCGTACCACAGGGTATGTACCCAAAGAATGGCATACACCAATAGTCATCCAGCCCCACAAAGGGGGTGCCACAACAGAACCTGGAAACCATTGCCCTATACGTCTACTCAGACTGGTCTACAAAGCTATTGAGCAAAATGTCATGGAACCCATTAACAGTGACATTGGTGACCTCCAGACACTGGACTCTACACAACCCCACCTTGTTAAAGGCAGACCCAGCCTCCTAAACATAGTTGACTTACTACAAACAGTTACCAAGGACATAGATGGAGGTGAAAGTAGTCCACACAGCCCACCTGGACCTCACTAAGAACTTTTTACACCATTCCCCACTCTGCAATCATGGACACGCTTACCAGCCTGAACATCAACAGCTATGTCACAGGATGTGTGGCCAAGTGGCTCACAGATCAAACACACATGTTCTGAGTTGCAGGTGCCACGTCCGACTCTAAGACAGTCACAAATGGCATCCCACAGGTCCTGGCCCTGGGACCCCACCTGTTCAGTAGACACTGCTCAGAGGTACAGGCAAGCATGGGAGGAGTATGGCTGAACAGGTTTGCAGATGACTGCTAACTGTGGTCCATAATCGACTCTATGGCTGACACACATCCTCCAGAAGGGGCTTACAGGGACAGATACCTGGTGTCAAAACAATGCCCCAAGAAGAATGGCAAAGAATGTATAGTCATCCCCTTTGGCTAAAACGAAGTGCAAACAAATTACCACATAGGTGGTACTCCAGTATGCATGGAGAAAGTCATGAAGGCCCTGGGGACACAGTTAGATAGTACACTCTGCTATGATGATCACATGGCCAAAGTGTTTAGACACTCCTTCTATGTAGCCCACCCAATGTCACCTAATGTAACCCACTTTGTCTAGTCTGATGATGTCACCAACCCACAAATATACCTGTGTAAAATAGAATATGCAGTAATATGTATAGCGTGTCATGTAAATGTGTACTCCTGTAGTATCGTAAGCCAGTTAGGTAGGGGTTTGAATCCTGCACTTGATAAGTGTGGCTGTGTGTGTGTGTGTGTATCTAGAGAGGAGCAACTTTTTTGGAGAGTACTCATACACCTTAAAAGTGGTATACTAATCTTTGTCAGGTCTGATGATGTCACCAATCTACAAATATACCTGTGGAAAGCAAAGCTCGCAGTAATGTGTGTAGTGTGCCATGTAAATGCGTACTCCTGTAGTATCATAAACCAGTTAGGTAGGGGTTTGAATCCTGCATGTGACAAGTGTGTATGTGTGATCTCCTTGGAGAAGAGCAACCTTTTTGGAGAGTACTCATACACCTTAAAAGTGGTATACTAATCTTTGTCAGGTCTGATGATGTCACCAATATACAAATATACCTATGGAAAGTAAAACTTGCCGTCATGTGTCTAGCGTGTTGTGTAAATGCGTACTCCTGTAATATCATAAACCAGTTAGGTAGGGGTTTGAATCCTGCACTTGACAAGTGTGTGTGTGTGATCTCCTTGGAGAAGAGCAACCTTTTTGGAGAGTACTCATACACCTTAAAAGTGGTATACTGATCTTTGTCAGGTCTGATGATGTCACCAATCTACAAATATACCTGTGGAAAGTAAAACTTGCAGTTGTGTGTATAGCGTGTCGTATAAATGCGTATTCCTGTAGTATCATAAACCAGTTAGGTAGAGGTTTGAATCCTGCACTTGACAAGTGTGTGTCTGTTTGTGTGTGATCTCCTTGGAGAGGAGCAACCTTTTTGGAGAGTACTCATACACCTTAGAAGTGGTATACTAATCTTTGTCAGGTCTGATGATGTCACCAATCTACAAATATACCTGTGGAAAACAGAGCTCATAGTAATGTGTATAGTGCGTTGTGTAAATACGTACTCCTATAGTATCATAAACCAGTTAGGTAGGGGTTTGAATCCTGCACTAGACAGGTGTGTGGGTTTGTTTGTGTGTGATCTCCTTGGAGCGAAGCAACCTTTTTGGAGAGTACTCATACACCTTGAAAGTGGTACACTAATCTTTGTCAGGTCTGATGATGTCACCATCCTTCAAACATACCTGTGGAAAAACAAACTCACAGTAATGTGTATAGCATGTCGTGTTAATACATACTGCTCTAGTATCACGAAGTAGTTGGGTAGTGGTTTGAATCCTGCACTCGGTGAATGCGTGCTCTCCATGTGTGTGGTACTGTTGGTCAATGTGTAGTGGGTTTTGCTTTTTCTACTGTATGACATGGTAGCTGTGTGGCAAGTATATATATGTACGTTACCTCAATTATTGCATGTGTGTGAACCCTGCTGTCTCCAAGGACACAACTGTCATCTTTGCCAGACTGTGCTGCTGCTTCCCAGACATTAGGTCACATCTGTATGCTTGTGACAAGGCTAGCCACTGCAGTGATCCCTGGCCTAGGCCATCCGTGTCACACACACTCATTACGGTTACCATTGAATTGTGTGAGTGAGGTTTTATGGCCGAGGTATATGTTAGACCGGTTCTAACGCAGCAAAGTCTGTCAATGATGGCTATTCATTATAGGTGTACAACAACCTTTGTGGATATGCATGCAAACCCCTTATTGCTTATGTGATCCACCGAGGTATTCCAAAAAACCTTAGGAAATGTGATTATTAAAGGAGAGATGACGTAACACTTGGTTGCATGTACACATCGGTACCTGTTCATCATGTTGGTGGCTACTACCTATGTGGTACTGTGGGGATACTATGTTCTGTAAAGGTTTATGACTATGCTTAGTTTGGATAATAGCTTTACAGCATGGGTTTGACTACAGTTATCTGTCTGTATAGTACCCTTGTGGAGGATGTGTGTGTCATCTGGAGAATGCATTATAGGCCACAGTATGCATTACCAGATGTGGACGGACATATCCCTACTGTGATTGCTTGTACCTAAGAGAGCTATATGCCAGACAGGAGTGGTCTCAGTAATGGGTGCAGGTGAATACCACTGGTTACTGGCATAGTATAGTACCTGAAGGATGCAAATTTTGCTGTGTGTCCTACATCTGTGTGTCAGTCGTGAAGACATCATGTAATGATTGGTTATGGTCAGGCTGTTGAAGTTATGTATACCACCAGAATGCAGAACAATGACAGATAGTAACAGTATCACCCACAGCACAGTGTCAAACCATGTCATACACACATGTGTAGTCAGGTTCAGAAATGTGTGTAGTACAATGCATACTGGCCACCAATAGAAACTATGTAGTGTTACTGTGTGATACAGGGCATGTTACCCTGCCCATGTGCCCACTATGCACGTACATGCTGACAGTGCACCTTCACCATGTTCACAGATGTACACCTGCAAATCTGTGCTACACACATCCCACACATACTGTCCACTCTCTAACACATGCTGCCAATACTACACACATCAGCCAAGTGGCACATGGGTGGACAATACACTATTTTAACTAACACTGGTGTATACAATACTACAATGACAATCATAGCTTTAATGCATCATGCCTGCTCAGCTACACCTTCAAGCATATCATTACACTCTACTGCTGACAACATGGTAACATTGCTGTACTGCTATAAAGTCACCCTGTGCATCAGCACCATGGTAGCCTGTTCCTGCATCTATGTTACAGGTGACAGCAGGTGGCACAGGTTTCATCATATGCACAGGGTGTGTTGTTGGTTTGCCAGAGGCCTACAGTGAGCCATCCAATCGACATGTATGTGTGTGTGTGTGTGTGTGTGTGTGTGTGTGTGTGTGTGTGTGTGTGTGTGAGGGGCGAGAGTACTGCTATGGGCCAATGTTGATATAATGTGTGCAGGTATGTGTTAGCCCTAGGTGACTGGTTCCTGTGTCTGTGTCTGCATGCACACAGTTCCACCATGTGGCTGCCATATACGGGTATTTGTGGGACAGCCACAGACTGTACCTGCCAGGCTTTACAGATCACTGTCTCTGGCCACGGATTCGGTACCTGTGCCTGGTAGGGGTGCTACTGACACTATCAGGTACTAAGCCAGACTGGGTACTATCCCCAGAGGTAGATGGATGTACACTGGACCCAGGTCCCTGCTGGGACTGTCCAGAGCCACGTGCACATGGTCTTCTAGGACGGTCTATGGACAGCCCACCCCCAGCATTGCTGGGGCTGGTACTGGCACTACGGGAGCGGCTGTGACTTGAGGGACATCCGCGGTGACTTCCAGCTGCTGATGTTGCTGGCATACATCCATGTCAACATCTCACCCATCCCGCACTGTCCTGACACATGGACATGACATTGTGGAGGACATCTAATGTCTCACCCCAACGTCTATCCATGACCTCAGTGTAATTATGGATGGCACTTGCTAGGTCAGGGATACTGTCAGTTAAAGCAGTGTTATGTGACCTCTGTGCCCTTAGTCCCTGTCTGGTGTACCGTTCCATACATGCCTGTGCCTCCATGATAGCCTGGAACATGCGTGATGTTGTCAGACCTGTGGCACGTCTGCCAGTGGCATGATGAGCAGCAGTGCTCCGTCGAGAACCCCTGGACATCTGCCTATGTGGCATCCTTCCAGACATCTGGGTATGGCTGCTGTGTTGGGATGCATGTGCCATGGATACCACACTGTCCTGGCCAATGCTGGCTGTATGCTGTCCCTCAGCTAAGGGCATTGGTGATGGATGTATTGGCAGTATGACTGTGTGCATGGATGGTGTGGACACTTGTGTACTGTCGACTGGCGGCCCAATGACAGACCCTGGCAAACATGCCTGTGCCTCAACACACCTATCATCATCATCATCACTATTTTGCTCAGTTACATTGGTTTGCCCACTGCATTGAACCAGCCCAAAGTCAGCACCTGTGAGAGGAAGACAGGAAACACACTTTACGACCTGTACATGATGTCTGCACACATGAACACATGCACACATGCACACATGAAGACATGCACACATGCACACATGAACACATGCACACATGCAGACATGTACACATGAACACATGCACACATGAACACATGAACACATGCACACATGCACACATGCACACAACACATGAACACATGCACACATGCACATATGCAGACATGAACACATGCACACATGAACACATGCACACATGCACACATGAACACATGCACACATGAACACATGCACACATGCACACATGCAGACATGTACACATGAACACATGCACACATGCACACATGCACACATGCACACATGAACACATGCACACATGCACACATGAACACATGAACACATGAACACATGAACACATGCACACATGAACACATGCACACATGCACACATGCACACATGAACACATATAGACTCCTCACTACAACAGACACACACAGACACACACACACCACCAGCAATCCAAAACATACTCAATAGCGTGTGATGGTGGGGTACAATATCAGAAACAAACATTTATATCAAACGTGACAGCATTCAGGATGTGTGTTGCTCAACAGCATGCAGTGTGAGTGTAGACAGCCCTTGCTAATAACAGTATACATGGCTTTGATGCATGTGTGTTTTGTTCAGTGATTGGCCTCACCCTGGAACGCAATGTGTACATGGACACAACACTGCTGTGCAAGTATTAATGTCTCTGCAATGTCCTGTGCACCATCACTCACAGGTATACATACCATGGCTGGATGTGTATCAGTGTGTCACATAGATATCCATTTCTGATTAGAGCATCTGTGTCTTTAGCAGACAATTGTGGACACAGGTTTAGCACATGCATGCTATGTATACACACAGGATGAGTGGTGCATGTATACCTGATGGAATACCATTGCTCAACATAGACATTGTAGAGTGGTAATGGTGAGTGTAGGACATATTGTGGACATACTAGTGCCAAGCATGACATGGCATGCTACCACACGACTGCAACATTAAACTTCACACATACACAATGTGTGTCATGTGACCTATACACTCAATAGTATTACAAGACATGTGTGCCACTTTGTATAAATGGTGATTGCTATGCAGATTGTGTATTGGTGCATATGTTTGCACACACAACATTGAGGTGCATAGCAATTAATGATATGTGTAGTACTGTGGCCACTGTAACTGGATGTGGTATAGTACCATTTGACATCATCATGCAGCATCATGTGGTCACTCAAGGCTACTAATGTGTGCCAGACCAGCACATAGCATGCTGTACCTGAACTGCAGTACCATGGCTACATTCACCATTTCATGCACAGTTGTTACATGGGTTCGCAAGGTGCACAGTAGGGGGAATTACCTAAGATTAATTTGTTATGTGTTGAAGAGTGTTGCACAGCCACATGAGAGGACTCTACCCCTCAGGTATGTTAAGTGTGCTGTGTGGATGACATTTGGGATACTGAAGTGAGACCTTACAGCATGTGTATGAATACACCATGTGTAGCATGTTAACATGTACTGCGTATGACACAGTTGTGTGTGTTGTGTGCATGTGTATCAACTGTGCCTATCCAACATCCACTGCAGTGTTGCCACAATTGTGTGGGATGCTCTGTGTATTGCATGTATTTGAGTCAGCTACTCACATTACTGAGATGTGCATAGTCTCACAGCAAACATGCACAGCATGCATTATGTGCTGGTGTGTGACGTGTACATGACCTACACCTCACCTATGACATGCACATTTATTTAGCAATAATAAATGTAGACCACACTCACCAGCATGGGTCTGCTGCCTTGCTGTCACACCAGAGGGACCTACAAGGGTATGAGACAGTTTGTCAGTGGCAACAACTGTGGCATTGCTACTGTGTGTTTGCAATCCTACAGTAGTACGACTGTTGACAGTCACAGGCTTACATATTACATTCCAAAATATTATTATTGCACAACACTAGGCACCACATCATGTAACTACACACTACACATCTCACATAAGCATGATCTACCAATAGAGGTAACAGTAGTGTACAGCTATGACATGTTACCTGCACGCTCCATGTCAACTTGCTGGGTGGCTCCGGACTCCATGATGATGAATGTCAGTTGTTGTTGTTGCTGTTGTTGGCCAGGAGCCACCTGGCTTAGGAGCAGCTCCTCCACTCTGGTGAGGGGGGGATGGATGGCTACCCCACCACCTGTGGCAAGCTGTTGTCTACGGATATCAGACGCATGCTGCCGGACATATCTAATTAAATCACTGCAGTGATGGCGTACCTGCTCATATGTCTGGTTATGCATGCCTATGTCATTTACCCTACGGACAAGATCTTGCCATAGTGCAGTCCGCTTATGCTGGTCCTGGCTGGTTCTTGAGAACAGCATGGTGTAGTGCTGAACCATGGTGTCCGTTATTACTTCATCCTCTGCTGTGCTGTATGAGAGATTACGATGATGGGCCATTACCCTGGAAGACAAAGAAACAATATGTGTGAGCAAGTCAAGTGGCACACTTAATATTCTAAAGTACGGATATCATTTAACTGCCATATATAGCAACCTATTGTCTGTCAAAGGATACACACTTTCAATACCACATATCAGTGCTCAACCTACAACTGTCTGACAGTGCCTGGCACATTCCATATATCAAACCATGTTCTGCACAGCAACAAAGATAAACCAGTATGTAAGACTATACAATAGTATATGGCACATTGTATGCGACACAATGCACAACCTAGCCACATGGGGTACATATCATGCTAATGCATAACGTATCATGTAATCCATTGCAATGATTGTAGGGTCCAGTCACAGTATTATCAGCATACCACACTAGTCATTGATGGCAAACCCCCTGCCTAACATATGTGCAAATTAATCAATATGGGTGGCATACTGCTGCACTACACTATACATGTTGCTAGATACACACCTATATCCTGTAACACACATATGACCAAGGCCATGGTACAGGCATACACACAACACACATCAGACATACATACCAGACAGAAAGGTATGGCAACACACATGAACTTTACCTGTGTACCATACAGTACTGTGTGTCAGTAGTTACAAGACCTTATGCCTGAGGTATGTCATCTGGAGGACTACGGGGAACAAACAATACAGTGGTTCCAGGACATGTGTACATACACCTTACTGTGCTGTTTAGGCATACAGCTTCAGGTAGTACTACAGTTCATTCAGGGGTTGGATTCACCAGCAGTAACACTCAATAAGCATACATGTACTGCTGTAGCCTACAATGGGACACCCCAGTCGACACCAACACACTACGTCAGACCATCTGACATACTGCTTTTTGTGCCTAGCAATAGCTTACACATCTTTTGTTGGGATCATAGCTAGGACACTACATACCATAACAGAAACAGTTTCCCACTTAGCTATCACACATATACAGAACTCGGACACATTCACCAACACATTCACCTTCACACTCAGTCAACCTCACAAAGCAATTATTGCAACAGGTACATGTGTGTGTGTATCGGTTCATAGGTAGGTTATAGGCTATTGGTCCTAGGACCTAAAGATGTCTAGCCATATGCTACCCTGGCCATTGACACATGGGTGATTTCATTTCATGTGGCCCTGTCAAGCAGAGCCACAGAGGTGATTCCCGGGTTGTATTTCCTATCTTACACACAATCATCAGGTTTATATATGACAACTGCTAATTAGGAGCTTCGTTTGCTATTGATAGGTGGTTTGTGCCGGGGTATGGGATGTCTCTGAGATAGGGATCTATCCGTCCAGCATGTGCTGTTTACTGAGGTGACAAGCTTTATGTCCCTAGAGCGTGTAGCTCGTAGGGATTGTGATCTGATTACGTGGAGCATGTCCAACAGCTCTGGGTTTCACATAGCTATGCATGATAGGCAGAGGTCACCTCTGGGTAGACGGTATGCAACACAGTCTAGCTGTAGTTTTGTGGGACGGTCTTCATAGGGCATCTGTTTGAGGCTGGTATTACCCTTTGTGAGGTATGTCTGTGTCCTTTCCAGTTACTGAAGATGTCTTGTGAGGTACATACCACATGGGGCATTGTACTCTATAATGGGTTTTCTGTGTGTGTGGAGTACAGGGGAACATGACCTATACTTCCCTGGATGACACACCTTTTGTGATTACGTGTGCCACGTAGACAGGTTACATGACTAGTGTGGCACTGTGACAATCAAAGGGGAGACTACTGTCCACCTGTGTCCCATGGTCTACTATCACACTTTCAGTGTTAAGTAGACTACCACCTATGTGGTAGTTAATGGGTACTGAGTTTTTGCAAGGAGGGATGGCAGTGCAGTGTCAACATTGAGCTTGAGTCCATGGCTTTGTCACCAGGCATCTGTTGCAGTAAATTTGACCCTGTCTCTCTCTCTCTCTATATATATATATATATATATATATATATATATATATATATATATATATATATATATATATATATATGTGTATATATACACACATACATATAAACATCCAATGGTGTACATATTGATATACATATAGGCACATATACAGTCCACCTTTCATGGTGGGAATATTGAGTATGGGAAGGTTGTGAGGTATACAGTTATGTCATAATATTGCACAGTGTTGTGCGGAATGCATTGAAGGTGTTCTCAGCCCATGAAGCTTTAGCAGGCCTCACTGGCTGCATCACTGCAAACCTGATGAATCATACCCACAGCGTTCAACCACCACATGTCATATACCAGCACTGTATGCTGTCTGGTTTGCCACACACTACAACCTATATAGGAATATGCACATAACAACCTTCAACAACATATATGTATCCACCTTTCACAAACAGTTGCAGTATGTCCCTTGCTCTATGCACATGTACAGATGCTAATATGTGTGACACAGACAGATCTCTCTGTATGTCTGTGCCATACACACACAAGGACCACACTGTTGTAGGTCCATGTACCTCAAGGATGACCTGTTGTGCCTTACTGCAACATGAACAAGTGTCACATGTGAGCACACAGTAATATCTGAGGGTGTATATATAGCTGCAAGTGCTTAATTACCATACTAGCCTGGTACAGCTGTTGCCAACGCTAAGCTACACGTTGATATGACTATCATACATTTGTTACTCTGTCACATCCATGGTTATATAGCTGTAAGCGCTACTCCCCCAAACAGACATTGTCCACACTACTGTACAGAACACAGATAACATGGTTCAGATGTTTGACATTTAATGCTGAGCTACATATATCACAGTTATGTCACAGTGCAAACAGCTACACACTGATATGTCCATGGCAGTAGTTATGCAGGGTATCTGTGCATAGATACGTACTGCTGCCACATGTTGATGTTTCAAAGTATGTAGAGTGGTCTTCAAATACATCTACTACATGCCAGTAAATACATATCTGTTACATACCTTTCCTTTGTATGCATTCATATTTTTCACTTAGCTGTCTCTTTGGCTGAATATAATCAATTTGTTTAATGTTTTATTTTTTTTTTTATTAGTTTATATATATATTTTTCCACTGGTGTGGGTGGGGGTGTGAGTCTCTCTCTCTCACTCTCTCTCTGTCTCTGTGTGTCTCTCTCTCTCTCTCACCGTCTGCAATGGGATGATTGCATGTGTGGCCAGCAGGTACAGCTTGCTTTTATAGGTATCTGCACATGTCATGTGATGGCCTCTGCACCAATTGGTGGCCACCATTTGGTAATTGCATGCAGCCTGCTGTGTGGTAATTGCAGTACTCACTGTTATAGCAACCCAGTGCTATAAATTGCTATGTCAGGCAGGCGTAGCCCTTTCAACTTTCCAGAGTGGGGCCCATGCTTGTTTGCTGTGGAAACCATTATGTAAGTCAGAAGGTTGGTATAGTTCTTATATCTGAAGCTAGGGGTGTAGCCAGTGATATAATTGTTGTACTCAGACCTGAATGTTGCCACTTCCACTACACAGTTGTCAGTGTAGAATTGTACTCACCCCTACATATGCTAACACAAGATACATGGGAGTATGTAGTTTCTTTTCTACTTATACAATTTACTGCCATACCAAAGTAGTTATTGAGATGTATTCATTTGGCACATGAACTGTTTGTGAACTGCTATACTGTGAATATTTATTCACTCACTTTTGAACAGTTTGTGCTTTTTTACTGTTGACATTGGCACAGGCTGCTCAAGAAAACAGTATAAATTTCTGTACTGAGTATGCCTACCTACATCCTTGATAGAACCTGAACACACAGGTTTATTTTACATTTGGGTAGGGGTGCAGTAGGACAGAGAGCATTTATGTCTTAATGTGTGAACTTTATCTTGCTGGACTTAAAGGGTTGCTGTGTACCTGTTAGTTTACCAAGGCAAGTAGTCTGTCTGCGTAGCTCCCAACTGTGGACCTATCCATATTGTAGCCCGAGGTTAGCCTGTTATTCTTTGTGCACCACACCGGTCTTTTCAGCACTGGAACAATGGCATTGTCACAGTTGGTTGCTACCAGTACAAGGCTACATCCCTTGGTATTTCAGTGTTGTACTCCTACATAAGTGTATGCTTCTGGAACTCCTTGCAAAGCTATTTGCACAGTGTGTAACAGCAGGATAGCTGATATGGCTGTGTGTTTCTGCCTCTGCCAGACCTCTCAAACACTCAGGTACATATTTGAACAGACTCAGGGTAAAGTAGGTCAAAGTGAGGTGCACCTTTACAATATTAGTAACATTAGGTTGAGACTTTGAGAGAACCAGAGCATATGGATTAATACACATTTCCTGAAGTACAAGTGGTGTTTAACTCTTACTTTTTGTCACAGTTGGGAAGTATGGCCTCAACCCTAGTCAGATATGCTAGTGTTTGTCCTGCTATAATACTGTGTGGGGGTTGTGAAGTGCTGCTGTAATATTATTTCCTGCTAGAATGGCTGGTTCTCTTTTCACTGCCATGTAATGCAATTCCACAAGAACTGCTGGCAAAGATCCACAGAACAGGATTTGTGTTATGGCATTCCTATTTGGCCTTTACATTCACTCATTCTGATGCATGATATATTGGTTTCAGCACCAATTTGTTGTATGTTTACCATGGCTCAGTGGTACTTCATGCAGTCTAGTGTGTATAAGGTCCGGGGTTCAAGACTGACAGAGGTATTTTATTTTGCTGCTGAGCAGAACAAGGGCCCTGACATACAGAGTGATTAAGGCACTTTTAAGCAGTTGTAAGCCAGTTTGCAGGTTTGCTGATGCTTAGCTAAGTGCACACAAGCTTAGCTAAGCGCACACTCACGCAAACATGCTAACTACTGCTTAAAGGTGCTTACTCCGCTAACCCGCTCATTTCTTTGAAAGAAAAGAAAATGGGGAGATAGGAAAGTGTTGAAAAAAGGGGCACAAAGAGGGAAAGACAGTAGGGAAAACAGCTCAGGATGTGCAGGGCGGGTGTAGGGAAGGTCCATAGCTGCCCATTTCTTTAACAGCAACAGCTGTGCATATACTAGTAATTTGAATGGAATTTTGAAACCTTCCACCCCTGAGAGAGGGGTGAGGACAACAAAGTATGTTGTACTGCCAATTAAATTTCTGTTTGTGTCCAGCGGACATGTGTGCAAATTGGGCAGCTATGTATGGGGCGTAATTTTTTTTTGGGTGCAGATTGCCCATTTTTGTTTCTGGTAAGAGTGGAATGTGGGGTAGGGAAAGTAGGTATATTTTGGGAGGTAGGTTGGGGAGGTAAACAGACAAGACAAACAAGATGCATACAGGGGCGGAGTATGACACATGGGGTGGGTGAACACCATTGACGGGGAAGGGTGTTTGGAAATCGTAAGCCCATGAGCCCACAGATGGCAACAGTGGAACTGAGATCCCCACCCATGGGCAGTCACCACTGCACCTTCACAGCCCGTGGGGTGGCTGTACTGGGGGCTGTGTAGGAGGGGCAGGCTCACACATGAGTCACGCCACTCTTGTCTCGAGCTGGCGTAAAGGATCAGCAACTGAATGCTGGATCTCCCTACTCACCACAGCCTGGACCGTTCATAAGGTGATAGGTGGCCCTCCTCCGCCCACACTTGCACAGAGGGGATGAGCCCCATCCCCTGCAGCGCTTCCACCCGAAGGTGGCACAGGATCAATGGAGGAGGAGGTCCTGGGCTGGGCACCGGAACTGCTGGTGCCAGGTGCCATCGCCAGCTGAGGTGGGACAGGTGGGTCCACTGGGACCGGCCTTCCCATACGTTCTATGTTTAGGAGGATTTAATGACAATATGGGTTAGTAATAGCCAACAGCATTCCAGTTTAGTTGTAACAGCATACAGTAGTATTCCCATTAACCCAACACACCAGAGTTCAAACAGTTGAACAGCAAGCATAACACATGCATATATAGAACAACAGTGGACATTCCAACAGCATGCAGGATTGATTGGTGGCAACAGGCCACCAAGATTGTGGTATGTGAACAGGGCACATGCATCAAGGTAAATGCAGATATTTATATAACAATAGGACATGTGTCCCAACAAAAGTTATGAGATTAGACATACTCATTGAGGTATGGAGTTGCATTGTTTATGCACCTACAGTGGGGTGTAAAAAAGATACCTCCATTAACAACTTATCTATACTTATAGTTTACACTACATTCCTATTGAATGCAGTTAAATATCCCCTACATGTATTATTACACCAGGCAATGTCCATTAAATTGTGAAATGGGTTTTGCTAGTTCTTGATATACCTGACCTGTATCTGACATACAAACTGTCCTGGATGCAGATATTACTGCTACATATTTATATTTTTCATTTATATTTATGTATCTACACATCTGGATGTGTTCAGGTGACATTATCAGGTACATGTTAACAGCCCCCTTCATTTCTAGCAGCATACTGACATTTCTGGGGAACACATTAACAAGCTACTCATGTGCCAGATTAACCTGTACATGCCGGCCATTAACCGACAGCTGAGGACTGTATATATGCTTAACAGCTACTGGCACTCCCTTCATCCACTTTAAATGGGCCTACCCATGTGTGGGTTGACTGTACTTAATACAACAGTACTATTTCTATTATGCAAGGGTACAACAACATATTGTAGAAAGTGACACGGACACACTCCAGGAATTATACCTTTATTAATTACATTACACACTTTTCTAGTGGCTCTCTCAATTATTTGATATATATCAGTGCATGCAGAGGTCTTTTATTCAATACTTTTTATACCTTTATTAATGGGTTACAACACCTTTTCACGCTGTTTCACTTATTTTATATAACAGTACATGCAGGGAAGTTATTCCACACTTTGTATACCTTTATTAATGGGTTACAACACCTTTTCACGCTGTCTCACTTATTTTATATGACAGTACATGCAGAGAGGTTATTCCACACTTTTTATACCTTTAATAATGGGTTGCAACACTCTTTTTCAGGCTCTCTCACTTCTTTTATATGACCACACATGCAGAATATTTACTAACCTACCTGGTGGCGCAGCCTTAGCAGCCTATCCGCATAGGCTTGCTGATTTGCAGCACGGACACCTGCAGCTGTGAAGTAAATGAAAGGATATTGAGACATACCTACCCATAATATAGACTACAATAGCAATTCTTACATACTTCATTCCATGGCTACATACTCAGTAGTGGGGAATTTGGCATTCCATGGGCCTCCTGTATCCAGTAGTTCAGTTGGTCCTCCTTGCGTCTCTTCAGGTCTGCATGGTGGTGTCTGACCTGCTCAAAAGTCTGAAGGACGCCTGTGGCACTGGTGAGATCATGTGCTAAATGGTTCCAGGCTTCCGATTTGTACTCCGTGCCCTGGAACTGACCCTGCAGGAGTCTTACATCATGATGATGGACGAGGAGCCAAACCATGTATTTTGACTCCACAATGCCCCACCGTTGCGCTCGAAAACAAAAGCCCTCTCCAGCACCGGCCATATTGTCTGCAGATGGGAGCTACAACCAGTTATGGCAATTATTCCCACCTATGGAGCTTAAATATGCCTCATTTCCTGCACTTATTTGTGATTGGCTGGTTTTGAAATATCTCAACTGTGAGCAAACCTGCTTAGCAATGGGTAAACTTCCATTGATATATATGAGTGTGTTGGAAATGCATCCATATTTAAAGCTGTCATGGCTTAGTGGTTTAGTACTGTGATTATTTTGCACAGTATCCCGGGTTTGAGGCCTGTCATTGCTTTTTATTTTACTACTGGCCAGACCGGATAGGGGCTGTGGCTGTGGCTGTGTTTAGCCGACTTTGCTCAGCTTTGCCCAACGTTGCTCTGCATTGCTCTACGCTGCCCGCCGTTGCCCAACGTTGTGCTAGTTGGCACGATGTGCAGCTCCATGCAAACATGTTTTGTTTGCGCTAGTTGGCACGATGCGCAGCTCCGTGCAAAACTATTGCACTAGTTAAAGCACTGCTATGAGCAATTATACTTCACTGTGCTTAATACTAGTGGACTTTGCTTATCAGTGCTTCACATTGCTTAAGATACGTTACTTATGCATTTATCAGTATGCATGACCATTCCACCTTCTTATATATATATATATAAAATATTGTTCACTAACGCATAGGCCATTTCAATGTATTTTACTGGGATTTAAAAGGTAAATGTCAGGAATTATTTTTATGCACACATTTCCTACAGAAAATAGGTAGTGGAGTGGCGGGACTCGAACCCGGACTGCATACTCTTTGTGCGAGGGCTTTACCACTACTCTATTGCTATTTCCCTTAATTTGCATATAATTAGTTTATTATCCTATTCGATGTCTACACTGCTAACTGTAGCTAAGCAATGGGCAAACCCATGCATACATGAGCAAATATGGGCAGCTATATCGGGAATAAAAAAAAAAAGGGAACCTTTACATTTTACATTTGTACAGGGATTTAGAATGTGGGGGAGTGTAGTGTTGTGTATGTGGACATTTGAGCGTACTCGCTCATTTCTGTTGACATTTGTAGTTTAGGCACTTGCAGGGGCATGGATATTTGGACTGCTCGGCAGTCTGACATGCCCCCTGCATTCGTGCATGGTCCGTGTAAGCCTTAGAGTGAGTTAGCGTGCCCTCATGAATATGCATGATGCTCTGACATCATAGCCTTACACTGCAGTGTCTGTGTAAGACTTAGTCTTACACGGGGGAATTAGTGAATCCCGGCCAAAAGCTATTTACACAGTATGAACTGTGGTATGACAAGTTAAATGATAGTAGTAACTTGTTAGACAGGAGTATGCATTGAATAGTAGAGTGACACAGGGAAAGGATAAAAATTTATAAAACTCTAATAATCTCTCAAACTTCCTAATTTAATGTGGAATTTATGCATTGTCATAATAAGTTAGGGTGAGTTAATGTAAACATCATTCTTACAAGATAAAGTACTGCAATGCTGAACATCTTAAATACATTAGTAGTCTGCTTAACTGCACATATAACTAGAAAGCAGATGTGTAGTTTTACCATGTAGTGAAAAGATAATATATCTGTGATGAAAGAAAAATGAAGAGATATAACTGCCAGGCATGTAGTGGTAGAATGCAGCTATCCTATACCTTTTAAGCTGCATCCAAAGATAAGAGAATTACTTTAGTGGATGATAAAAATGAAATTTCCACAGCTGATTGTACAGGTACAAAGTCATAGCTGTTCCTCGGGCTACAGAAAGGAGATGAATGGAGGACAGGAGTCAAAGAACTGCATTACTACATACAGAAAAACACTGGCAATGTGAGTCACCATCAAAGGGATCATCATTTCCATGTTACAAGAAAAAATATTGTAGCAAGAGCTGCCACTTTAATCAGTAGCAATGGTGTTAGGGCTGAAGGGAGATCAATAAATGTAAACAAGACTGGTGGTGTACTGCCTGACTGAAAATAACTATTGGCCAAGGAGGACTGCTAAAAATTATGCCAGTCGTTCAAAAGTGCAGACTTTTGTCTCAGTGTAATAACTTCTGTCATTCTTAAATATGTACACCCTTACTTAACAAAACTTAAAGTTTGCTGCTACCTGTTATTTTCTATATTTCAACATATATTGGAACATTTTCTTGATGCGTTTGAATTTTTGTGTTTAAATGAATGAATCATTAATCCTATACCTTAATGTTCATTGTTATCATTTTGTATTTTGATGTTATTGTTGATCATTCATTGTTTTAATCAGTATTTTCTTTTTAATCTTGTACATGTTGACTTGTATCAAAGGTTGTTCCAAAAAAAAAACTCCAAAAAAAAAAAAAAAAAGATGTTTTGTTTTGTTTGGTGTGAAGAAAATTATGAGGCATCATATCTCTGGAGTTCTTACTGGAAAATAGATAAGACTGCCATTAGAGCTCAGATACCTAATAACAACATTACATGATGCATACTGCTGGGCAATATCACAGCTGTTACTCATCAGTGGGGATGGAAAATGAAAGATTACTCTTGCTTATTAGCAGTGACTGTTGGATGCAAATTGCAGCACATAATTATCCTGAAAAGTGAAAGAGTACTTAATGACCTTACAAATATGGCAGGTGTCCTTATCCTAGTAGAATGAATGGCTGGATGCAGCTTGAATATGCTGCAGCTATCCCATGTCTGTGTCCTTCAGTACAATGGTAGTCTGGAACAGCTACCATTGTTCTAGAACACCAGAGGAAAATGGTATTATGCAACATTGAATGACATCATGCTTGCTGTCCTAGAGAGCAGCACCAAGTTTCTACAACCAGCAGACATTCTGCAAAATGTTCCTTTCCAGTACAGATTATTAGCACTGTATGATAACTGGCTCCATCAAGATCACACTTCCAGTGGGAACTCATATACTCTAATAGTAGAGCTAATGATGATATGGGCAAATCCTGCCATGAAAGCAATCACTACACACCTTTGAAGTGAGGGAGTATCTGCAGTTGCTTTCTAAAACACACTGCTTTTATGGTGCTGCAGTAAACTAATCAAAAGTGTGGCTTACAAGACTAGAACCACAGCTGAATCCACAGTTATGAATGGCTGTAGCTAATAATAGGAACAGCTCAGATTAATGAGCTGACAGACATATTGCTCTCAAGAGGTTTTAGTGCTCTAAAAAAACAAATCTTGTTTTCCTTGTTACATTTGGTATGTTTAAGAAAATGTAATAAATGCATTATTATTGTAACACCAACCCCTAATCACTTATTAAAATAAAGGATGAACATCAGAACAGCCAGTTATTTTCTGAGTGTTACAGTTTCATAGAGTCGTAGACTTTTACTAGGCTAATAATCTGGGGGGGGGGGGTTCTTTCTAAGCCTACCTAAGTTTTCCAGACAGAATAACAATGTCCCATATCTAAATAAGACATTGAGGGCCAGGCATGTATAAGCTACCTACCAGTTAAATGCAGAATGTCCAGTACTCGAACATCATTCAGAATAAGGCACTCTCTAATACCTGTTTGCAAGGGTACTATTGTTTAATATTGGGAAAGAATATCACAGTCCACTTCCCCCTTGAAACATTTAGTTGCCATCATGTATCACAAACACCTGGGAAAATCTACAGAGTCTTCTTTATCAGTGAAAATGCATGTAAAAAACTTCAGGTTTTGCAGTAAGTACTGCAAAGCTTAAAGGCAAAAGTAAGCCACCACCATCCCATTACAAACATGAAGCGCACACTGCAAATCCGTCTGCATCCTTGAGTTAAATTCCTTTACAGATGTAGCACAGTACAGCATCTGAAACACTCATTTTTTTTTCAGCAGAAGTCACTTCTTCTGTTCAAGTATGACTAATTTAAAGCAGCTGGAAGTTTCTTACTCAGTGAAAGAAGGTACACATCTCCTGTTGGCACTGACAGTAATGGTCTACAGATCATAATGTCTGCTCACATTTTTAAACAGCTGTGTGATTGTACTGAACTTATGTGTACATCTGTTCATCTCTACTCTTTGCTTTATATTTTTATAATAGTTACATGTATCCACTGACTTTTGTTTGCATACATCTTCATTTTTCTGATTCTGTAATAACTCTGCATGAAATTATATCCCTCTATAAATTCATTATGTTTTCCACTTATATTTCTCATACTAGTGTGACATTAAATGGTTTTATGGAGCTTTTCTCTCTCAGTCTCTGATGTAAATGGTGTGTTCCAATCAACGCAAGAAAGTGAACATTTTAGAAAGTAATTTATGTAAGTAGATAAGTAAGAATGTAAATAAATATAAGCAAACTACAGGGTAAAATACTGAAATCATCTTATGGAAAAGTGATATGTTGAAAGCAGATATCAGCTAACACAATCTGAATTAAACAACTGAGCCCAATTTCTGACAAAAATATTTTTTGTTAGTTCCAGATTAATTTATTTTCATTTTTTTTTTTTGGAATCAGAAGTCTATTTTCCTAGACCATACAAGAATAAAAAGTCTGAGCCATCTCCCAGCCACAAAATTCCCTTCACATTTGCTATGCCATTGATCTGACAGTCCTTTCTCTTCCATAAAAACTTTTTCACAAGTGCCTGTCAACCATCAGTCCTCATTCTAGTTTAGTGACCCATTTGTTCCCCACTGGTTGAGAGCTGCTACTGGCCTAGTCATTCCCTGTGAAGTAAAAGATGATAATACAGGCTATCATTCAGGCATTAATCATGACGTTTGTTATTTTTGGGCCTAAAACAATTCCCATTGGCTGACATGAGTATCTGCATCTATCCAGGGGCCTACAATGCCATCCAACAATGTGTCCATCTTCCACATGTTTTCTTAGGAGGATATCATCACAGTCTTGGTAGGACCATAGGTCATATCAGCAGTCAAGCCACACTTTGTACCAGGCTAGTTTCTTTTTGTTCCATGGAAATTGACTTGACAGTAACCACTGTTCCCTACCCCATGGATGGGCAAGCTGGTACAATCTGTTTGACTTCCTTTGTTCTTGCCTAGCTGTTTCAGTTGTTGAGCCACTATCTGAATGCAGGTAATTTTGATCCTAGACAGGGCTTTATTTCTCTGTGGCACAGAGCTAGGTAGATCCATCATCCCCTTGATTCAACATGGCCCTCTTGCACCTTCTTGGTAATTTGCCACTTTTGGTCACTGGTAGGGTTGCCACCTTTCGTTGTTGCTAAAACCGGAGTAAGGCCACACCCCTCGCATCACCAGTAACCCACCCACCCTCGCCCTTTCTCCTGCACACACCCTGCCCATTTCATGACGTCACTTCGACATCATCGGGCGGGGAACACCCTATTTTTCTGTTCCTAATGCCTGCTTTCGGCTGATTTACTATGCTTTTCTGTAAAAAAGCATAGTAAATCAGCCGATTTTCAAACTCAGACAGTCTATTTTCTTTTTTGAAACAGAATACTGGAGTTTGCACAGTGTTTTCCAGACTACCGGGGAATCAATTTTATTTCTGGATAGTCCGGAAAAAAAACAGATGGGTGGCAACCCTAGTCACTGGTAACTTTTTAAAACTGCAATTTTCTTACTTGCCAACATGTTTTCTATTCATTTAGCCAGTCCTATAACTAATATCAGTGAAATTACATATCCATGTATATTTTAAACTTGCACTAGACCGTGATGTGTTCACGATGCTCCTTTTTGGGGATAAGAAGTCAGTGTAAATCTTTGTCACCCTTGCTATACTAATGCAGAGAAAGACAAATATATATATATATACACAGTTCACCAAATCCCACAAAAAGGCCACGCTCCTCCCAGCTATTTACAACATTTACCATGTTGTTTTTACTTGCAAGCAGTATTGATGCTTGTTATTTTAATAAGGAAGTGATACATTTATTAATATACACCAACTGTTAGCACTGACATAAGTGGCACATTATACTTTTTCCTTGTTCATTTATCTGTAACATTATTTATGTCTGGTGGAATTCATTTTAGGTATCATGAAAGCCACTATGGAAGATAAAAGTAAAGCACTGCTGGACATGACTGTTATCAATGAAAAAGTGTTTAAATGTAGCTTTTGTTGCTGCTGTACTGTGAAATGTTAAGATAACACAAGAAACACCACCTATACACTGTTCATCATTTGCCCTGCTGTGTTCAGTCTTAACTTTTCATTGCCATAAATAGTCTTACATGTCTAGCTACACACAGGCTTTGTAAATGATTTATGTCCCATACCAAGAGTTAATAAATAATTAACACTGTGAATCAATTATTCATCATTACAGTAGTCCCTCTTTAATTTCATTGTCACAATATTACTTGTGATGCAGAGCTGAAGACTAGCTCATTTTTTCCAGTCTTATTTGCACTGAACCACCCCCTCAAGGTTATTTATTTAATCTTTTATATATTTTTCAGAGCACTGCAAACATTAATTGTTCCATCTCAATTTACACATTGCAGCATTCTGAAAATCATAAGGGCTGATAAAGTCTGCTTTGCTGAGACTGCTAGTGCTGGTGAGTACAGACCTAGAACTTTTGTAAAAGTGTTGGCATGTCACAGCCTGTCCTAGAAGGTGACATTTCTCCCACAGATGACAAGAACAAAAACTATAAATCTTCATCTTAACACTATGCTACAGAGTGAGGGGAAAGTTTCAGAAATCATGTGACTTTCTAGGCTAGGGTGCAGCAGACAGATGGAACACTTGCAAATCATGCTTAAATCTCCCACATTTTATTTTTATAAGTGATGCCAGTGTGGCATGTTCTAGAATGATGCCTAAATTATTTTGTTTTCTTAACTGCTGCAAGGAGAATTACAAGCTCAACAAGATGTGCAGCTATGAAAAATTAAAGATATTATGACACTTCCTTTCAAGACTAAAACAATATTTTTGACAGTGTTTTTGGAAACTCACCATAATAAGAAAAGGACTGTAAGAGGCGTACCACTGCCACAATGCAGGGTCATCACGGTAAGATCTATTGACCGTTGCAAGGTTAGGATGCTTCTCTGATCTTGATGGTGTTAAATGTAAAATTCTGTCTGTATTATAAATTAGTTCAGTTTATGTTTAGTTTAGTTAAGTTTAGTTCACTTTGTTTACCTGGGTAAGGGACAATTAAATAAAAAATATTATTTAAACCGATGACTTCTACAACATAATGTACAAGTAGAAACATAATGAAAAAAGAGCAAAATAGATGGGCTACAGAAGATAAAGTATGTGAATTCTGAACAAATAATACAGGCATGAATTCTATATACATCACAAGTAATAATTTATAACATGCTTGAACATGCTTAACCATTGCTAATAAAAGTTTATCCTTTGTTATTATTAGTGGCTTTCTGTTTAGATTTTAGTATTTTTTTCTGATTAGAGATCTGATACCTGCTTATTTCTCATCCCTTGTTAAGTCACTCCAAAACTACATTTACTATCAGACATCTCTTCCATCTCACTGCAAATCATGTAAATAATGCAACCACTAGCATACAGTTATAAATATTCACTTAAGGTCTTTTAATTATGAGATGTTACTGGATACTGCCAAGAACTGTATGCTTTTTTTTATTGCTCCTTATTGTTTGCTTATTAACCCTTTCTGTGCCCCAAAATATTTTCTTATAATACATTTTAAGAAAATATGGGAATACAAGGGAGATTTCCTGTACTACACTCCTTAGCATCATACTTTCATTTAACAATCTTTTTGATAAAGTATAGCATGATTCAGATTAGGCAGTATAGCATGATTCAGATTAGGCATTATTAAAACCAACAAACCCTTTTTTACAGCTGTGTTTCTTAAAATCCTTCTATAAGAAATATAAATTCTTCCCCAAAGTACATAACTTTGTAATCATGTTTAGATTACATTCACTTATCACCATAGTACTCAACTTCTTTGTTCAAGAATTAGGACAAAGCCAAAGAAAATGTGATGGGGGGGGGGGGCCATAAAATCAGGGACAATTTTAAATAGAATTCTAATTGACTTAAAAAGTTAAGAGAACTACAGATTTTGTATCAACGTGCATTTTCTGAACAAAAAAGAAGTGTAAGGCTCTGATGTATGACATTATTGACTAACTGTATCACTTAGCAATTTACTGAAAAGTAAACAAAAAATATTATGAGGTACATGGGAAAAATATGAGACAAAATCAGGGATGTCCTGCAAAATCAGGGACGGTTAAGAGGTTTGCTTGCCACCAATAACTGACACCAGTGTTGCATTGATATTTAACTTTTTTAAGCACATGTTTTGAGGTTGATGGAAGAAGTTCTTCTAAATTCAAAAATGAATTGACAAATTAATAAGATTCAATCTCCTGTATTCATGAAACTGGAGAATCTCAGACTGGGTTCATATTACGTTATCGAAAGATAATGTCATTGAATGGCCAAAATATCGAAATGGCCGCATTTCGAAACTTTTATTGTGGGGAGCTGCACCCCCCGCTAAATATATATTCCAACTCCGAGATCGCACTACAGTGAGGAAAGGGAAAATATCCCAATCTTCACTGTACTGTGATCCCATAATGCAAACTTCGAAATGCGGCCATTTCGATGTTTTGGCCATTCAATAACGTAATTGCAACCCTCTCAGACTCAGTGCAGCATGTTGTCCTGAGTATAAGTCATTTTGAATGTGTGTGTGTGTGTGTGTGTATGTGTGTTTATATGTGTGTGTGTGTGTGTGTGTGTGTGTGTGTGTGTGTGTGTGTGTGTGTGTGTGTGTGTGTGTGTGTGTGTTTTCTATATATTACAAGTATTTATATCAAGCCTGAACATGTTTATCTATTGCTATTAATAGTGGCTTTATGTTTTGATTTTAGTGTTTTTTTTCTGATTAGAGATTAAATACCCATTTGTTCCCTACTGGTTGAAAGCTGCTACTGGCCCAGTCATTTCCCTGTGAAGTAGTGGGAGTTAACAGAGTAATGAACTTACTACATTCTGTAAGGGCTTCCATAATTTGAAGGATGTGTCTGGGGCCTGCTTTGGTTCATACGTGAGATCACACTGAAAAATGAAGTAGGTTGTGTGATACACAGATAGCTCAAGGGCACATGTTTGATTCTGTACTTCAAGGCTTTGGCAAGAGGTGGACAGTGCCCCCGCCATCTTGACCATATTTAAAATATGCTTATTCTACAAGCAGAATATATCTCAGTAATTTTTCTTAGACTTGCCTAGCAACTTCATTCCACTGCAAACACCTTACTGAATTGAGTGCAGCACTTCATATCCCTAGCTGAAAATGTTATAGGTATATCTTTCAGTAAACACTGAAAAACACATTTTCTCGCCTGCTTTTTTCATAAATATCTCTGCCTGTATCATTGATCACCACTTGCAAACAGAGATGATCTTGTTAGCTCTCAGTTTACTCTAAGGTCATAAAACAGTGAGATAGTAGTTCTTAAACAGCAAAGGTCAGGCTATTTAGATGTGAGAAAACCATTTGAATGCTGAGATATAGCAAACCTGGGATCATCTATGTTTTCATAAGAAATTGTATGTATCCCTTACTGGTTAGGCCAGATACAATTATTCCTAGTTACTCTAAAGATAAAGTTCAGATTTCACTAACAGACAGTGCTTTATATGTTACTATTTCATACATCACTGCAGTTTCTTTTCATAGCATATCATCATGCATGTACTCCAAAACTGAATGTGTGGGGAGTGCCTTCTGTGTGGAGTCTGCATGTCCTCCAAGCGGGTCGAGTGGCGTTCCGAAAGACATGCGTGAATGGGCATGCCTTCATTGAAGGTTGGGCATTGAGCTGGCAACTCGGCACCATGAAAATCTACTGCCAGTCATTAGCAGACCGGATTTCCACTGTGACGACCCCTAACCGGGAAAAGCCGAAAGACAACAACAACATTATTTATCCAAATTTACTTGCATCTTCTGTAATGATAGAGAGATTAATGTAGCTTAGCATCACATACAGTAATTTGTCCTGCTTCAAATTCTAATTGTTAGATATGTATATATATATATATATATATATATATATATATATATGTGTGTGTGTGTGTGTGTGTGTGTGTGTGTGTGTGTGTGTGTGTGTGTACTTTGCTTTCTACTGCCTAAATAGTGATTAAAAATGTCAGCTACACAAGCTCATTCCCTTGGTTAATAAATGAATTAGTAAATAAAATATTGAAGATATCCAGCTTTTAATTCCTGTGGTGTACAAGCTGTCAGGAAGCAAGGTAGGGCTGGTGCACGCTATTTTAATCTGTCGTTTTAAACTTCTTTAAAAAACTGTGGTTGCTGCTTCACACATAGTAGGAACTGAAGCATAAACTTTGTTTTCACCATTTGGGAACTGAGTTTCTGTGGTTTTCTCATAAATGGAATGGTTGTCAGGCAGAAAGGGCAAAACAGAGAACAAGATATATAGACTTCAAAACTCATGCAAAGTGTATTAGTCTTGTCAAGGTGGATTGTAGTAAATATTGCTTGTTGAACATTTTTAGATTAAAGTAATTTCCCATGACTCTGAAACTACTGCTAAGATTTTCTTAAAACCAAAAAAATAATAAGTGAAGTTTTAATGAAGTCTGAGTTAATCCACTTTTGTTTCCCTAAGCGCGAGTTAGTTGGGTTGTTGTTTGATAGTGAGCAGAATATAGTATTCTGATATGAATCAAAGACTTGAGAGTTTGTCCGTACAGTACTATTTGCATCAAAATTCTAAGACTCTTGGAAAAGGTACAAGAAAAATGCCCTTTTTAAAAAAGGCGTGCTGATATACTTCATGTCAGTGATCAGTCATCTGTGAAAAGAATTACTAGGCAATGAGCATTTTCCTAGTCATTCATGACACAAAGTCTTGCATGATCTCTCTAATTATATTGTTTCCATTTCTCAGAAAACTAGAGTTAAATTATATTCATGTGAACAGGAAAATGAAAAGGGGCCTCATGGGTAGGTACAAAGCATGCAGTCAAGGAGACAAATAAAAAGTCTATCCAACTTTCCTAATTTCCCCAGAGCACTGTCTAGTTACATAGGTTCATAGGTTCATAGATTTGTAAGCGTATACTAGTCTAACAACCACCTGGGGCTTTATAAGTCTAATCATGTATCCCTAATGTATCCTGCAAGTTTTTTGAGCCTTAAGAGTTTGTTTTAAGGGTATGATTTACAGACTGCCATTGTCCATTAGAGATGTAGGTGCTAGACTAGGGGTTACTTTCTGATTTCCCCATCCATTGGTCCAGGTTACACTTATAATAGGTTTAGGGAAGAGCTCTGTTTCACATGGATGGGAAGCCTATTCCAGAGGAGGGGAATTCTCTGAGACACATACCTATCCCTCCAACATGTCCTATTAATGTTGCAAGTAAGGTCCATGTCTCTAGATTGAATAGTTCTGATGCTATTGATTTTGCCAATGTGCAAAAGGTCCATCAGAGTGGGATCTGAGGATGCCTTGTATGCCAGGCACAGATCACCTCTCAATAGTCAGGAGTAAACTGAGTATAGCAATAGGGTTTTGAGGTGGGCTGCATACGACATATTGTTTATACCCTGTATTGTTTTTGTGAAGAACCTCTGTGGGTGTTCCCATTGCTGCATTTGCTTGTTCAGGTGCATACCACAGTGGGAGTTAAACTCAATATTTGGTCTGCTGAGGCCAAATACAGAGGAACAATGGCTTCCTTGGACCTAAATGACATGCCCTTGCTTATAAGTTGAGCAACACAGAATTATTTCATTACTATCTTAGACACATCTTGGTTGAAAGCCGGGTTATTACACCCCAAAATTCCTGACTGCTGGATGCACTCTTAAGGATGTGTTATCAATACTTTAGTTTCCTAGTGTGGCCAATTTCCCAAAGGGAACTAGTATGCATTTCTTTGTACTGAGTTTTAAGACATGACATTAGCACCAATCATTTGTTTGTGTTAGCCCTTCCTGCAGTATATTAGTGTCTTGAGGGGATTCTGTGACCGTTTCTAGTTTCTAGTCATCTATAAACTTGGTCAGTCAGATGCTTTTGACATTGACTTTAACTTCTGAGAAGTAAATGTAAAAAATAAGTGCATCCAGCACAGAGCCCTGAGGGACTCCGCTAGTGACTGGCCTCTTTGTGGATGCTATCTCCCCTATTCTAACTTCCTTGGTCCTGTCTGACATCAAGCTAACTATGCAGCATGTAACATAGAGGCTAATGCCTAATTCTGCGAGTTTGTTTAGAATGCCAGGGACAGGTATTGTATCAAATGTTTTAGCTAGATTAAGCTAGGGCAATATGGACAATTTTGCCCTTGTCTATTGCCTTGGTGATCTTTTCAAAGAGGTCCACCAGCTGAGTAGGCATAATCTACCTTTGACAAAGTCATATGGGTTGGATCCGGTGTCTGAAGGTTTCCTATTTCATTATTAATTATATATTTGATAATTATTACCATAGTTTTGCATATAAGAATAGTCAGAGTTATGGATCTATAATTTCCAGGGTCCATTGATGGACCACCCTTGCAGTCCACCATTCATGTGGCACAAAGCCTTGCTGGAGGTTATGGTTAAAAAGTGACTCCAGATGTCCAGCTAGGTCATACTTCAGGCTATTTAGGAGGCTTCCTTGGATTTTATAAGGGTCCATCGATGTGGTATTCTTAGCCTTAATAGGATCTACTCCCTAGTGATAGATGGGGGTTATGTTTGATGGTATTTCTTAGGGGAGGTCAAAGGGTAAGAGTAGGGTAAAACTGGAGCTGAATTTGTTAGGCAGCATATTTGCTATATCATATAGTCAGTTTAAGTGGCCCATTAACAACACCTCTACACACTGTTGTGTACTGCTTTTAAGGTTTTGGGCATAGCTAAAGAAAGTCTTGTAGTGGTCATTGGCCTGATAGCAATCTTTACCTTAAAACTGGTTTTGGTAGACTAACTTCCCCTCTTATTGTTTTTCGACTAACTTCCCCTCTTATTGTTTTTCAGTCTGATGAGACAGTTTTTATCCTGCTGGGTGTTACACTTCCTAAGTCTAGCTATCACATTTTTTCCTTTTCAAAAACTGCAGTCACAGGCAGGAAGCTGTAAGTCCAATCCAATTTTGTTGTGTTGTCATCCTAGACTGAAGCTACTAACTATTACTCCATCTTTTCTACCACCTTTTCAAGTGATGCATTTCTCATCAAAGACGTTTTGGTGAAAAACTGGAATTTGCTTAGTGGTGAAAAAGACCCCAGGAATTCTATTGGTGATAGACCCATATGTGTATTTAGAAGGGGTTCTAATTTGAAAAATTTATTTGAACATGAGAATACCCAACGCACTAATGGGTGCATGTACAAATGTGGGTCATGGGGTATACTTCATTTGATTGAAAGACCATTTGACCTAAACCCATTTGATCAAAATTTCATTTGATCGAAAACCAGTATTCAAGGCATAAAACTGGGATCTGTCCCCATCCCCAATGTTGTGCGACCCTGGAGTTGGTATATATAGTTAGGGGGGTGTGGGGGTGCAGCCCCCCACATTGAGGGGTGTGGGGATCAAGTCCCCACCTATTTTTGTTTAAAATCTGTACTTTTTGTTTTATTTTCTTCTTTTAAAGGAAACTAGGTGGGGGGCTTCAGAGGTTTTCAATCAAATGAAATTTTGATCAAATGGGTTTAGGTCAAATGGTCTTTCAATCAAATGAAGTAGACCCTGGTCATGTAAATTTTGTCCTTATATTCTTGAAGTCAGTGAACTAAAGATTAATAATGCTAGGATAAGAATACCAAGCAGATGTTGTTGAACTGAACAAATGATTTACTGTGCATTATATTCCAACTGTTCTTGCTTTTATGTAGGGAAGACCAAGCATAAACTCAAGAATAGGATTAGTAAATACATAAGGAACATCAGAGATGGTTGCAAATTCAATGCAGTAGCGAAACACACTAAACTATATCATGGACATGGGTTCAAGTTTATTGTTTTAGAAGTTCAATAAATACCTGATAGAGGTGCAGCCTGGCCATACCTTTTAGAAAAAGCTGAATTGATATGGCAACTATGTTTAAATTCATTATACTGGCCAGGCTTAAATGATAGCTTATCTATCAGCAGTCTTTTAAAATTAAAGGCAATTAAAAGGTAAATATTTTTAAGTATGCTTATATACTTTTACATACATAGATGCATCTAGTGTGATTTCTTATAATTTTGTGTTTTTACATGTACACACCACTTATTTTTTTTATTAATAAGTATGTGAATGATGATTAAGGTTCTTGGACTTTTTTATGTTTCATTTTATTAAAAGGGGTGGGTTTTGATAGGGAACCTATATGCTCTATAAGAAAGGGAAATTATGTCATAATTTTAGGTGTATATAAACTGTTTTGAATTGGTTTGGTTTGTATCTGATGAAGTTCCAGACTAACTTTCACGATTGGGACGAAAGCGCTTATATTTTACAATAAAATTGGACTGAACTTACAGCTTCCTGCCTGCGAGTGCATTTTTTGAATTTTGTGGTCTTTTCCTGCATTTGGTGATTGATTTTTTCCTTTTGTTGTGCCATCTGTTTATGTTTGGATTCCAAGACAATTTTTAAGTAAGAAATTAAGGTGAAGAAGACTAGCAATGTCACTTTCTGTAAAGCCACCAAATTGGCCTTACTGTAACCATCTGGTCAGCGTTTGTCTGTGCTGGAATTTGCGAATTAGCTTCCCTTCATACCTCTCAAGCTCCTAGTGCAAGAAATCTGGAAAAAGCATAAAATAATGGTGGGAACAAAGGCCCAAAAATAGGGACAATTTTTAAATATTGGTCCTATAAACACATGATTTGTGTTAGCATGTATTTTCTAAGAGATATGAAATCTGAAATTCAAATGTATTCCATTATTTAATGGCTTCCAGCAACAGTGAGTTGCCAGAAAACCACAAGTTTTGTGAGAACACCAAAAAATATGAGGCAAAAATTTGGACATTATGTGAAAATATGGACAGTTGAGATGTATGATTCTCATCCATGTGAAGGAGAGTTCTTCCCTAACCAAATTTAAGCATAAATTGGACCACTTGATGGGAAATCAAAAATGTATCCATTGTCCTGCATTTATGTCTCTATTAGACAGAGACAGCTTATAAATGCTTAAACACCCATGCCTAAGCATGTATTTACCACTTGAAATAACATTAGGGTACCTAATCAAGCTTCTGAGAATTGGTTAATTTTACAAATATTAGAAGCATGACTAGGTTTAAAAAGGCCCTTTGGGGACATTAGCCTAGTAATCACCTATGAGCCTATGAGCCTATAAACCTATTTTGTACTCTAAGTAGTGATTTGAGACCTCTAATAGAGAAGTTGTTTTTAATTTTATATTTGGTTTTAAAGGAATAAATAAACAAATTGATTACAAAACAAATAACTATTTGCATAGGTACACAGCTGACCAATACATCATAGTTATACATCAACAACAATTAATATTTTTCAAGTAAGTCTTTAAGTTTAAGCCAAGATTTATAGAAATGTTTAATATTAGACGTTTTCATCTTTATAATATGAAATTCATTACTGCAAACAATTTTTTGCCATACTAATACATTCAACACTAGAAGGGGTAACTTTACATTTCCAATTTTTAGTAATTACTTGTCTGATTATATCAAGAATATACCAAAGAAGTGGCACTTGGGTTTTTGGAATTGTCTCAGGAATCAAAACATTAAATAAAACTAAAAATGCATAAATATCATATCTATCTGGCCATAGAGCTTCAATAAAGTTATTAATTTCCGAAAAGGGGAGATGACTTCACATTCATGTACCATATGCATCCAATCAGCTATTATTTCAGAATCACATATCCAGCATTTAATTCTATTTGATTTATACATAATTGTAATTTTGTTAGGAGTGACAAAAGCTATGTGTAAAAATTTCCAAGTGAAAATGTTCTGATATAAAGAAGATGTAGTTTTATCTGTAGATTTTAATATTAATTTCTTGTATTCTTCAGATGTCTTCATTATTAATTTTTGAGGAGTAGTTCCAATAGGAATAGCCTAAATATGTTAAATCTAACTTAAGAATTTTACAAATTTTTGACAAACATGATTTATGTTTCATTGCATTATTATTGATATATGAATTCCAATAATTTGGGGAATGGTTTCTTATCTGGTTAAATATCTTATTGAGTTCTGTGTTCACAAAGTCTGTAAATATTTGTAAAATTAACCAATTCTCGGAAGCTTGATTGTATTTGAACCTTAAATTTTCAGCGGTATATATATCAATACCATTTAAGAATTGATGTCACTAAATTACAATTACTTTGTTGTTTTAATACTACCATTTTGTTGAAATTATGAGTTTCTAAGTAGTCATTTGTATATACAATTAGAGACATAGAAAACATTACGTCTTTAATACAATGGTTAGAATATTTGAACTTTTGCAAAGAGGAAATGATGTTATTTAAATAGGGAATTTGAGAAGAGGGTGTAATAACATTTATGCAAAAATCTTTTAATAACCAGATAAAACTATTAGGTACTATTTGTTTATGACTGGTTTTAATACATTTATTATTTACTAATAATGTTTCTTGATGTATTTGTTTCCATTCTGAATTATAAGATGAATTTAGCCACAATATTATAATGGTTACAATTGGTGAAGTAGCATACAATTGTCAGGGAATCCTATTCCACCATTATCCCAATCTTTTCTGTGCCAAGAAAAGAAAACTCTTAGTGCATTAGTATGACAAAATAAATTAAGTTGAATATTATTTATCTTCATTATCAATTTTTTGATGGAGATAGTACTAAAGATTGTACAACAAACAATATTTTAGGGAGAATTACAATCTTAATAAGAGTAAATAATTTTTCTATGGTAAAGAAGAATTTGTTCCAATTTGTGACTAAACTTAAAAGTTTATCAACAACCTGTTGAAAGTTTGTTTGTATCATTTCTTTACTATTAGACATAATGGTTATCACAAGGTATTTAATTTCATTGCTATTTCAATTGAAGTTAGAATATTTTTGTATGAATTTTTTAATGTTTTATTAATTAATAATGTACTTGTTTTATTATTATTACATCTTAAGTAGAGAGGTCTTCAAATTGACTGATAGAACTAATTATATGGTCTAATGAATTTTCTGTCTTTCATATTTTTAGTAAAATATCATCAGCAAAGAGTTGAATATTTACTTTGAAATCGTCTTTTATTTTGATAATATTAATGTTCTTATAGGATCTAATACTATTGGCAAAGGGTTCTATAGCTAATGCAAAAAGTAAAGGTGATAATAGACGGCCTTGTTTTCATCATTTTTGTAATTTAAAGGAATTAGAAACAAAAGAACCTATTTTAACATAAGCACAAGAGCTATTGTATAACTTAGAAATTAATGCAGGTGAGAAATTATACAGTTTAAGTATTTTCAACAGGTACAACTGATTAACTGAGTCAAAAGTCTTGTCTAAATCAAGACTAATGATACAAAGTTCTTTTTTATTTTTATTTTTCATTACCTATTAATGTATGTATTCTTATTACATTATCCTGTACTTGGCTATTTAAAATAAACTCAGTATGATCATTTTTATTTAGTTCAGGTATAAGTAGATTAATTCTTTTAGCTAAAATGGACATGAACATCTTGGGTCTATGTTTAATGATCAAATGGAAAGCTCATTGTACATAATCCATTGAAACTTCCTTACATTAAAAGGCCAAACGATTGTAAATAATTTCAACAAATAATCATAGTTGGCCAACATAAAGGAAATGGAATGCAGTACGTACTTATTGGTAACATATGGATACGGTAACCTACCCTTTCCCCACTGTAGTGTGATCTCACAGTTGGGATGTATAGTTAGTGGGGGTGTGGGGGGCAGGCTCCTGCAAGTGGAGGATTCAGTGAACACCGGACCCTCCTTATGTGGGGGGTTGTACCCTCCACACCCCCACTATGTAGGGTCAGGACAGAGATATGAAGTTTTGAGATATGGATATAAAGAACTGGAAGAAAATGCAGAAATATGGAAGCTGTGGAAACTCATACAAATAGTCTGTAAAATGGTAATGAATGTGTACTTTTTAAGAAAAAGGAGAAGCCTGGCAGCTATATGATAACTTTTCTCTGAGTGCTGATACTACAAAACAATTAAGCTGAAAAATCACTTTCATGGCTAAAGGACCTCATAGTTTCATAGGTGAATACCAGGTTAACTGCTCTTGTGGACCATTTTATGCTTAGCTGATTATCCTGTTATTTAAAATTACCCATACCTAGTGCCAAGCTCTATAATTATGTACTGCCCATAGGAAAGTGATACAGGGACCATATTGTAGGAAGAACATTTTGATACTGTCTCTGTTCATAAGTACAGGGGATAGTTGTTGGATGAATTTCCTCAATCCCATCCATAGATCCAGGTTATGCTTGAATAGGGACAGAGATAAATACTGTTTTATGTGAAAAGGGAGTCTGCTCCAGAGTAGTGGTAATCTCTGACAAATGTACCTGTCTCTCCAAACTGTTTTATTTAAGTTACAGAAGAGGTTTAGTTCCCTTGAATGAATATTTTTGATCCTAACTTAGTTGAGGCTATGTAGCAGGTCTATCAGTGTACAGAGGATGTCTTATAAGCAACACATAGGTCACCTTTCAGAAGTCTGTAAGATACCAAATACAGTGACAGTGTTTTGAGGTGGCTCATGTAGGACATATGTTTCAGGCCCTATACTCTGTTTGAGAAGAATGTCTGTGGGCATATGTCTGGCCAGATACATACCAATGGGGACACTGTACGCAATGATTGGCCCAACAAGAACAAAATAAAAGAGAACAATGACATCCCTGGACCTGGAAGTTATCTCCCTGCTTATAAGCTATTCAGTAAAGAAGTACTTTCTTACAGTTGTGGGCACATGTTAGTCGAACGTAAGGTTGCTGTCCAAATATGTTCCCAAATCCCAAACTAGAAGGTCAACTCTTAGGGGAATATTGTCAATGTGGTAATTTCCTGGGGTAATGGGTTTCCCAAAGGATACATTAATGCTCTTTTGTTGTTTAATTTTAGTCCATTTTTCTGACAGCAGTTATTTAGGACAGGCCTTCTTGCAGAATGGCTAAGTCATTTGGGTATTCAGTGACTGTTCCTAACTTGCAGTCATCTGCAAATTTTGTTAGCCAGAGACCCTTGGTGTTTGCCTTTACTTCAGATAAGTAGATGCCAAACAGGAGAGGTTCCACTAGTAAGCCCTGGGGGGACTCCACTGCTGATGGCCTTTTTGTGGACGTAGTTTCCCCTATCTCCTGACCTCTTGAACCTTATCTGTGAGCCAGTTGGAAGTGCAGCAGGTGATGTAGGGGATTATTCCCAGTTAGGGAAGTTTCCCTATTTTGAACGAGTGAGGTATTGTGTCAGAAACTTTGGCCAGATCTAGGTAGGTGGTTGGCACTCCCTTGCCTTTGTCCATTGCTTTAAAGACTTTTTCAAAGAAGTCTACTATGTTGGGTAAGCAAGACCTGCTTTTGAAGAACCCAAACTGGGATGGGTTCAATGTGTGGAGGTTCGTTACATCTATATTGATTAATTCCATGATGAGTCTTTCCATGGCCTTACAAATGAGGCTGGTCAAACTTATGGGTCAGTAATTACCCAAGTTAGTGGATGGCCCTCCCTTGTGAAAGAATATGACTGTTACTGTCCTCCATTCACTTGGTACAGGCTGAGTTGGACAGCATTGCGAGGGGCACAGATAAATCATGCTTCATGCAATTTAAGATATATCCTGGGATACTGTCAAGACCCATTGATTTGGTATTTCAGGCCTTTGACTGCATGCTTGGAACTTGGTCATGTTTGTGAGTGGGGGTATCAGTTACTGGGTATCTTATGATATGCTAAGGGGTAAAAGAGAGGTGACACTGGAAATTAATTTATCAGCTAGTGTGTATAACAGTATCCTTTAGGAAGTCAGGCACCCCTGATAACTACCATATTGACAGTACACCCCTAAGAGTCATCCCAGTAGTCAGGGACTTGGTGACACACATAGATAGTAATCTAGCCTTTGACCATCACTTGTCTACAATAGTAAGGAAATCATTTTGTGTTATGAAACTTATAAACAAAGGTATGACATCTAAGTCCAAAGAGATCATTGCTGCACTGTATTTGGCATTCATCACACCTGTCACTGGGTACAATGCCTCCTTTGGTGTGTACCTAACCAGGTATATCCAACAATTGGATTGTACATAGAGGTTTTTCACTAAAAGAATACAGGGAGTAAAAAACATGTCCTATGCTGACTGCCTCAAAGCCTTATCTCTTTATTCTCTCTCCGACATGCTGTTGAGGGGAGATTTCCACCTGCCATACAAGGCATCATCAGAGTACACCCTGAAGAACCTCCTGCAAATCCACAAAAAAAAAAAAAACAGTATAACAGTATCAGAATTATTCATCCTTAAGACTTAGACCTTTCCGGTGATATAAATAGGACCTGCTGGGGAGACAAGTATGTATCACAGAGATTAACTCTTATCTGGAACAAGCTTTTCATCTATGTGAAGACAAGTTCCTCCCTAACCCAAATCAAGATAACTTGGACAACTGGAAGGGGGAACTGGAAACTTACCCCTCTCTAATAGACACAAGTAGCCTTTAAATGGTTCATTTTCCATGCCACTGCTTGTAAATGTTGCATATCCCAAGCCCCTGCTTACACTACCAAGGCTAACAGAATTGTCAGAGATTTGAGATGCATGACTGGGCATAAAAGGGCCCCACTGGTGAATAGCCTATACACATCTATGAACCTATCAATCTATGAGTGTCTGAAAGAAAATTGGGATACACAAAAAAAATACCATCACGTTTATTGTATTACTTTTCTAACTTACTGTTTTAATTCTTAAATATATTTCTAATTAGCATTTTTAAACTATCTCAGTTACTACTGTAATTACTTTTTCTCTCTACTGCTATAGTATCTTATGTATGAATCCACTGAAATAACCTGTGCATTTCCATATGTTGTTACTTGTTTATTTATTTTGTTAAACTTTTCTGAATAACATTTTGTTGGAGCTTTTTTCCCCGGGCCTCCTCTGAAGATGGGTTCCTGTCCCAGTTGGACTTTTCCAGTTACCAAATCTCAATAATACAAAGATCACATAAACACAGAGAGTGAAAGAGAGGAAGGCTGTGCCCATAGGAGTGTGTCCTGGGACCACTGATCTTCATAGTAGGCATCACAAGGATAATGAGAACATGATCAGCCTTTTTGTAACTTACACAAATATAGGAAGACAATGGGCGATGGGAGGAGTAAGCCTGCAAAAGGATCTAGGGAGATTAGCTAAATGGTTGAAAAACCTGCAACTTTATTTTAATGCAGAAAAACGAGGCACTGACCTGACATTCAAGAATGCCAAAGCAAAATACTTTCTGGGCAAATTCAACTTGAAGACTACAGAGCAACAAAATAACTTCAGAGTGAAAATTATTGCAGAACAGACCTACCAGATACAACATTTACTTAACTGCTTATAATGCTAAGACTTGTAGAGTGAAAAAGTTAAATAGCAAACATGAACAGGGGGAGAAGCTTTACAACCATCAAACCAGTCCCTTGTCAGTCCACAAGTGGAGTACAGTGTACAGTTGTGGGGACCTTACAAAAGTAATGAAATGAGCCTAACACAGTGGAATCAGAAAAATGTTACCAAACTATTTAAGGGGCTAGAAGATAAGTGACATTAGGAGACTCTGAAATGGTTAAGCTTTTACACAGTGGTAAAAAGGGTGGAAAAAGACGGTATAATGCCCATAAGGCAAAATGACCATATAAGGTAATGATGGTGTAATGTGGTAGAATAAATGTTGCTTGTTAACACTTCCAGCATTGCTGCTAATGAGGTGTGAAAGTGCTGCCATCTTTGTGATTGGGCTTCAGCAAGAGATGTTTTAAACAGCAGGTAACATTTACTAAAAAGATATTTAATTGCTAAATTAAAGCAGAAATTTAATTTACTTGCTCCATTAAATGAGTTTTAATACATTCCACTAGCTTAACTGTACAACTGAATGACGGGTATTCAGTGGAATAATTGCATTTAACGTCACTGCTTGATGTCTAGTAATCAGCACACTACAGTACAAGAGGCATGAACTAGAGCTCTGATAGTAAGGGATGGCTCCAGGATTAAGAAATTTCTACTTCTCATCTCCAGAGTTTAATCCTAATCTCTAGTCACTGTTTCTGTGGAGTTTGCACTCTTTCTGTGGAGCTCTGGGTTCTATGCAGACAAAACATTCCCCTGCACTGTCACTAGGAGTAAGTTAAAAGACAGGGGAAGAAGAAGACAAAGCACAACTTTCTGTCCCAAGGCATGAGCTTCTGTGTCAACAGAAAGTACATTTTTCTCAAAAGGAGTTGTATGTAGGTGGATCAAAATAGCAGAAAAAATCATGACCATAAGGAATACAAATGCTTTAAAGTGTCCTTAATATAGGTGCTGAGCTAGTTAGAATTAAGGCAGCTACAAAATATGAGCTATACAAAATAAAGGAAGAACAAAAAATATCTTATTGCAACAAACAAATCTACTGTAGAACTTATTAATAAAATCTGACATATATTTTAGACACACACTAGGAGCCCAATGAAAATCAAAAATCTTTATTTCATAAATAAAATGAGTACATTGACTCTCTGCCTTGTAGATTATCATCTTGATTTTTTATTCCCTAACCTATATGTAACATAATAATTTTATCTTTGCAAATTATAGACCATATTAACTCTTTGTTCATTAAGTAGGTATGAGTAATTTATAGCTTTTGATACCAGAAAATTTTAATGTGAATTCTTAAAGAATCCGGGAATAATTTTCACAAAATATTTTTTCCAAACAGTGCCTCGAGAATATGTCAGTATCTCATAAATTGTAAGTGCTGTAGAAAAAAACTTGTACACTCATACAGCAAGCTTTTCAAGAAAAAATAATCTTTATATAAGTTTGCATTTGGAACTCCAACATTTAATTCTGATTTTTATTTACTACCAATACATAAAGTCACATTTTCTACTGCAGTTTAGCAAAGATATATTCAAACAGTTCCTTCAAAGTAGCCTTAATTGCTGTATCCACACTACAAGCAGCAAATTGTTCATCCATTTGTATTTCCCCAAATATAACAAATTATCAGTCACTCAATGACACTAGGATTTCTACTTCTAGATTATACATGTTGCCCTTCCCTACAGTTACTCTTTGTTAATACAATAAGTTGCTCCAAGGAATGGTTGTGCTTTCTTTCCATGTACTTATACATTTATACTTCTGTAACTATATTAGCTTGAAAGCATCCCTTTGGAGAAGTGTGCTACTCTGGCAAAAAAAAAAAATCTAAACAAACAAATAAATATAAATGTTTGCAGATACATGAACGTTTTCAATATTTTCAAACAGCTCACAGTTACCCTTGTTTCCACTACCAGTGGCTAAAAGTGATTAAATCGTCAAAAAAGAGGCAAAAAAAACACTTTTTAAGTATTTAGGGGGCAAGTCCCCCATCCCCCCATCCTGAACTTATATATATATATATATATATATATATATATATATATATATATATATATATATACCAACTTCACTGTCATATTAAGTCAAAGAAAGGAGGAAATCCCCCCAAAGAAGAAATCACTTCTGGCACAACTCACAGACAGTGATTTCCTGTGGAGGAACTCCAATCAATGGTGAGCTGAACCTCTGGCAACTGAAGCTCGAGCGTTCAGTCTTTATTCACCAGTAAGGTAATGATAACCTTTAAACTGTAATAGTCCAATGCCAAGTATTAGTGGCAATTTTTTCTCCCTCCTGTTTGGTCTCAGATGTCACAGCACAATAACATGCACTTCATAATATTTTTCTAACATTTATTTATTTGCCTTTGTTGGCCAGGAAAGGTCCGACAGTTCAAACCCCATTTTTAGTGGAGGGCCAGGGAGAAAAGTTCAACATTTAAGTTCCACATGATGTACATTTATAACTGCAAGGTACAAACATTTATATGTGAACTTATTTACATGATTTTTAAATATTTCTAAATATTTCATACACAAAGATAACATTTTAACACTAAAACAAGAGAGAAAATAACATAAATTGGCTAATTATTGAATAGATAAATAACATACAGCAACAATTAATGTATTTATAGCATGATGGCTACAGGGAAATAAACTGGGGTGTTTTTGAGTTTAGTAATAATTTATAGATAGACAAGAAGAACATAGCTAAAAAATGATAAGACAGGTATGAAAGCGGAAGGAATGGAAATGAGCAGGAAGATAAATGGACACAGAAAGAATTGTAGTTAATGGTCGGGTATAATGAGGGGGAGCGATAAGCTACAAAAAGTTTGGGAAGCAAGGTGGCTATAAGAGTTGGAGAAAAATAATCTTAGTAAAGCTAGCAAGGTGAAGAGAGCCATCTTTGGCATTAGTGTTATTTAAGCAAAGTTTTGGAACTGTTTAAATTTTGTTTTAGCTGTGTGGGGATGTCAGTCCAGAGTTTTGACACATAATGAGAGTAGAGAGAGTCTCCAGCAGTGTGAATTGTTGCATATTAAAAATGTGCTGCTAGAGCTAAGTTCTCTAGTGGGTGAATAGTACAACAGGGTATTTTGTAATGTTGGGCATTACTCTGGGGAATACAATAGGTTACGGGTAATGATTAGGTCAGTGTGTCAACTGGTTTGGGAGCACAATCCAGGTAAATTGTTTTAACTCAAGGCAGTGGTGTATTTTATAAGGCTGGTTGGTTGGTTATATATTTAGTTGTTTTGTAGTAGCAAGAGGATAGCTTAGTTTTATACATAGGGTTGATATTTTTAAGAGTAGGGGAAGCATATAATAGAGAAGGATGGAGGTATGTTTCTGCTAAGGTTGCTTGATTTGTCAGCTAGTGTTTAGACCTATAGAGGGAGTTGAGTTTTTAGTGAGTTTTCTTGATGGAATGAAGTATATGGTGATCAAATTTGAGGTTGTCAGTTTTGACTCTGAGTACTTTAGTTTGGCTTATGGATTCTTTTTTTATGTTATTACTTGAGCTAATATGAAATATGTGTTTCTGTTTAAGGTGTTATTTTGGTGTAAATAAGAAAGTAAGAATTTTTAGCCACATTTGTTTCAATGTCAGTGAATGATTTTTGAGTGATTTCCTGTAATTTTGTTATGGATGGGGCAGAGCAGATAAGGGTTGAATCATCGGCATATTGTACGAGAGTGGCAGTTGTAGCAGTGTGAAGTTTATTAATGAAAATATTAAATAATAGGGGGCCGGGTATTGACCCTTGAGGAACACCAACAGAGATTGGTTGAAATGCTGAAATGTTTTGTTGCCATTTAGTTGCCTGCTGATGATTGCATAAATAACTATGAAACCAGGAGAGTGAGGGGTAAGTGAGACCTACTGTTGCAAGTTCAGAGCAGAGCTTTTGGTGAGACACTGTTAAATGCTTTGGAAAGGTCAAGGAAAAGTGAAGAAATAAGGTCTCCCTCATTTCTCTATTGGTTTACTATATTGGTGAAGTTGAGAAGGGCAGTAGTAGTACTGTGGTTGAGCCTGAAGCTGTGCTAGGTGTGGGAAAGAAGGTTGTGTTTGATTATATGTTTTGGACGCTGAGCGTGAATACATATCTTAAGGATTTTGGAGAGGGGTGATAGGATAGCAATAGGTCTATAGTTTGTTAACTCTGTTGAAGTACCTCCTTTGTGAAGGGGTATAATAATAGATTTCTTTTTTTCCAGATGGATAGGACATAGTTTTCAGTTATTGACTGGTTGATTAGAATGGAGACAGGGAAGGCTAGTGCTTCTGCACCTATTTTGAGGATCTCAGCAGGAAGTTTATCGGCAGCTGATGCTGTTACTTTTAAATTGACTAGTATTTTTTTTTTTATCATTGATGTTGGGATGTGGGAAGGGATGAAAACTAAAAGACACTGTGTTGCTTTCAAGAACAGATGGAAGTTGGAGGAGTAAAGTGAGGTGGTCATTCATTAATGATGGAACTGGCCAGATAAAATGCGTGTTGAACTGAGAGGCAATGGACTCTTTGCTGACTGACATAGAAGGACAGGGTTTAGTGGTATGGCCAGGTTGGAATAGTTTTATTTAGAGAGGACCAAAGTAGCTTGGGGTTGTTTTGGTGCTTTTTGGAGATTACTGTAGTATAATTTCTTGTCAGATTTAACAAAGATCTTCGTACAGTTTCTGAAATATCTAAAATAGTGGTAGGCATGTTGTGTTTTATTTTTAGACCACTCTTTCCAAGCTTTATTTCTTTACAGCTTAAGCAATTTAGTATCTTTCGTCAGCCGTGCCACTGTATTAGATTTTACCCTTCTTGTCTTAGCTGGTGGTAAATCATGTAGTATTTTCAGGAAGGTGTAATTGAAGGGAGTAACTGCTTCATAAAGGGGCGTTACTCTTAATATATTCCAGTTGTAGTGGGTTAGGACTGTAATAAATGTGCCTTTGTCAAATTTGGTTAAATTGCATACTTGCTTGTAGATTATTTGTTTGGGTGAACCATGTTGTTGGCTGATTACATAGGTTTGAGGTGGTCACTTATCCTATCTGGTAAGCAGCCAGAAGATTTTATATTATGGGGTTTGCTTCTCAATATCCAGTCCATTGTGGACTGCAAATTAGTGCTTTTGTTGATTCTGGTGGTGAACCTTATTAGTTGGGTGAAGACAAATTGGTGAATAAAGTCCTTGGGTTTGCTGCTGTTTATAGATTGGCAGTCTATAATAAGGTCACCAAAGATGAAGGTTTCCTGGGGGATCTTAGCAGATATCCAGTATAGGATATTTTTGGCTGTGGTAATGTTTTTGCCTGGTGGGATGTATACTGCTGAGATATGCACCGATTTCTTTTGGTTGATTTTGAGGTATGCAATCAAACGTTCAGCATTATTACTTTATGGAATATTTAGATGGGCTGGAGTTATTTCTAAGTTGTTTTTATAAATAATAGCAATACCACCTGCCCTTTTCATTTTTTTGTCCATTCTGAGTATGTTAAACTGTGGAAATAATTTTGTTGCTAGTTATTATAGCAATAACCCACGCCTGGGTGTGGATAATGCTAAATTTACGGGTTGTTGTGGTTTGGTCGAGGCGAGGGAGGAAGGACCAAACAAAACCAACCATTTAGCATTACCCCACAGTTATTGTTATTATTATTTTATTGCTATTATTTATTTAAATAAAGAAAGAATTTTTCTTAAATATATAAATAATAACTGCCTATGCGGATGCCTGGGCTGTGCTGTTCCGCAGGCAGTCTGGCATCTGCGGTAGCGCTTGCGCATCGTACAAAGAAAACAAAGCAACAAAAGCAGAGAGATCTCCGTGTTTTTTTCTTCTTATTTTTGTTTATAGTTTTTTAAAATAAGTTTATTGAATAGAAAAGCTCAAAATTGACATTAAGCATTTTAAACTAAAACACAAACTGTAAAAATATCATTAAACTAATTAACTATAAAAAACTCAGCGGAAATCTCTTTAACAACTTAAGCTGCTACCAAATGCTAAACAGGTTTAACATGGCATGGGTTTTTTAAAATAAAACCAAAGCTTATTTTAAAAGCTACCTCGTTTTTTAAATTAATTTAAAGTTCATATCATTTAAACCCATTACACAACATTTTCCATTAGTATAAAACAGGCAAAACTAATGGAAAAGTTTTTTTCAGGGTGGATTTTTTTAGTCATGGTATAATTTCAATTAGTACGCTTTCCGTGCAGGGGGATCAAGCATTCTAGTTTTAGCCAGGTTTCAGTGGCAATTAGAATGTCTGGGAAGGAAAAATCTAGACATGCATGGAATCATGAATTTTTCTATAGATGCTTCTGAGGTTAATGCTTGAAATAATGAAGTTAGTTTCATTACCTGATGGGAAAATTGTGTTAGGAGCATTGGAAAGTAATAGGTTGGCTATGGTGAGTAGTTGATGTGCGGATCTGCGGTTAGGGTGAATATATCCACTAAGTTTCAGGATGGAGGTGAGGTGAGTAGAGATACGGAGCTATTTGTATTTGTATCTGACTTTCAGTACTGCTGATAAAGTGCTATTCTTAGTTGCAATATAATTATAAGAAAACAGATCTAAATAAGTATGTTGGTACAGAGAAAGAGAGACAGAGAGGGAAAGAGAGTTTTGTGATGTAATGTATGTGTGCTCGTGATGGAGTTGGATATAATGTGGGAATATTATGGTAGTTAGTGAAGTGAGTTGTTGTGAGTTTACAAAGCAGTAGCAGTTGACTTACTGTGGTGAGTTGAGATGCTGAGAGTTTAGATGGTGGGTAGAAGAAGGTGGAGGTTTGGTAAGATCATGGCTGTGTGGTATATTAATGAAAGGAATGTTCTGAGAAATGGAGAGAAAAAAAGTGTGATAAAGGATTGGGTGATGTTTTCAGGGTAGTATACAGATAGTGAAGGTGGTGGAGAGAGTTTAGTTTGTGTGCAGAAAGCTGTATGAAATGAGTTTGTAGGCTGGGGAGGTGATGGAGGGAGTAGTGTATACATGAGGGAGGAGACTAAACATTTTTATTGTTGAGAAGGATAGTAGTCCAAAGTAGTAGATATAAGTAGTAATATCAGTATCTAAAAATTCCTGAAGATATCCAAATATTGTTAATAGTCATAACTCCTGCTGTAATTAATCAGTGTAACATAGTCAGCTTAGGATTTCACAAAACAAAACAATAAGAGTTAAGGGTATCTTGTGGCAAAATTATGACTTATAGAGGAGCACCCTCAAATTAGGTAGTAATCATAGCATGAGCAAATTATTAGACCGTGAATGTTGTAAAGACAATGTCAGATGTCAGCAGACATTTTTTATAATTTGTTTTCCCTTCTTTCTAAATAAAGAAATATAATACAAATATCTTTTTCATTCAAAAGATCACATACACCTTTGAGTGTACTACTTATATGGAGTAGCTGTCAGTTAAAAAATAAATGAGTGAAATAAAAACTCATGGCAGTCATTGAATTAAAAGGAAAATGTAGTATTGTTGTTCAGATCCATTGGCAGAATATACAGATGTAATGAATAATGTAACTTTGGTGAAAATATCTCACTGAGCTAAAGCAGAAAACATTTTGAAAATAATAAAAGGCTGGATCCATTTGTTCCCGTGTACCAAGCAAGTAATAAAGGATGTGTTTGTCTTACGAGACATTAGTGATAAGACAAGAATGCTGCATACCTTACCAGTAAAACAAGTGAACTATTAACAGGAAGTAAGAGTGAAAGTAACTAGCACTCCTTCAAAAGAACTTCCTGCCGGCTAGCAGCATATTTTTGCCCATGTTAAATGTCAAGTTTCATAACGCAGTGTATGCTACTTTTAAAAAGAAAAAAGTTACACCTTTATATTGTTTACTTAAATGAAGCAGAATGGTCTTAGAACATTAGAACTAATTTTACTGAGTTTTGATTTCAGACATTATTGCAGTTCATCTAAGTCATAAAAGTTAGAGTTATGAAGAGATATAGTGACTGCTTAGTTTATGATTGCTTAGTTTAGGAGTAAGAATAACAGGATGACAGTCCAGCAGAGGAGGAAATAAATCATTTGCTTTGCTCCTAAGGTACGGAGGCTGGGTGTCACATTCTACATCATAACACACTGCTATATTTTAACTTTATCCTTGTTCTGTTACATGTATGCACACTATAAGACTAGTATTGGCACCCCCTACATGACATGCTTTATGCCATCTACGGAAGCAGTGGCTATCTGGTATCCTAACGGACCGTTGGTCGACCACAAATATCTTCATGGCCCTATCTAAAGCAATTCTGGATCCACTGAGGATTTTTTACATATGGAGCTTAATGAGGCATATTTTATGAAAAGATAAAAAAGTCTATATTTTCAAGGAACAGTGGACAGTTTGGAAAGTAGCTAGTTTTAGTGAACTGAGACAAGATTTAATTTGACTTGCTTTATGAGGATCCATCCTCTAGTACTAATAAAACCACATTCATGATGATATTATAGTTGACATATTGAAACTTATGCCAACAAAGCCCCAGGGAATTGACCCAAGACACATTGCAATGCATCATTGATACATGATGATGGAAGAATCACTCAAATGAGACAATTTACTTTGCAAAAAAGGCATTGTAACATCTTCACATTGATAGGATAAAATAAAATCTAAACTGTACCTGTTCCACAAAGCATGCCAATCGGTTCTACATGGATGGCTGCGAAAGCTGTGTCCTGCTTCCTAGTTGTTTGTAAAGTTGTTTGAAGAAGTGTAGGAACCATGTAAAATGTTGTCTTGAGAGGTATTACATCACAGCAGTGTAGGTCTTGTTCACTGGAATTACTTAGGTCAATGTAGAGCTCTAAATTATTCTCTGGAGCTAGTTTGACACCATTCTGTCTATCAGTTTATAATAATTCAGGACTCTATAGTTTTGTATTGACCAGATAAGTATTACTAAACAGCAGTGTGGTGATGACTATAATTAGTATGTTCTTGTACAGCACTGATCATTCCACATTCTGGACATATATCTGAAATCTGTGGAGCTTTGTGTAGCTGTACTCTAAACTGTAAATATGTTTGAATGGGTCTACTTCAGAAGATCGACAGACCATTTGATCGAAATTCATTTGGTCGACAGCTCATTTGGTCGACAACCAGTATTCAAGGCACTTAACAGGAATTTGCCTCCCTCCCCAATGTTGTGTGACCCTGGAGTTGTTATTTATATAGTTAGGGGAGGTGTGGGGGGCACAGACCTCCACAATGGGGGATGTGGGGGGCTTCGCCCCCCACCTATTTTCATTTAAAAGCATGAAAATACAAGAAAAACTACACATTTTAAACAAAAATAGGTGGGGGGCTTCGCCCCCACACCCCCCCAACTATATATATATCAACTCCAGGGTCGCACAACATTGGGGAGTGGGGCAAATGCCTAAGTGCCTTGAATACTGGTTGTCGACCAAATGAGCTGTCAACCAAATGAATGTCGATCAAATGGTCTGTCGATTTTCTGAAGTAGACCCGTTTGAACATGTAGGCAACATGTAGTAAAGGAGATGTAGTGCTACCCTGTTCCACTGTCTGAAAAAATATAATAACACCATGGTACTAAGTGTACTGTTTCTTCAGAGGGTGCACAGTGCTGTCCTCTAAGTACCTTCTCTTTCCATACAGATCTTGCATAGTCTTGCAGTATAACCTTAGCAGGGTAGCCTTACCTCACATATTTAATAGGTTAGCACAGAAGATAAAGGTTGTGATGTGCTAATCAATCTGTCTTGTACTACTGTGGTTCGATTCTGTCCCACATGACTTGCATAATGTGTGACAGTGAGTAAGTCACTTAAACAAGCAATAATACCTAGATCACAGTTGAGAAGATGCACTTTTGCATCTGTATGACTACATCTAATATCCTAAATTATCATTATGATGCTCCCAATGCTGTCTATTAATTGGGTGAACAGTTTGCAGTGCTGCATATCCCTACAGTACTGTACTGCCCTTTATAAGCATGTCCAGCATTGTATACAAAAAGGATGTACTGCATAAAAAGCAATATCCTTTTACAATACTGAGACCTCATCCCTGCATACCTACAGACCTATAAATTTGTAAGTTACATAGTGAAGTCATTCTGTGCATCATATCATAATACTTTATAACTGTTTGACTCACCTGGCACACCCTAGCACAGGATCTGTGCAGACTCAAGCTCAGAGTACCTTGCATGTCAATGACATACACTCTGTGTGCTGTATGTTAGATATGAAGGTATGAAGAATTACACATCAATTAGGAGAACACTTAGATTGAGGAATAGGACAGATGCATGATTCCAGTCTGGGAGGCCAACCCACACAGGTATCAGTCACATCATGTGCAAGATCAATTTTCTGTGGCCTGATGGTTAAATGCCTAAATCAGCCATACAAAGAAGCACTCCACAATTAGGATGAGGGTGCCTTGCTGTCTACAAACCTTAGCAAATGCCAGCCTCTGCAACTGCCACCTGTAGACATACCTCTCAACAGTACAGATTTTCACATAATGTCCAGATTTTGGCATCATATTCATGGTCCATTTTTCATAAAAATTGTGGTTTTCTGGCAAATCATTAAAGATTGAAGTCAGAAAATAATGACAGCTGTTTGAGTTTCATACTTTGTACCTATTCAGAAAATGCATGCTAATGCAAAACCTGTTATTTTATTATAGGGTCATACGGGGGTTATTAGGCTAACATCCCCAGGGGCCTTACAAGCCAAGCCAAGTTCAACCCATGTTCTCAAGGGTGTCTGGTTCAAGCAGACACTAAACATTCTAAATTTATCAACATTATAAGATTTTAAGAACAATATTTAAAAATTGTCCCTGATATTTGGCCTTTATCCCTCCCATTATTTATGACTTTATCAAGATTTATTGTTCTCAGAGGTTGAGAGATATGCCTGTAGACTTCAAGAGACCCCTCAATGTCATTATCACAAGTACCAGGAGCTACTACTGGTGCAGGCAGAGGTGAGTGTCACTGCTGACACAGCACCAAGAGCTTCTACTGGTGCAGGCAGAGGTGACTGCCACTGCTGACACAGCCCCAGGAGCTTCTACTAATACAGGCAGATGTGAGTGTCACAGCTGACACAGCACCATGATCTTCTACTGGTACAGGCAGAGGTGAGTGTCACAGCTGACACAGCACCAGGATCGTCTACTGGTGCAGGCAGAAGTGAGTGTCACTGCTGACACAGCACCAGGAGCTTCTACTGGTGCAGGCAGAGGTGACTGTCACTGCTGACACAGCACCAGGAGCGTCTACTGGTGCAGGCAGAGGTGGCTGTCACTGCTGACACAGCAGCAGGACCTACTACTGATACAGTCAGAGGTAAGTGTCCCTGCTGATACAGCACCATGACCTTCTACTGGTGCAGGCAGAAGTGGGTGTCACTGCTGACACAGTACCAGGAGTTTCTACTGGTGCAGGCAGAGGTGAATGTCACTGCTGACACATCACTAGGAGCTTCTACTGGTGCAGACATGAGGTGGCTGTCACTTCTGGCACAGAACCAGGACCTACTACTGATACAGTCAGAGGTAAGTGTCACTGCTGACACAGCACCAGGACCTTCTACTGGTGCAGGCTGAAGTGAGTGTCACTGCTGACACAGCACCAGGAGTTTCTACTGGTGCAGGCAGAGGTGAATGTCACTGCTGACACATCACTAGGAGCTTCTACTAGTGCAGGCAGAGGTGGTTGTCACTTCTGGCACAGCACCAGGACCTACTACTGATACAGTCAGAGGTAAGTGTCACTACTGACACAGCACCAGGACCTTCTACTGGTGCAGGCAGAAGTGAGTGTCACTTCTGACAGAGCTCCAGGAGCTTCTATTGGTGCAGGCAGAGGTGTCTGTCACTGTTGACACAGCACCAGGACCTATTACTGATACAGTCAGAGGTAAGTGTCCCTGCTGATACAGCAGGGGCACTTACCTCTGACTGTATCAGAGGTAAGTGTCCCTGCTGATACAGCACCATGACCTTCTACTGGTGCAGGCAGAAGTGAGTGTCACTGCAGACAGAGCTCCAGGAGCTTTTACTGGTGCAGGCAGACGTGAGCATGAGATTCTACTGATACAGGCAGAGGTGACTGTCACTGCTGACACAGCACCAGGGCCTTCTACTGGTGCAGGCAGAGATGACTGTCACTGCTGACACAGTACCAGGACCTTCTACTGATACAGGCAGAGGTGACTGTCACAGCTGACACAGCACCAGGTAATTCTACTGATACAGGCAGAGGTGACTGTCACTGCTGACACAGCACCAGGACCTTCTACTGGTGCAGACATAGGTGACTGTCACTGCTGATACAGTACCAAGACCTTCTACTGGTGCAGGCAGAGGTGGGTTTCATTGTTGACACAGCATCAGGATCTTCTACTGATACAGGCAGAGGTGACTGTCACTGCTAAAACAGCACCAGGAGCTTCTACTGATGCAGGCAGAGGTGACTGTCACTGCTGGCAGAGCACCAGGGCCTTCTACTGGTGCAGACAGAGGTAATTGTCACTGCTGACACAGCACCAGGACCTTCTACTGGTGCAGATAGAGGTGAATGTCACTGCTGACATGGCACCAGGACCTTCTACTGGTGCAGACAGAGGTGACTGTCACTGATGACACAGTACCAAGACCTTCTACTGGTGCAGGCAGAGGTGACTGTTACTGCTGAAATTGTGCCAGGACATTCTACTGGTGCAGGCAGAGGTGAGTTTCACTGTTGACACAGCATCAGGGCCTTCTACTGATACAGGCAGAGGTGACTGTCACTGCTGACACAGCACCAGGAGCTTCTACTGGTACAGACAGAAGTGAGTGTTACTGCTGGCACAACACCAGGAGCTTCTACTGGTGCAAGCAGAGGTGAGTGTCACTGCTGATGCTGCTATTCGTTTTCTGCAACCACAGCTGGAAATGAACACAAGTACACACATATGTTAGACATAGAACTACTACTAGAAAGTGCTGTAATGCACAGGTTATATGCACTCTGCTGCTGAGAGTAACATTACTACCTCCTGGAACATCTCTTCGTATTGGCATGTTGCTCCTTGGCCACTGTAAAGCAAAGTATGAAGACCTTGGTACACTGATGGGCTTGTTTGCTGAATATGGAAAGAACATGTTTACAGTAAAACTCTGATAGTGTCTCTCTTCTTAACCTCTTCCTCTCACTCTCTGAGTAGTTCAGAATGGTGCCATAGAAGGTCACTGCATTGACGACTGCACTGCTTACCCCAAGAGGTGATGCCACTGACATCACTCACTGCCCTCGTGAACTCTTGACAGGAATCTACCTTATACAATGGGCCATCAGTGTCAATGCAGATGTTCCTAAATGTCCCACCATATTAAGGAGATGAAAATCTTGTTTTCCCTCGAACACCAGGTAGTACTTCTGCTTTTGCTAGCACTTTATGAAATCATATCAACTTACACAGACTCATCTGAGTAGCAGTATTCAAGCTGCATGCACACTGATGCAAGTTCAGATATGACATGGTGCCCATAACTCACAGCTCCACCCCATACAATAAGGCATGTATGCATCCATATGCTATTCACACTTTCTATATTATCTACCAGTATGCTTTCCACTGTCTTAGGGTTTAAGCACATGTTTAGGTGCAGTCACTTATGTCCTGTGTTAAGTTCTTCTAGTGGAGGGTCATGCTCAATGAACAAAGCATGTCAGGTGTCAGCAGCTCACCTGTGGCAGACCTTCATGGCAACATGCACATTGCAGTCTTTAGTGCCACTGGGGTACAGTCAGCAGCATAAACGTGGAGAGGGATACACACATCAACCACATACAAGGCGACTGTGGATGGACTTGCTAAACTAGCAGCTTCACAAGTGTTTAGTGAATATCCCATAACAGTGAGCCCCACACAAGCTACACAGGAGTCCCTAGTCCACATGACATCTGTGAGCCACAGTACTTCTGATGTATATGTACAACCCAAATGAGAGATACAGAGTGGTCTGTGGCATCACTCCATTTGTGTCTCTGACCTGGATGCAGTGTTTGGGATAAATTAGCAGATGTGCAAATCAGTAATCTAGGCACAGACAGCTGCAATCCACAGCACTGCAAAGATGGTGATGGTGCTGCCTAGATTGTGTGTTGACATGCAACATCTGCATGGCCAGCAGTATGAAAAGTAGCAAAGCCATAGCTGGTTCATCTAGTGCCACTCCATGATCTGGCACCACCATCCCCTCAAAAAAAGTTCCTTCTCCAGTCTAGCACCCTCTCTCCTAAGGACCTTCAGATTCTTTGCATCTGAGGAGCTAAAAAATGTTTCTACTAAAAACTGTTGCAAACTGCTTGCTACATTTGTAGCAGGTATTTTGATACAGCTTTTGTACAACACAAAAGGGCTGAAGCAAGCACTTCAGTCTTCACAGCAAAAACAGCACCTGAATTCATTTTGTCCCACTGTTCAGAATTGCTACTATGCAAATCAATGCCACTACTGCACTGCTGCATTACTGAGCAATCAGTATCTGGCAATCATGCCCACTTCTGCCTCGGACCTGGGGTGGCTGCCACCTTCACCCCATCCTAGCTACACTTCTGATATGCAGTGCTTGCACACTAATGGGACTATTAGGACAGGGAACAGATGGTACTGCTCAGGTCACTGATGGCTAATCTTCCCTCCACAGGTGTTTCCATGGGGCACACAGTAACTGACCTCAAGTTTACTTCTGTAGGTAATGGTGTCACTGACCAAGGAAGGGTCCAGATATGCAGTGGCCAGATGCAGGCTGGACATACTCAGATGACACAGACTGTTCCTGAGACAGCCTCATAGTTGGCTTTGACCACTCATCCCACTACTCCTGGTCATGGCCAGTCTCATGTTTGTGGTCATCCGTGCTTATCAGTTTCTACACCAGGGCCACCTCACCAAGCTACACACTATTGAGCCAATATAACTACATCTTCAGTATTCCCTGTGGGCACATAGAGCACAACTCTTACTCATTGTCATTATCTGCTTTGATTATGTCATACTTCGGTTTGTCCTGACGTGGAAAACCCTGTCATGGTGCATGTGCACACTTCTGTAATTCTAAGCCATCCTTGCAACAGACTTCATCAAGTTCCAAGACCACAGGCCATCACAGTGCACATCACTATCATTCATGACAGTGCAGCTCCACCCCACCATAGGAAGATGCAATCCCTGACTCTCCACAACTTATAAGCAGAATGCATCATTGCTATGTTCACCTTCTGTGAGTCCTGCACATATGTTAGTGCTGTTATCACCTGGCACTGTGTCGGCCTAACCTGTGGAAGTTGTAATGACTGTGCTCTGTCCACCCCTAATTTGCATGGATATGGTAATATGTGATATACAGTGTAGATCATCCATGCACTGTCTTACATAGCCTCATTGTGACAATGCATATATAATTTTATGTGTTGTCTGTCTCATGGTTCATAGTTGTGGACTAGACATGACCTCTCTCCATTGTCACAATGTATTGTACCAGCCTCTGCCTCATATATGGTACAATTGCTGACTTTTGATCACCTGACTGTTCACCCTACTCACAAGCTGTTGGTCCTGCAGCTATGGTGGGATGTTTCTCTGCTGCTTTACAAAAATGCCTTTCTTGTGTTGTGTTTCATTTCTGCCATGGTCTGGAGGCTGTGGGGGATCATCATCTATGACACCAGTGCATATCCAGCACAATCTACAATAACCAGGAGTGGCATCCTTATATATGACCTACTACTTACTGGCCTCTGTACCCTTCCCCACATGTGTACATGTCAACTAGAAGACCCTCCTCATGAACCACTGGCATAACTCAAACGTGTTATACATGTGAGTCATGGGAATTGCTTGAGTGGTACATGGAAACATTATAGATGATGCCCTGGGCATTAAACAATAACTTGAAGCTGAGGGACTGGAAGCCCTTCCTGTTAATGTATCTCACACCCTATGGACCAGGTGAGGATTTCTTGGCAACGTGTGCAATCAGTGGCTACCAGGGTTTCAGTGAAATGGGTTATACTGTAAAACTTATACATAATGGTGACTCTCTCTTCTGCAGTCCTTGATTATGATATATGCCCCTTCACATGCTGCAATATATTGTTGAGGAACTGGTGTAAGAAACACAAGGTTGACACCTGCAATACTCTCAGTATACTCCCCATATCACTGAAAGATCCTAGTAGCTAAGATGGACAATACTATACATATCTTAGTTTCCAGTGGGTTGGCTAATCTATGCAGTACCCTTGATTCTGTTGTGGGTCTCCCTATCCACATTGAAGTGGTCCCTGATCTGCTAATCAGTCAAGTGTTAGTAGATAACAGGTTGATGGTGCTCTCTGTGGTAGCATGGAGGGCTGTGATATACAACATCATGAGTTCTGGCACCTTGTCAATCACACATGCTGCACTGCTATAGCTGCTACCCCAAACATTGTCATCTGGCTGTAATCCATTAATCATCAGTGCTCAGAACAAGTCTGTGTTGCTGCACTGTGTAGCTGGTATGTCTCTGTCATGTTTGATGTGTTTTGCATAATCAGTATGCCTCATTTGCATCAAGAATCTAATTTCCATATCATTATGTGGTCACTTGCAAATGCTGCATACCACTCTGTTTTTAACATATAGCAGCAATGCTTCTTGCATCTGAAATGCTTCCTCTATGCATGCTTCCTCAATTGTATCCACTGTCTATGAATGCAGGACATAGCATTATAGTTTTCTGCAACATTTTGAAGAAAGTTAGAATTTTTTTTTCCTGAGCTATTAGGACATTTGTTATTTTTCATGTATTTTTCACAGGACTTAACTTCCCAGATCAAATGAAAAAAAGTGAAAGGTGCTAGCTCTATACTTATTTTAGCTAACTTGCTGTTTATACAGCATAAATTAGTTAAAAAAGTGAATTTTAACTTGCATAGGACACTTGTACATCCAACTGTTTGTGTACTGTAAAGATGTTCAACCTATGATTCGGGGTGCCACAATATCAAGTTGTAGTGAAATAAATGTCTTTTCTATTGATGTTCAAATATGTTTTATTTAAAAAAAGTATAAGTAATCATTAATAAAACAGCATGTGATTAATGTGGATTCGAGAATTAAGTTTAGAATAGCAGGCTACGGCTAAGGAAACAAGCTACAGGCAAGCAACATCCACTTCCCTTACGACTGATTCCTACAAATTCTGCTTAAACACTGCATGTGGTCATGTCAGAGTTCCAAGTCACCTATCAACACATGTTACTGCATTTGGTGGGTGTTGTCCTGTTTAACAAAGACTAAAATGTTCACGAGAATAGCAGGAACAAAATCTCCAACTAGACTGGAGTTTGCACTTGTGGTGTCACAAAAGCCTCACTTCCTGCAAAGAGCTGCAGCCACTAGTTCATAATTTCTTAACTGCTAAGAGGAGGGTTAAGTGGCTTGATAGTACAAAACATTGACAACAACCCCATACCCATTAGCACTGTTTCTCAAGATATTTTAGACAGAATTTTATGTAGCCTAGCATGATAAATAGTAGTAAGGACAGAAATTTAAATAAAAATGGTCGCATCCTGAAATACTATGCAAAACAGTCACTGAGTAGTTCTAAGTGAAAAGTAATATTTTAAAAATCTGTTGTCTTTTAAAGGGCAACTAGCATGAAATGATTATGTGTTTTTTATCAAAACTCCTTCCCACAATGCCCTCTGCATCTACAATATGGCACTGTTTTGCTTTTTCTCATTGTTTCCTCTTTTGTACTAACTTATGTTATCTTTCTGAATTAATATTTTCATTGAGTATCCATGAAGGCAGTAACAGTTGTGCTTTTTTTTCATTTACTGCATGCTTGGCAGAAGACATCTTGTAAGACTGAGAGCGCATGAAGTCGTAGCTTGTGTAGAAAATACTGCTTTTTACAACAAAAATAAGGCGCTGCTTTTAAAGGGTAGCCCTGAGTAACAGCAGTCCTCAGTAGTACACAGAATCAAGATGACCTAAAATGGACAGGTAGCTGTAAATTTAATAATGAATTCTCCTGCATACTCAGCAAGTTTGGAATTACTCGTCTACTTTATGTATGGATTTCCTAGGCTGTTTCCGATATATTATCTTGTTTAGTTATTCTTTTATTATGCCTATTGTACTTGTATGCTGAAAAAGTTGAGTAAGAAGCCAATAGTTTTGAAGGGATTCATATACAGAGCCCTTTACTTCAGTTTGCCAGTTGAACCATTATAGACTAAATGGCATTTTTACTTTCTTTCTTTCTAAAGATTACATATCCTAAAAGGTATGCATTTTGCAGTGCTTCATTAAACTAATCCTGTAAATTGTCTCATGGGAACTTTAAAAACCAACATAGTAGCTAGACTGAAGTTCACTTTGCCTGAGGCTCACTGTTGGAAAACCTAAGACATGGTGAGTCATTTCTCAGTAAAAGAGGGCAAGCCTCAGTTTCTTTCTTTTTTGTTCCTGTGAATAGCTTTTCCTAAGTATGAACTTTTCAACTCTTTGTCTGCAGCGAACTGAGTGTCATAACTTAGCTCTTAAACATGTCTGGTTAAAAGAATTTTAGGAAATGCCCATTATGCTGTCTGAGAATTCCAGGGAATGTTCTTTATTTTTCCAAAGAGGAAGAGCTAAAGAAAGGAGGGAAAGGCTTTAAATATGAAAGTGGTTCTATCTGCTGCACTTCTGTGAATATGACATTTATTTAAAAGCAGCTTTTACCTCTGCTCCTGTCCATCTTCATCCCCCGCCACCAGATATGTAAAGATGCAGTACAATCTAAGTAGAGGTGAGCTGTGAATCGCGCAGTCTTGCTGTACCAGGGTTGGCAATGGAAGCTACTTTCTCACTCAGACATAAAACATTAAGAAATGCGTTAAGACTTTTACCCACAAGCATACTACTGTAATGCAAAACAACTCTGTCATACAATGACAGTAGCCAATATCATCTCAGTGGAGGAAGAATAACAGTGAAAACATTTAATTCTATATAGGGTCTTATCCAAATCTAAGGTCCATATTTTTTAGCTAGTGCTTCCTGCACATTTGTGATTCTTTATTTTCAGGGTGCCTGGGGTAATGAAGCTAGGGTACAGCAAAATGTTTATTCGTGCAGATGAAATAGTAATACTTGATTGTATGCTGCATTTACTAACTCTACTTCTTAATCAAGTTCTTTTTGACTATTTTTATGATATGAGCCACCATTTAGACATGAAGGTTTGCAGGAGTGGTACCTTTTAGTAAGGCTGCTGGTGTGCTTTCTGTTTGAAAAGGAGGGATGTGGAGATAAAAGCCCAACATTGACAACATCACTTTCTAGTTAGGCACTGCAGGTGTGTGAAAATGGACATCTGTATAGAAGCTTAGAATGAAAGGATACATTTACCCTGCAGGCCAAAAAGAGGACTGTTTAGGAGAAGAAATAACATCCCCCAAATGATGATGGTCTGTGATCTTCAGCTCTCACCCACTGTACTTGATGCCAGGAAACAGAAAGAATGCATAGGTCAGTCAGACATAAGGACTAAATGGTCATGCAGATATATGGATTACAAAGAGCAAGTCTATAAAAAGTTATGGGGATTAAGAGCAAGTCTATAAAAAGTTATAGGGATTAAGTGCAGGCTGCTCACCTTCTCTAGTGAATTGACTGTAATTCTCTGATCTCTGAGTAGCAAGGAAGTGACTAACTCAGTGGAAGAATGCTGGTTTGCTTACAAGATTAAGGAATTTTTTTTTCCTAAAAAGCATCTACTATTAGCTTTTTGCTAACATTACTTGTCCTGATTAGCTGCCCAGCTTTTGCTACATTTTTTAAATTCTGCTGTGTTGTGCAGCTCAACAATTATCCTTGCCAAGCTGCTGCATGCTATACTGCATGCATGACCACACCAACACATGCTATACAGTAGACAGGGGGCATGTATTCTCAGACTTACCGTAATACTGAGCTTCTAGTTTCAGTCCTACTGTTACCAATAATGACCATCCAGCACCAGTTGTAAGGGACCACATGCAGCAGACTTACGCATGGTATATGGCTGAGCAGGTAAAGAGGTGGTGTCTACTCCAGAACTACGGACTATTACATTCAGGTTAGTGTTTCCTTTTTTGTAATAAACACATAGAGAATAAATGATGCATGCAGTGATATTTGTGGGCTATGCTGTGTGGTGCATGGTCTACTGTCCATGTTCATCGGAGAATCTCTCATCTTTAAATATATATTTTTTCATTTCAGAACAGATAATCATATTATTGTTTATAAAAGTCATGCCTGAGAGTTCACTGACACCTGTTCAGTGATGTCATAAGGCATTATGTAAGGATTAATTTCATTTTTAACTGTTTTGCAAAATAAATTCTGCTTAGGTGGTGTACTTAAGTATGCACATACAAAATTTCCTGAAGTACTACATTTAATAAAATGTGTTATTTCAGTATTTGACTTAAATGTAGCATCCATTTAACAAGAGTTCATACCTTGCACTTGAATGGAAAATGTATCACATGCTTTTTCTTTGTATTTAGCAATGTTTTCTCAGTTGTAACTTTTACATATTCAAAATGATTTACTTATCTCTGTTAAGGCACTGCACATCAGATATTTAATTTTGTCATATGCAAGTTGTGTCCTGAGAAGTAGCAATTATCAGCTGTGCAGTGCTGAGGGTGAAGTGGCAATAGTGTTAGTGTAGATGTCAGGATATTCAGGCTACCTTTTTTATTTTTTAAGGAGTGTTTCTCTTAGTAGAATGTAATATTTGTTTTACGTTCTGGGTAATTTTCAGCTGTAACATTGCTGAACTGAAAATCTTGATGATGGATAATCCATTACTGGTGTTAATCAGTGCAATCTGAATGTTATGACATTCAGCTTTCTTTCCAGATAGCGCCTTTAAAGGTAAGCACTACCATTATTGAAATGAAATACATGCAAGTGTGAAATGTCTTAATACTGGGCTGCATTATGCACTCATATATTCTGCATTTTTTTCTTTTTTTTTAATAAATCATTACCCTTCAAATTAAACATTAACATCTCTCTTTAGAAGTCATATTGTAGGTACAAACAAACAATGCATATCAGCCCATGGGTCAACGAACTGCCATTAAAACAAAATACAAGTAGAACTAAGTAAACAATCATGACAGTGCGAAGCATGGGTATCATAAACTAAAAACTTTAATTCAAATCAAATGTGTCATACACAACCCCTGGATTTACTAAGCTGCCATGCAGGACTAATCTAGCCCTACACGTAAGCGGCAGTTTAAGAGGAGGACCGCAGCGTGCCATGCATATTAATGAAGGCGCACTGCCTGAGCTCCAAATCCTACACTGAGCGTGGACGAGTGCAGGGGGCGTGTCTGAGAGCAGAGCTCTTAGAATAAACATGCCCCTGCAAAGTAGAACAGAAGAAAGTGTAAATAAATGAGCGAGACCGCTCATAGGTGTCTGCATATCCCCATCAACAGTCCCCATGTGTTCAACAGCAACAGTACATTGAAATAAAATGAAGAAACCCATGTATTTATTTGTTTTAAAACCCCAAGTACAGCTAACCATAGGTGTGTGGGTTTGCCCATCGCTTAGCTACGGTTAAAGCAACTAAAAAGCCTGAAGAGGATAACAAGGAATATACATGCAAATGAAGCAGCACAGCAATAGTGTAGTGGTTAGCGCATCCACCTAAAGAACAGGCATTTCCGGTTCGAGTCCCAGTGCAGTACATATCATTTTCCATGTGAAATCTGTATATGAACATATTTTTACATCTTTTTGCCGTATAACCTACATAATAACATTTAAATGTGAACTGCAGTATTGCATGAAATACACATGTGAAGTGCCAGTGTCATAATGAATAAGGCACTAGAAAGCAGGTTTAAGCACAAGTAAGCAGTAGTAAGCATGTCTAAGTGCGTTTGCACGGGGGTAAGCATTGCCTACACAGATTAAGCAAAGTAGAAGTTAACTGAGTGTAAGAAACTGTAACCGGAGGTTAGCAGTGCTTACCATCGTGCAAACCCGCTTGCAACTGCTTAAAAGTGCCTTAATCACTCAGTAGCCAATGTCTCTTGTTCTGCCCAGCAACAAAATAAACTGCCTCGCTAAGGCTCGAACCCAGGACCCTACACTCCATACGCAAAGCAAATTACTACTAAACCATGGCAGATATATATAACCTGAAGTTTTCACAAACATATCATGCAGCACAATCAGTCAACAGT
>NC_056740.1:19791682-20021682 GCF_019279795.1 Protopterus annectens | reverse complement strand
ATTTGTGTGATCACCATGTTCCCTTGCAAAGATATGGGCATAATAATGAGAAGTATTGTAAATGTATAATTTTCATAATCGTACAAGACTAAACAAACTGTGATATCTGTACATGTGTACAGTACACAGACACAATTATTTTACCATGTTGTAAGGAGTGACACTGTCTTCAAAATGAGGTATTACTTGGCACACTGACATGCTCCCTTGCAAAGTTATTTACCAAAATATGAAAAAAATAATAGTTTCCATAACCTAATTCCAAACAAACTTTGATATCTGCACATGTGTTCAACATACAGGCACAATTATTTTACTGTGTTGGAACCAGCAATACTGTCTTCAAAATGAGGTATTATTTGGCACATTCAGATGCTCCCTTACAAAGTTATCTATCAAAATATGAAAGCAATAATAATTTCCATAACCTAAGTCCAAAACAAACTTTGATATCTGCACGAGTACAGCATACAGGCACCATTCTTTTGCCATGTTAGAACTATCAATACTGTTTTCAAAACGAGGTATTACTTAGTACATTCTGACGCTCCCTTGCAAAGTTATTTACCAAAATATGAAAAAAATCATAATTTCCATAACCTAAGTCCAAAACAAACTTTGATATCTACACGTGTCCCACATACAGGCACAACTCTTGTTGGAACCAGCAATACTGTCTTCAAAATGAGGTATTACTTGGCACATTCAGATGCTCCCTTGTAAAGTTATTTATCAAAATATTAAAAAAAATCATAATTTCCATAACCTAAGTCCGAAACAAACTTTGATATCTGTATATGTGTACAAAATATATGCGCAGTTCTTTTACCATGTTGGAGCAATGAATAATGTCTTCAAATTGAGGTATTAGCACATTCAGATGCTCCATTACAAAGTTATGTACCAAAATATGAAAAAAAATCATAATTTCCATAACCCAACTCCGAAACAAACTTTGATATCTGTATATGTGTACAAAATAGATGCACAGTTCTTTTACTATGTTGGAACAATGAATACTGTTTTCAAAATGAGGTATTACTTAGCACATGCAGATGCTCCATTACAAAGTTATGTACCAAAAAAATGAAAAACAATCATAATTTCCATAACCGGAGTCCTAAAAAATGATATCTGTACTTGCTTACAGCATTCAGACCCAATTGTTTTACTATATAGACACATATGATTGTAAATATGCACATTCTTGGTGTAGCCAATATACTGCTGAATGGGTACATGCAGAATGGTTACTGACATATTAGATTGTACATGCTAGTTCTCTCCTGAAACAGTTGTTCTTTTTCATCATCTTCACCAGCTCCTTACCACAGTCATTTGCCAAACTCAGAAAAATATATTTTACACAACACATTTCATAATAGAGTTTTACTTACCATACTGTTCCCTACTTGGTCATGGGTGTTTTCCATTCTTCTCACAAGCTGCATATTACCAATCCTGCATAGCTCTCCTCACACCATTGGGGAGGTCAGTCAAGGACAATGCAATGCCCTCCTCAATTAGGTGAACGCCATCCCTTCTGAACAGGTGAACATCTTCTGTGGTGATGCTGTCATGACAGATTGTAGATCCACCAACCCTTAGCATCAAGCCATGCATGAACCCATTCTGTAAATGTCTGGCCTTATGTGCTGCCCATTGACTATTTGCTGTTTTCCATATCTGTCGAGGAATTATGTCAGACCAAACAAAATGACAACGTGGCCACCACGACTGCAGATGTTCAAAAATTGCTGTGATTTGAAACCATAGCCTTCCAAATGGTTGACTGAGGACATCATTCCTTCCAATGGGCAGCACAAGAATGTCGGGCTCAGGGTAGATGGAACACTAATTTCAGTTATCACATCTGACCATCACTCAGGTTACAATAAGACCCATCAGTTTTCCTCAGTGCAGTATGTGCATATTGTTAACAGATGATAAATTATTCCTGAAAGTTGGATACATAAACAAAAAAATTATAATAACCTTCACAGAAACCCGAGCTATAGATAACCTATACTTGTTACACCATATCTGTATTATGATCTTCAGCAGTCTGAAGCAGTCAAGGACTACCGTACGTAAATGAATTAATTACCCTACCAACATCTTCATTACTACATGTTATACAGTTGTCCCAAAATGAAACATTCACCCAAATGACCCCTTTAGAAAAATGTTGAGATATGCACAATCACCAAAATGTTTTATATATATATATATATATATATATATATATATATATATATATATATATATACATATATATATATATATATATATATTTATATATATGTGTGTGTGTGTGTGTGTGTGTGGTGTTGCTGCAGTAGCGTTGTCGCCTCACAGTAAGACGTTGTCCTGTTTGATTCTCAGCTAGAGCGTCTTCTGTGTGAAGACATGCGTGACTGGGTGTTCCTTCGTTGAAGGTTGTGCATCAGGGCTGGCAACTCGTCACGTAAAAATCTACTGCCAATCATTAGCAGACCGGAGTTCTGCTGTGGCGACCCATAACCGGGAAAAAGCCGAAAGAAACAACATATATATATATATATATATATATATATATATATATATATATAAATATGATAATTGCAGACATCCATTTCAGGATATGTACCTTATAAAGGTTATCACTAGGTGACTACTGACAGGATGGAGCTACCATGTTTTTTGTGCATTTATCCTGGCTTTGTCACTCATGCGTGGAATTTAGGTGGGAGGAAGGGATATTTATAGTCAAGGAACTGATCATAAAAGCATGTACTTGTATCTAATGTTAAAATTAATACAGAAAGTTCTTCCACACAATGCATACTGTATTATTAAAAAATAATGTACTTAATAGTTAATATAGTGCTGCAGCCATATGGTGTGGAACAGAGTAGAATGTCCATCCTGCCTTTTCTACTGTGTATTGTATCAAAATTATAAAGGCATCACTGCACCTGAATTGCTGCTTCAGGATACCAAATTCACTTCCATAACTATAGGTTATGTTTGGCTATGCACTTCGTGGTAATCCAAGTTTAGAAATATAAGCATACTGCATGGCCCTGAGTGTCTCTGGCAAACCTGCCACTCTTTGGACTGCTTGCTTGGTGTTAATCAGTCCTGGAAAAAGGCTAGCAAGATTCATGACATATTCTCCATCAAACATGGGAGCATTAATATAGTATCCCTAAAGCATACTGCAGCATGCATGGAAATATTACACCTAATACCTCAGGTGAAGACTGTAGCATGCATGGATTACCACGCAGTCTGTGCATATCACACATGGCAGTTTTAGAGATGCTGTCAATAAAAAAAAACAGATTTTCAGTGCTGATGGCACTATTAACAATGTCTTGTGTAAACATCCTCTGAGTGCCTATGACACCTACATATGCCTAATGAGAGGCCGGTGTGAAGCCCTCATGCTATATCCTGCAGGTGAACACGTGATAGAAAACCATGATGTGTATATTTTATAATGTCATAAAGAATAAGACAAAGGTAACATGTGGCCAGCCCATGTATTATTTTGGTACACAGGTGATGTTGCATGCCTTCTGCAACCTAGAATGAGTACCTCTGTCCAATCTTCAGATCGGTTTGTTACATGCCTTCTGCAGCCTTGAATGAGTACCTCTGCCTAACGTTCATATCTGATTGTAAAGAACAGGAAGAAAGAAGTGCATTGGATTTTGGCCATACTGAACCTTGTGGTTCTTGTAATTTTTGTAGCTATATTAATACTACAGAAGGATTTTGTCATCCAGATTTAGGTAAAAATTACTTTTTTAGGGGTATTCATAATTGTATGACTCCACATGTGGTTTATCTAGCTGAGTGTGACTTCTGTGGGGCGTTTTACGTAGGGAAAACCAACAGAATATTACGTGACAGAATCAGGGAACATTTGTATAATATAAGAAAAAATTCCCCTAATAATGCACTTTCTAAGCATGTTAGTGATCAAGGACCACATCACACTTTTAGATTCAGGGTTATTGAAGCAATAGGAACAAGTATAAGGGAAGGTGATGTGAGAACATACACTGAATATAGGGAAACCTGTTGGATTATTAACCTGAAAGCAGACAGGGAAAGGGGCTTGAATGAGAGGGCGTCCATTAAGCCCGCTTTGAAAAGAAGGAGGCTGCATAAATGAAACGAGTCTATGTCATTTACTGTTACATATATATATTTTTGAGGTTAGTGTTTTTTGTGATGAGTATTATATTTGTTTTTTATAAAGTTGTACTGTTTTATTTTATTTTGTTTGTTTGTTTTAAGTTGCTTTTATCTGTATATGTGATGTTTATAGGTCATAGGTATACTATGGTTATATTTCTTTAAGAGTATTTGATTAGTTGATTGATTCTAATTGTTTCCTTATTCACCTGTATATATATATATATATATATATATATATATATATATATATATATATATATCATCTGTGGTTTTAACATTGTTATAAGGTCTGAAGAAGCTCCTAAGTGAAAGCGCTTACCTCTAATATATTTATAAATAAACCTGAGTTATTTTATGTTATTCGTTTATAGTTTTATTTTCGTCATTGTATTAGATATTGTTATATGTTATAGACTTCTGCCTAGAGCAACGTGTACTGTGGTAGCTCCGTAGTGGGATTTGATATATTTTTAATTAGAGTTGCTAATATGTTGTGGGGTAAAAGATCCTACCATTAAACTTGACTGTGGTGTGCCCCTTTCCTCAGGCCATCTCATAAATATAACTATGTTAACATTATCAGCAGCAGTAGTAGTCATTCTATTCTCTAAATGTATTGGTTTAATGAAACTGTTTTTTACTGCTGACCTTGTAAAGAATTAATTGATTGCATTACTACTTGGATACTGGAGTACACTACTGTATGCTGTGTGATGAGTTCTAGGGGACTCTTACCATGCAAACTCTGTTCAAAGTCATTATGTAGAGAAGTAGAGGGTTAATTGTAATGTGTTCTATGTAATCATTCCTTTTCAGCATTCATTGCTCTATTTAAATATGTTATAGTGATCAAACCAACAGAGCAAGATGCAGAGGACAGGAAGAAATGGAAAGAGATGATCCGCTGTGGCGACCCCTAACGGGAACAGCCGAAAGATGATGATGATGATGATGATGATGATGATAGTGATCAAACCAACCTTCCTGAGCAGATGTGTCAGTGCTGCAGACCTGAGTAATAGCCAGTGTCCACATTATCTCTGATTATGCAAGTGCCATTGTCATCTGTTACATACTCATCACTCAGAATGGAGATGAGGTATTCCTCATCAGGTGTTAAAGGAATAAGTGCTTGAAGCCCTCCCAATAGTGCTATGGGCAATTGCATTCTGCCTCACCTTTGCTGTGATACATCCTACAATGTCATTGCCCCTCTTCTGCACTGTGTTAATGTGTGGATTCTTCCAACAACAGCAGCATTTATATCTATAACCACTTTTGCCAGTCCTTTTCCCTCTCAACATGTTTGGGCTCCCCTTCTCCATGAAGGCATTTACCTTATGTCCTAATGGCTGCCATGAGGCTGCAGTTCTCATCATGGCTAAATCTGCCCCTTCCTTGTCTTATCCCTGCTGGTGCATCATTCGTTTACTTAAAACAATGTGCTAAAGTCATATACTGACATTTGTTATCCACTCATCAGCCAGACAGCACAGCAATTAAAGCATACCTACATTCATTATCAATAAGTCACAGGTCTGATTATAGAAACATGTGTGGTGACACAATGCCCATATTCATATACACACAGTGCAAGTCCAAATTCAGCCAGTTAAACTTGTGATGTATTAACATGTACAACATTATCAACAAATGCACAGTAGTATTGCAAGCAATTAATATTAGACTGTCATCTTATGCCATTGTTCATAGGTTCATAGGTTCATAGGTAAGTACTAGGCTATCGGCCCTAGGGCCCATACAAGCCTAGCCAAAAAATGTACCCTGGCTTTTGCCACCCAAGAAAATTATTTTCCTATGCCCCTGTCGAGCAGAGCCACAGAAGTGATCCCCGGGGTGAATTTCCCATTTCCCATCCAATCATCAAGATTTTTCTTGAAGAGTGCTAATGAGGAGCTCTGTTTGACATAGATAGGTAGTCTGTTCCAGAGTATGAGAAGTCTCTGGGACAGGAATCTATCCCTCCAGCATGTTCTGTTTATTGTGGTGACAAGATTAAGGTCCCTAGAGCGTGTAGCTCGGAGGGATTGGGATTTCATTAAGTGGAGCATGTCCAACAGCTCTGGGTTTGACATAGCTTTGTATTTTAGGCAGAGATCACCTCTGAGTAGGCGATATGTGATGGAGTAAAGCTGTAGTTTTTTGAGACGGTCTGCATAGGGCATCTGTTTGAGGCCAGTAATCCTCTTTGTGAGGTATTTCTGTGGTCTTTCCAGTTGTTGTAGATGTCTTGTGAGGTACATACCAAAAGGGGCGTTGTACTCTATAATGGGTCTAATGAGTGATGAGTAGAGGGGAACAATGACCTCTTTTTCTGGATGAGAATCCTTTTGTGATGAGATGAGCCACGTAGAAGGATTTCCTGACCACTGTGGCGATGTGATTATCAAAGGAGAGATTACTGTCCACCTGTGTCCCAAGGTCTCATCACATTTTCAGCATTAAGTAGACTACCAGCTATGTGGTAATTCATGGGTACAGAGTTTTTACCAAAGGGGATGACAATACACTTTTTGGCATTGAGCTTCAGGCCATGGCTTTGACACCAGGTATCTGTCTCAGTGAGGCCCTTTTGTAGTTTGTCCACATCGTTAGGAGTTTCGGTTATGGCTCCTAGTTTGCAGTCATCTGCAAACTTTGTTAGCCAAAGACCTTCTGTGTTGGCCTGCACTTCAGAGAAGTAGATACCAAACAGGAGAGGACCCAGGACTGAAACCTGTGGTACTCCACTTGTCACTTGTCTGATGTCGGATTTGGAATCCGCTACTTTCACAGTGTGGGTTCTGTCCGTGAGCCATTTGGCAACCCATCTTATGACATAGGGATTTATACCTAGTTTAGTGAGCTTATCTATAATTCCAGAGTGGGGGATGGTGTTGAAAGCCTTGGCGAGATCTAGATAAGCTGTGTGAGCCATTTTACCATCATCTATGGCTTTGGTGACTGCTTCAAAGAAGTCAATCAGGTTTAGGAGACATGATCTGCCTTTTACAAATCCAAACTGAGTAGGGTCCAGAGTTTGGAGATTACCAATGTCTTTGTTTATGAGTTCCATGATGATATGTTCCATGGCCTTGTAGACCAGGCTCGTCAGGCTAATGGGGTGGTAGTTCCCGGGGTCCGTCGTGGCTCCCCCTTTGTGGAGTGGGATAACTGTCGCGGTGCACCACTCAGTGGGTACAAAGCCTGAGGTGAGGCTATGATTGAACATGGTACTTAGGTAGGGTGCCAGTTCATTCTGTAGTTCGTGTAGAACGCAGCCTGGGATATTGTCAGGTCCCATGGATGCTGTGTTCTTGGCTTTGGAGAGTGTGTTTTTTACCTGTGCAGCTGTGATTATAGGAACTTTGCATTCTTCCGGTATAGAGATAGGTCCTCTAGGGGGTGAGAGGGGGGTAAAGTTAGCACTGAACCTATCTGCTAGGATGTTGGCAATATCAGTTGGTTCTGTATATTTAGTGCCATTATGCTGTAACTCAGAGCAGATCTGAGTTTTCCCATTTAGATTCTTGACATAGCTATAGAATGCTTTGTGGTTGTCCTTAGTGTCAGTGGCAATTTTGTTTTCATAACTAGCTTTGGAGGATTTTATGAGGGATCTCAGCTTCTTACTGAGGTTGACCAGGGAGTTCCTCCAGTCATGGGATTTTACTCTTTTTTGCAACAGTTTCTTTCTTCTGTTGTAGAGTTGGTTTATGGCAGAGGACCACCAGATTGGCTTCCTTTTTTTGGAGGATAACATATTGGTTCTATTAGGGATAGCATGATCCATGCACTCGTGTAAGTGCTTATAAAGTGCATTTGTGTAGGATTCGGCAGTCAAACCTCTATTGTCCGTCTGCATGGGTGTCATGAAGTTTGCCACTTCTGTCTTAAGAAGTATGAAGTTGGCTTTTGAGAAGTTTTTTACGATGGTTTCCCTAATTGGGGCTGGGGTGGGATGTGGATGTCTAGGCTGATTAGCTTGTGGTCGGATCTGACCAATGAGGAATTGACCTCTGGTGTGGAACACCGGTTTCCCATGTTGGTGATGACCAGGTCTAGGATATTGCTGCCCCTGGTGGGGGTGTAAATAAATTGATCCGAGGTGTTGGAATTTATGAATTCTAGAAAACGTTGACCAAAAGTGTTGGTACATGAGTAGTTTTCACAGTTAATGGTGGGGTAGTTGAAATCGCCCATTATTAGGGTGTTGGGTTGTACCCTAATACTTTCCAGTGTATCAAGAAATGAATAGTGTGAATCCTGGGGCATGGTGGGGGGTCTGTAGCAAGCTACAATTTGGATTGTGGTCTTGCCCAGAGTTAGTTGCACTTGGATAATCTCGGATGCATTATGCTGTGCAACTAGCCTGGAGGTGTGGATATCCTTAATGAATATGGACACGCCTCTGCCTTTAGTGCTTCTTTCTGGGTTAGGTGGCCGAAAGGTGTGGTATGAATTGAAGTCTGGTAATGCAGGGGTGCTCTCTGGAGCTTTGAACCAGGTCTCTGGCACTGCACAGATGTCAATGTTCTCCATTTTAAGGAGTGCCTCGAGTGAGTGCATTTTGAAGTTTAGACTTCTAGCATTGAGTAGCATTACCCTCAGATTTTGCTTGCTTGTACCGGTTATGGTGGTGAATTTGTCATTTGAACCTTGCCTAAAAAAGGCACTATAGGGGTGGCAAGAGTCTTAGCCAATATCCGGAATCCTAAGGGCAACAGGTGCAGGCCATCTCTGGCAAAGCATCGTGGACTGTCGATCATGTCATCCCAGGCAGACAAATACTGGATCCCCTTAGAATGACACCAGAAGCTTAGCCAATTGTTGAAGTCAATCATTTTGTCCTTGTACTGTGGTATCATTCTGGGTGATGGCAGGATGCTACTCAGGGTTAGGGTCATACCTGCCTGGGATACAAGATCGGAGAGCTCCTCCATGTCTCTTTTCATGTAGTCCAGGGAGGTACGTCTCAGGTCATTCACACCAACATGGACAATGACAGTGTCATATTTGTACTTATTGTGGAGTGACCTGAGTGCATGCATTATGTGGCAGATCCTGGCACCTAACAGGCAGCTGACAGTAACTTTCTCCTTGTTTAGTCTAGTGAGTGGAACATCAGTGTGCCTGACTATAGAGTCACCTATGACTAGAGTGTTGGGTACGTTGTTATGCCTTATGGGCTGTGGTTGAGTGGCACACTGAGTTTGTGGGCTATGTGTCATTTGGGTTGTGTTGGGGGGTGGAGTTTGCTTGCGTTTATGCTTTGGATGTCCCTGATGCTTGGACAGGTTTTTATTGAGAACCTCTGCGAATGTCGGTGTGTGTTTTGTGTTTCTATGTGTGTGTTTTGGTGGTGTGGGTTTTGAGGGACTATGTGATGAGTGTGGTGTGGTGCAAGTGTTTACCCTCTCCTCTTGACTGTCTAGTCCAGTCTTGGGTGAAGAGAGCTTTGCTTCCAGTTTGGCTATATAAGTGCATCTCTCACAGGTTGTAGTGTTGGGTGGTAGGAGGAGAGGGTTGTCTGTGTACATGAGGCAATTGCTGCATTGCCCCAAGATGCCCAGATTCATCAGGTAGACAGGAGAAATCACTGGGAGCTGACCCTTAGACATGCCTGGGTAAATGCTTATTTATTAAGTACTAAAAACTGCTTTCCACTAGACAAGTGAGGAAAGTTGAGTGCTGTAGTAATTTGCAGCTTATGTAGTGCTTACAATGAGTTCTGAACAAGTGATTTGAGTGCTGAAACTAGAAAACTTGCTAGTTATAAGAAACACAGAAGGGCTTGGGCGCTCAGAAGCCTACAAACAGTCTATACCACTTAACAGGAAAGGCAGGAAACAAGCTTAGATGTTTATTTTTCTTCTGTTTCCCAGATGCTCTCTTTGAACACAGTAGAAGTGCCTGAAATCAGAATATGATCTCAATGCACTTAGTTGAGTAAGCAAATGAGATGGGCCCAGAAGGAGTATCCAAACACAAATTTACAAGAGGGGCGGGCAGTTTCAAGGCCACTAAGATTAACACCAAAACAAAAACAGGGAGGGTGGGTGGGACTAACTGAAGAGTGGAGTCAAAACTTCCAGTTCAGTTAAATCCAGTTGAATACAGCTAGATCTTAGCCGGCCAAAGCTGAGGTTTTTAAGCAGAAAATATTTCAAACTGTACCACTTAAATAGGCAAGGACAGGAAATCAAAGAATGTGGCTACCCCCACACCTGTAATTACTAACAAAAAATAAAATTCAGCAAGCACTGACTGAAGACCAAAGTCAAAACTTCCAGTTCAGTTAATATATATTCCTGCAACACAGTTAAATCAATTTAAATACTGTATTCTTTGAAAAAAAGTGCAGATAAAGGTACTTAAATTCTCTTATACGTCCAGTTGAATGCAGCTAGATCTTAGCCGGCCAAAGCTGAGGTTTTTAAGCAGAAAATATTTCAAACTGTACCACTTAAATAGGCAAGGACAGGAAATCAAAGAATGTGGCTACCCCACACCTGTAATTACTAACAAACAATAAAATTCAGCAAGCACTGCAGTTCAGTTAATATATATTCCTGCAACACAGTTAAATCAATTTAAATACTGTATTCTTTGAAAAAAGTGCAGATAAAGGTACTTAAATTCTCTTATACGTCCAGTTGAATACAGCTAGATCTTAGCCGCTCAAAGCTGAGGTTTTTAAGCAGAAAATATTTCAAACTGTACCACTTAAATAGGCAAGGACAGGAAATCAAAGAATGTGGCTACCCCCACACCTGTAATTACTAACAAACAATAAAATTCAGCAAGCACTGACTGAAGAGCAGAGTCAAAATTTCCAGTTCAGTTAATATATATTCCTGCAACACAGTTAAATCAATTTAAATACTGTATTCTTTGAAAAAAAGTGCAGATAAAGGTACTTAAATTCTCTTATACGTCCAGTTGAATACAGCTAGATCTTAGCCGGCCAAAGCTGAGGTTTTTAAGCAGAAAATATTTCAAACTGTACCACTTAAATAGGCAAGGACAGGAAATCAAAGAATGTGGCTACCCCCACACCTGTAATTACTAACAAACAATAAAATTCAGCAAGCACTGACTGAAGAGCAGAGTCAAAACTTCCAGTTCAGTTAATATATATTCCTGCAACACAGTTAAATCAATTTAAATACTGTATTCTTTGAAAAAAAGTGCAGATAAAGGTACTTAAATTCTCTTATACGTCCAGTTGAATACAGCTAGATCTTAGCCGGCCAAAGCTGAGGTTTTTAAGCACTTGTTTTCTTCCATACCACTTTTCTTTATTTATACAACCATTTTTCATTCACTAGCGACAAGTCAGAAATCCAACAGTAAAGAAGCATATATTCTGACAAAACAAGACACTAATGAAAATTCAGTACATCAGACTTCAGTCACTGCAAAATCTGTATTCATATCCTATTTAGCATAATCTAGATGTACCACAAAAATAATTTCAAATATATCTTTCAAGTTGCCATTATGAATACTTCCCCATGCATTTCCAGTACTGCTCATGTCATCAGTATTAACATTAGTCATCTAAATCTGACCATCACATCAATCGAAGATGCGATTCTCCTAGTAATCATTATTGACTAGCATCAGTATGAACTAATTTCTAATAATTTTGAACATTTTTCCTATTGTTTTCTTTCTTTATTAAGTTTATAATTTCCTAAACCATTGGCTGCCTATTTCAAGTAATTGCAACTTAATATGGTAGGCTTCAAGTTATTCATGTACATCCAAGTTTGTTCACATTTTTGTATGCAGATTTGGTTTAGTTGCACTTATCTCTGGGAATTGCAGTAATACTTGAGTGTAAAACTAGGCCTCGAGTAGCTAGGAATGAGATACAGACAGCTGAGCTGAGCCAAGTTGTCCTTGTGAATGTAAGAACAACCCTAATAAATGTCAAATGTCCCTATAATTAGAAAAGGGACACTGGAGTCAGATACAGCTGAGTCTGCGTGACCATGATGTACAATCCCTGCCCATCTTGCATAATGTGACACACCTCATCACCTCACATTAATCAATAGTTTATATGATATGATAATGGCATCCACAGGATATTGCATTTATAGAGTAAAAAAAAAAATAGTAATGCAATACTGAAACAGGCCTACTTAAGAAATGATTAATGCATGGCCTTCAGGTTTATTGTTCAAATAAAGATAACCATATTGCAGCACAGAAACACAAACTTATATAGGCAACATAAACAGTAATGACTTCATTACTGAATTTTATTTACCATGGAAAGGAAAAGTAAAAGTACTCCTTTAAAATAATATTTATGTGACAAAGCAGTTTGGTAAAACCAAACTTGCCAGTAATAGAAGTGCCAGCCTAATGCCTGTACATGGCAGTTGGGTTTGGTTACAGTGATGTCACATCCCCGAAGGTGTGATTCCAAATCTGTGAACCACAGCCCTGCACATTCTTCATTCTGGTGCTGGCAGTTCAAAAGATGGTAGTACTTGTGAAGCACAAGGCCAAGCTCCAAGCTAGTCCAACAAAGAAAACAAAATCATGGTCAACCTCATAAGGGATTTGTGCTTGGAGAAAATTGAGTCATCAGTGCATAGTTGATATCTGGCAAGAGTTGGGTGAGCATCTGTCATCCCTGACAGGGATTACCCACTCTGGCCCTCAGTGCCACCATATGTGGGGCAACTTTCAGAAGGGGTAGGCCTGATCAACTAGCTGAGTGGATAGACCAGGTGATGCGAAGAAAGCCAGATTTCTATGGTAAGTATTTTTCTATTTTTTAAATGCTATCAAAACTAGGTTGAAAACATATGCTAAATAAATATTGCATAAATGCAGGTAAATGCAAGACGAACTATAATTGTAAATGCAAATATGTATCTATATGTAATCCCAAGGTATGGGTAGGGATTAACATATCTGTAAACAGAAATGCATCAGAGACATGTTCATGCACTGACAAACGTTTGTGTATAAATACAAATATATACATATGAGAAAAGAAATACAAGTATGTATTTATAAAACTGTACAAGACAAATGTAAATCTGTAGAAATCCATTTACAAACTTTTTTTCATATGCATTTATACACAAACAGAAAAAAAATATTTGCTTTGCCACATAAATCTATATACTATTGGTATTAGCTTAGTAATTAGCTCTGCTATAGTCAGACGTTTTTTAGAAAAGATGGGATTTAGTTTGTGTAGACCAAAATATTTCTTAATATGATAATTGTATAAGACATAAACTAATTGCAAATACAAAAATGCTGAACTCAGTTAGCCATCACACTCTAGCAGAGTGGGTATGGTGGTGGGGGTTAAAGTAGCAAGTAAATGATCAGGACAGAGGAGACTGAGAAATGCACTGTTTAATTACTTCTGTATTCATTCCTACATTTATTAAGCATCAGATTATCAAAGCACACATTACCATAATATATTTTGAATGCATCTATCTGCGACAGTAAAAATGTTTTCTTTAATGCAAGTTGATCTGGAAGAATGTTATAACTTCCTTAAAATTGATACATTGTTATATGTGCACAGCTTGTGTATAGCTTGTCTCTTTGAGGGGTATGTAAAATTGTGTTGCTTAGAGATAATTCACATGATATTACTTAAAACTGCAAATAGAGCATGTAAGGAAAGTAAGCAGAGTAGATGAAAAGCAGAAACTACAATGGAATTATGTAAAAAGTTGCAGAAAATACCAATCCCAAAAGAGACAAGCTGTACAGAGACATGAAAATGCAACAATTGGAAGGAAGCCATGCAGTCCTTCTACTTCAATGTGCATTGAAGAAGAAATACTTATTAGCACAGATGGATTTGGCTCAATGAATGTACAGAAATCTGTACTTTGCAGCTTTTCTGCTTAATAAAATAAAGCATGTAGCAAAACTCCATAGACATGTATACAGAAGAAATTAGATTAAGCAACTATAAGAATAATTTCAGTGCCTTGCTGAATAGCAAACATAATCATTATTGTACAACACACATCTGAGATAGGTAAGCAACTATGTGTTCTCTATGCAGCAGAAGAGGAGATATCTTATGGATCCATATATTCATAGATTGTTACCAGGTTAATGAGCCAGGGGGCCTCTCTAAGCCTAGCCAAGTTTTCCCCCAAAAAATAATGATGTCCTGTATCCAAATAAGACATTGAAGGCAAGACATTTGCTAGCTTCCTCTGTCCATAAAGAGCATGTTTGCCAGGCCTAGTGTAAATTTCTTATTTCCCATCCACTGGTCTAGGTTGCCCTTAAACTGGGTAATAGACAAACTTAGCTTCACATGGATGGAAAGCCTGTTCTGTAGAAGGGGCAGTCTTTTGGCCACACATTTGTCTGTCCAGCATGTTCTGTTTAAGTCACAGAGAAAATTCAGATCCCTAGACCTGGTATTTCTGGTACTCTTTGACTGACAAATATGCAGGAGATTCATAAGCGAGGGGTGTGCATATGCTTTGTAGGCCAGGCATAGATCACCTCTCAGCAATCTATAGGAGACTGAATAGAGGGAAAGGGCTTTAAGGTGCTCTGCATAAGGCAGGTTCATTACACCTTGTATTCTTTTTGTAAGGAACCTCTGAGGTTCCTCCAGCTGCTGCATATTTATAGTTTGTTAACTGGAGAAGTCCACTGGGCCTTATTGAGCCCATTTTCAGTGGACGCCTAGGAGGAAAACTCCATGGTAATTCAAAAGATTACACATTACAAAAATAGTAGAATCTTAAAGTAGAGTTATACAATTACAATAATGAGTCATTAATACATTGTAACAAGTACAGAAATTAATATCATACATAGACATTTTACAGATCAAGTTTTAGAAATTAACAATTAGTAAGCATTGTTTTTAACAGCAAATATAAATATATATATATATATATATATATATATATATATATATATATATAAATATATTTTTATATGGATGCTAAACAGAAGTAAAGGCAAATATATTGAGTAATCAGGCAATATATTGGGTAAACAGCAAATATATTGAGTAATGAGGCAAGTAAGAGTTAAGAAGTTTCATGGGGAGAAGATAGTAGAGGATTGGGAGTAAGAACATTTCCAGGTAGTGGAGAGGTAAGAGTGTAGAGAAGATTTAAAATTGACAGGGTTGTGGATAGTTCTGAGGGATAATGAGACAGTGTTCCACTTTTTGGCTAGGGAGAAAGAGAAGATAAGTTGCCCAGGAGGATATTTAGGCTTGTGCACCAGGAGTAAATTCTTGTTTTCGGATCTAAGGGGCCTATTGGGAATGTAGGAGGTGAAGATGGAATTAAAGGATGGGCAGTCAAAGGGTTTAAAGATGAGTTTGTGAGTGGTAGTAAGTTGTAAGTAGTTGAGGTAACTTGGTACTTCCAGCAAATTTAGTGAGTGAAGTGCATTACAGTGGTGGGAGGATTATTTGGAATTTGTTGTGAATTTGGATATCTTGTTGTAGCAGGCTTCCAGCTTGGCTTTTAGGGAGGCTTGGCAGTTGATAAGTAGAGGGGAACCATACATGAGAGAGCGGAGAAGGTAGGTGGTTGCTAGTGTTTTCCCAGCAGAGAGGATTATATATTAATTGTGTCTGTAAAGCAATCAGAGTTTTTGATGGGTTTTTTTGATATTTTGTTGTACATGAATATTGAATTTTAGTTGTTCATGTATGACTACACCTAGTAGTTTTGTGTTGGGAAAGATATCTATTAAAGATGCATTTTGGCTATAAATTTTGAAAGTTTCTTTGTGTGATATGGTAGATTTTGGTGGAGTGAAAATCATGACATTAGTTTTGTTTGGGTTCAGTGCTAGGTGGTTGCTGAACATCCAGGCTTCAGTGGTGGATAAAGCGGTTTGCATTTTGAGTAATAATTTAGAAATTGAGTTGGCTGAGCAGACTACTGTTAAATCGTCAGCATACTGAATTACATCAGCACTGGAGATAGTGGTGTGGAGTTATTGTTAAAGATATTGAATAATAGGAGGACAAGTACTGAGCCTTGCGGAACTCCAGTAGGGGTACTGAGGTAGGATGAGAAGGAGTTTTGCCATTTTACAACTTGTTGCCTGTCAGAAAAATAGTTGAAAAACTAGTTTGTGGTGGTGGTGGTGGTGGGGGGGGGGGTGATAGAAGTGAAAGACTTGTGATGGTGGCAAAGGGTGGGAGATGGTATCAGAGGCTTTTGAGAGGTCCAAGAGTATGGCTTCAACAGTTTTTCCTCAGTCACGGGCCTTATTAACTGTGTCAAGGAATGATATAAGGACAATACTGGTGCTGGGACCTGGTTGAAAGCCATGTTGAGATGGAGATAAGAGGTGGTTTTGGGTGAGATGAGCCATGATCTGAGAGTGGATGCATTTTTTCTAGTATCATGGAGATTGGTGAGAGGATTGCAATAGTGCAGAAGTTGGATATATCATGTTTTTTTCCACCTTTGTAGAGAGGGATAATGTAAGCCTTTTTCCACAATTTGGGTACATAAGAATCCAGAATAAATCTATTAATCAGGATATTGATGGGGTAAGCAATGGTTTCAGAAGTGACCATTAGGAAAGTGGGTGGTAAGTTATCTGGAGCGGTAGAGCAGGGTTTGAGCTTTAAGAGTAGTCTTTTTTATAGTTGAGGTGGAGATGGGTTGGAGTGTAAAGTTGGAGGAAGGCAAGGAGTGGGGGTTAGTGGAGGGAGGGGAGTGTGGGCAAGCTTGGGATGGGGAGGGTGAACTGGAAAAAGGAGTGTTATTTTTTTGCTAGTATTAGTAAAGGTGGCAATGATGTCAGGTATACAATTTATGAAGAAAGAGTTGAAAACTGATTCTGTGTCCTGGGAAGTCTTGTTAGGATGTGGGCAGGGATTTTCTTTGGTGCCTGGATTAAGGAAAGAGAAGATGGAATTCCAGAATTTTTTTGTGTTTAGATTGTGGCTGAATTGAAGTTTAATGTAGTATGTTCTTCTATCCTTATGAACTCGTTTCTTTACTTGGTTGCAGAGTTGTTTAAAATGTAAGAGGGAGTCTTGTTTTTTGTTTTCTCTGTAGTACTTCAGGGTTTTGTCTCTGAGGTGCATGGCATCATTAGTGGATTTGGTCAGCCATGTGGCAGGATTAATGTTTATTCTTTTTATACATATTGGTGCTTGGTGGTTTAGTGTGTCTATGAAGGAATTATTGAAATGCCTGGTGAGATATATACCAAAGGGAGAATTGTGCTCTATGATTGGTCTGCTAAGGGCAGACTACATGAGAAATGCCCTTACTTTTAATTTGTGCAACATAAAAGGACTTCCTCACCACTGTGGCAACATGGTGGTTGAAGGTAAGACTACTGTCTACATGCATATCCAGATTCATGACCAATGGGATGACTCTTAGGGGTGTATTATCAACATGGCAATTAGCCAGGATGGTTGACTTCCCAAAGGGTACAATTATGCATTCCTTAGCATTGAGTTTAAGACCATGGCTTTGGCACCATTTGTTAGTCAGAGATAGACGTTTTTAAAGAATGCTAGTGTCAGTAGGGGAGTCAATAATAACGCCTAGCTTGCAATCATCTGCAAACTTAGTCAGCCATAAACCTTCAGCATTTACTTCCATTTCAGAAAAATAGATGCCAAAAAGGAGCGAGCCCAGTACCAAGCTGTGGGGGACTCCATTAGTGACTGGCCTCTTGGTGAAAGTGGCCTCACCTATTTTGACCTCCTGGGTCCTATCAGTGAGCCAGTTTACTATCCAGTAAATGATAAAAGGGTTTATACCTAAATTAATGAGCTTGTCTATAATGTTTGAGTGGGGTATTGCAGAAAAAGCCTTTGCCAGGTTGAGGCAAGCTGTGTGCACAGTCATACCTTCATACTTTGGTCCCCCTCTCAAAAAAGTCCACAAGATTTAAGGTATGACCTTCCTTTAACAAAGCCGAAATGTGATGGGTTCAGCATTCACAGGTTACCTATGTCCTCATTTATCATATTCATAATGATTCTTTCCATGGCCTTGCATATGAGGCAGGTAAGTCTTATGGGCATGTAGTTACCCGGATCAGTACTTGGACCTTCTTTGAGCAGGAAATGAGTGTAGCCATCTTCCATTCCTTGAGTACAAAACCTAACTGAAGGCTCCAGCTGAAAAGTGATTCAAATAGACCAGAGAGGTCATGTTTCATACTAATTATTAAACATCCTGGGATGTTATCAGAGCCCATCAATGCAGTGTTTTGGCCTTGAAAAGTTAATTGATGACCTGTTTCCTACAAATGGTTGGGGAGATGGTGGTATGCGGTATTTCATTTGGAATATCAAGGAGGAGTTGGGGAAGAAATTTGATCTGAACCTGTCAGCCTAAAGGTTGGAAATGGTTTCCGGTTCAGTGTGGGTGATGCCATTTACAGTAAATTCTGAGCATTGTTGCATAGTTCTCTTGAGGTTACAGGCATAGCTGTAGAAAGCTTTATGGTTGCCCTTTGCCTGAGAAGCTATTTTTTGTTCCAATGTAACCTTTGAAGTATTAATTAACCCTTTTAGTTGCCTGTTTAGATTGGTACATGGAGGGGAACTTATAGGTTGCAAGGATATGGTACAAAACCCTTTTTATGGTGAGTTGCACATGTATGAGATCCAGTGGGTCATACACTTTAAATAGTCCAGATGTAAGCTTGGTTTCAATATAGACTGAGACTCCTCCACCTTTAGTTCCCACCTGTGCAGTAGCCGATCTAAAGGTGTGAAAGGCATTATAACCTTGCATTGCAAGCAACTTTAAACCATGTCTCTGTTACTACAAAGATGTCTACAGTCTCCAGAGAGAGTAAGGTTTGCAGAGAGTGAGTTTCTTGTTAACACGTATAGCATTGAGCAGTACCACCTTCAGATATTTCTTCATAGGTTAAATTAAGTAAGTAGGTTTATCAGTTTGACATTGCCTAAAAAAGCACTATGGGGGGTGGAAAAGGTCTTTGCCAATATCTGAAAGTCTAGAGGGAGTAAGTGCCTACCATCCCTGGCAAAGCAGCATGGTCTGTCAACCATGTCCTCCCATTTTGTCAAATATTGTACCCACTTGGATTAACACCAAAAGCTAAGCCAATTCTTAAAATCGATCATTTTCTCTTGGTAATGTGGTATCATCCTTGGAGAAGGTAGTATGCAGCTCAGGGCTGGGTTCATATCTGCCTGAGACACATATTCAGTGAACTTGATCATGTCTCTCTCCATATAGTCAAGGGAGGTATATCTCAGGTCATTAACTCCCACATTGACTATGACAGAGTCATGCTGGTGCCTGTGGTTCAATGACCTCAGTGTCTATGTGACTTGATGGACCCTAGCCCTGGAAAGGCAGCTAACCATGACTCTCCACTTACTCAGTCTAGTGAGGGGGTACATTGGTGTGCCTCACTATTGAATCACCAATGACCAGTAAATTTGGCTTTGCACTGGTTTGTCTTAAGGGCTTAGCAGTAGAGGCATTGGATACAGTGTTACTATGTGTAGATGTGGGTGGTGTTTTAAAGGAGTGTTTATGTGATATCTAAGGACCCTTTCTTTGATTGTACTGTACAGGAGGTCTTATTGTTTTCAGGAAGGTTACTTATTAGTGCCTCAGCATAAGAAGTTTTATTTGTAGGGTCTTTACCCGCTACAGTATGTGTGTTGCATATGTCACTGATAACCTCTATAGGATTAGTATTGGTTGTATGAGAGTTTTGCCTCCAGCGTTAAAGTGTATTTACACCTCTCGCATACTTTATCTTTTTTATTAAAAATAAGTGGGTTGTCAGTAGGGCTGTACCGAATAGGGGGTTAACAGTATTCGGCCGAATACAAATAGTTGTACCAACTATTCGGACGAATAGGAATATGAATAGTTGTTTTAGTCAAGTCATGAGGTAAACTAAGCACTAAAACTAAGCACTAAACAAAATAGTTAAACAGCAAGTCAAGTTTTGCAAGCTGTTCTGTGCTGTGTTCTGCTGTCTGTGCACTATGACGAGGGCTAAAAGTAAGAAATTTTTATTGTACATAATCATATACATGCATTTAACTCACCATAAAACCAAAAAACTACAACGGAGTCATGTCAAAGCTTTTTACTGATGTTACCAAGTAGCTGTCAAACTTTTTACTGATGTACATTTGACTCAGGAATACTGCATTAGCTTTCAAAAACACTAAACGTTCCATGTTGTCAGCATTAAGATAGTTCCTTGTTTCACTGAAGGTATCACCAGCCATACTAAAAGACATTCACTTGGCACACTTTTAGGTGGTGCAGAAAGGTAACGCTTAGCCATATAACACAATGTTGGAAATCTGGACATGTTCATTTTCCACCAATTCATTGGGTCAGTGTCTCTCAGAACACAGGGCTCTGTCAGAAAATTGCTCAGTTCTGCATCTGTGGAGACAGAATTATCACTGTTCAGTGCCCAAACAGACTGAAACGGATCCCAAGATGACCAAAAGTCTTCTGCTGTCTTTGTCTTTTTTGTTGATGGTTGTTCATTCACTTCAGTCACTTCAGAAACAACTTCAGATGGCTGATTTGTAGGCTGAATTGACATTGGCTGGCACAGTAATGTTGCAGTAACAATGTCTGTTTTGGCTTTTACCTGCTGCACAGGTGTCAAGAAATGCCGCTGGAAGTGTGGATCCAAGCCGGTCAAAACTGTGTAAATGCCATTTTCATACAAGTCAGAAAATCTCCTTGTTAAGGATGTTATCAGTTCGCTGACTGTCTTTTTGATTCCATTCTCAGCTATGTCTTTCTGCAGATACAACAAGACAGCCTGAACAGCTGGTAGGATCACTGAAAAACAAGAATTGTTGCAGCTTATTTCATGTGTTAGTTCAAATGGCCTAAGAATTGCAACAATTCTTGCTGCTAAAGCCCACTGGTTTGTTGACAGGGACAACGCCCTGCTGGATTTGTCGTCACATTCAGCAATGTACACAGACACAGCTCTCTTTTGCTCCAACAACCGATCCAACATCTCATATGTTGAATTCCAATGACAACATCCTGATGAAGCTGATGATTTGGTATATTGAGTTCTTCCTGGATGACGTGAAGGCGCGAGGTAGCACTTCAAGAGTGTCAAAAATGTCCCACAATCTTCTGTGACAATGTTATCAAGTCAGCAACAAATGGCTGTGTCAGAATTGCATCATTCAGACCCAAAACAACTGACACTGGGCAAATCTGCATCACATAACGCTTTGACCATGTTCATAGGTTCATAGGTTGGTACTAGGCTATCAGACCTAGGGACTATACATGCCTAGCCATAACAATTCCCTGGCTATTTCTTCCCACACTATTTACTTCCCTGGACCCCTGTCTAGCAGGGCGATTAACGTGATCCCTGGGGTGAATTTCCTTTCCGCCATCCAATCGTCAAGGTTCCTTTTTAAGAGGGCCAAAGAGGCACTCTGCTTGACATGTATGGGCAATCTATTCCAGAGTCTTGGGAGTCTCTGGGTCAGGAACCTATCCCTCCAGCATGTTTTGTTTATTGTGATGACAAGGTTTAGATCCCTGGCTTTGAGGGATTGGGATTTCTTTAAGTGTAGAATGTCCAACAGCTCTGGGTTTGACATGGCCTTGTATGTTAAGCAGAGATCGCCTCTGAGTAGACGATATGCGACAGAGTATAGCTGGAGTTTTTTAAGGAGGTCAGTGTAGGGCATCTGCTTTAGGCCTGTGATTCTTTTAGTGAGGTATTTCTGCAGCCTTTCCAGTTGTTGCAGATGTCTTGAGAGGTACATACCAAACAGGGCATTGTATTCTATAATGGGTCTAATGAGGGATGAGTACAGTGGGACAATGACCTCCTTTTTTCTGGATGAAAAGCCCTTAGTGATGAGGTGTGCCATATAGAAGGTTTCCTGACTGTTGTGGCGATGTGGTTATCAAAAGTGAGACCACTGTCCACCTGTGTCCCTAAGTCTCTTATCACACTTTCAGTGTTTAGTGTACTGCCACCTATATGGTAATTCACGGGTACATGTTTTTACCCAAAGGGGATTACTATACATTTCTTGGCATTGAGCTTGAGCCCATGGCTCTGGCACCAAGCATCTGTTTCTGTAAGGCCCTTTTGTAGAGTATCCACATCATTTGGGGATTAAATAATGGCTCGCAGTTTGCAGTCATCTGCGAACTTTGTTAGCCAGAGTCCCTTAGTGTTGGCCTGTATATCAGAGAAGCAGATGCCAAACAAGAGTGGTCCAAGGACTGAACCCTGAGGTACTCCACTTGTCATTGGTCTGGAGCTGGATTTGGAGTCGGCTACTTTTACAGTGTGGGTTCTATCAGTAAGCCAGTTAGCAACCCACTGGGTGATGTAGGGATTAATGCCCAGCTTAGTAAGTATGATTCCAAAGTGAGGGATGGTGGCAAAGGCCTTGGCAAGGTCTAGATAGGCTGTGTGAAGTACCTTACCCTTGTCCATGGCTCTGGAGACTGAGTCAAAGAAGTCAATCAGGTTCAGGAGACAAGATCGGCCCTTCACGAACCCATACTGGGTGAGGTCCAGTGTTTGAAGGTTGCCAATGTCTTTGTTTATAAGTTCCATGATAATACACTCTATGGCCTTGCAGATGAGGCTCATCAGACTGATGGGATGGTAGTTTCCGGGATCCAAGGTGGATCTCCCCTTGTGGAGTGGGATAACTGTAGCTCTGCGCCACTCAGTGGGCATGAAAGCTGAGGTGAGGCTATGATTAAACATGACACTTAGGTGAGGTGCCAGTTCATATTGTAGCTCATGTAGTACACAGCCCGGGATGTCATCTGGTCCCATGGATGCTTGTATTCTTTGCTTTGGAGAGTGTGTTTTTTACCTGTGTGGCCGTTATTACCGGAATTTGGCAATCTTCCGGTATTGAGATGGGCCATTTAGGGGGTGAGAGGGGGGTGACGTTGGCACTGAATCTTTCTGCCAGGATATTGGCAATATCCTTGGGATCAGTATATTTAATGCCATTCTGTTTTAGCTCAGAGCAGATCTCAGCATTGCCATTTAGATTCTTGACATAGTTATAAAATGCCTTGTGGTTGTCTTTGGAATCTTTGGCAATTTTATTTTTGTAACTAGCTTTGGAGGATTTTATGAGGGATCTCAGTTTCTTACTGAGGCTGATAAGGGAGTTTTTTTGCATCCTGGGATTTTCTTCTTTTCTGCAACAGTTTCTTCCTTTTGTTGTAAAGTTTGTTTATGGCAGGGGACCACCAGATTGGCTTCCTTTTTTTGGATGAGAGCATCTTGGTTCTATTTGGGATGGCACGATTCATGCATGAGTGGATGTGTTCATACAGTGCCTTAGTGTAGGATTCAGCAGTTGAACGTTCACTTTCTGTCTGCATGGGTGTCATGAAGTTTGTCACTTCTGACTTGAGTAGCATGAAGATGGCTTTGGAGAAGTTTTCTATGGACGTTTCCTTACTGGGGGGTGGGATGTGGATGTTAAGGGTGATTAGCTTATGGTCAGATCTGACTAACGAGGGGCTGACCATAGGTGTGGAGCATCGATTTCCCATGTTGGTAATGACCAGGTCTAGGATATTGGAGCCCCTAGTGGGACTATGGATTAGTTGATCCAGGGCGTTGGAATTTATGAATTCCAAGAACCGTTGGAAAAAGGTGTTGTTACACGAGTAGTTTTCCCATTTAATGGCAGGATAGTTAAAATTACCCAGTATTAGGGTGTTTGGTTCTATCTTAATATTTTCCAGTATGTTTAGAAAGGTGTAGTGAGAATCTTGGGGCATGGTGGGGGATCTCTAGCAAGCTACAATTTGGATTGCAGTCTTACCTAGTGTTAGTTGCACCAGGAGAATTTCAGACGCATTGTGTTGGGCAACTAGCCTGGTGGTGTGAATATCCTTGGTAAATATTGACACTCCTCCACCTTTAGTGTTTCGGTCCTGGTTTGGTGGCCGAAAAGTGTGGTAAGAGTTGTAGCCTGGTATTGCAGGGGTGCTCTCTGAGCCTTGAACCAGGTCTCAGTTACTTCACAGATATCGATGTTCTCCATTTTTAGGAGTGCCTCGAGAGACTGCATTTTGAGGTTTAGACTTCTAGCATTGAGTAGCATTACCTTCAGATTTTGCATGCTTGTACCTGTTACAGTGGTGGTTTTGTACTTTGAACTTTGCCTAAAGTCAAAGCAAGAGCCTTAGCCAGTAACCTGAATCCCAGTGGTGACAGGTGCAGACCATCTCTGGCAAAGCATCGTGGTCTGTCGATCATGTCGTCCCAGGCAGACAGATACTGGATTCCCTCTGAATGACACCAGAAGCTTAGCCAATCGTTGAAGTCAATCATTTTGCCCTTATATTGTGGTATCATTCTGGGCGAAGGCAGGATGGTACTCAAGGCTAGGGTCATACCTGCCTGGGCCACATGATCTGAGAGCTCTTCCATGTCTCTTTTCAGATTTTGCATGCTTGTACCTGTTACGTTGGTGGTTTTGTCCTTTGAACTTTGCCTAAAGTCAAAGCAAGAGCCTTAGACAGTAACCTGAATCCCAGTGGCGACAGGTGCAGACCATCTCTGGCAAAGCATCATGGTCTGTCGATCATGTTGTCCCATGCAGACAGATACTGGATCACCTCTGAATGACACCAGAAGCTTAGCCAATTGTTGAAGTCAGTCATTTTGCCCTTATATTGTGGTATCATTCTGGGTGAAGGCAGGATGGTATTCAGGGCTAGGGTCATACCTGCCTGGGCCACATGATCTGAGAGCTCTTCCATGTCTTTCTTCATGTAGTCCAGGGAGGTACGTCTCAAGTCATTCACTCGAACATGGACAATGACAGAGTCATATTTGTACTTATTGTGGAGTGACTTGAGTGCATGCGTTATGTGGCAGATCCTGGAACCCGACAGCCAGCTGACTGTAATTTTCTCCTTGTTCAACCTGTTGAGTAGGACATCAGTGTGCCGGACTATAGAGTCACCTATGACTAACATGTTAGGTACGTTGTCTTGCCTTAGGGGCTGTTGCTGGGTGGCACACTGGTGTTGTGAGCTATGTGACACTTTGGTTGTGATTGGTGTTTGTTTGCATTTCAGCTTCAGAGGTCCTTGTTGCTTGGGCAGGTTACAGTTAAGGGCCTCTGCATATGTGGATTTAGTGTTGCTATATGTGGGTGTTGGTAGTGTGGGTTTAGAAGGGCTATGTGTTGCTTGAGGTGTAGTGTGGGTGTTAACCTTCTCCTCTTGACTGTCTAGCACAATCTTGGGTGGAGAGAGCTTTGCTTCCATTTTGGATCTGTAACTGCATCTCTCACAGGTTGTAGTGTTGGGTGGTAGGAGGATAGGGTTGTTTGTGTACATGAGAGAATTGCTGCATTGCCCCAGTATGCCCAGATTCATCAGGTGGACAGGAGAAATCACCGGAAGCTGACCCTTGGACATGCCTGGTTTGGTGCTTTTTTTTTTCCATCATGTAAGACCAAGCGGACGCATTCTTTGTCAATATTCCAGCGATTCATCATGTCAAGTAGAGCATCAGCTAGTCGAGACCCAGTGTGCTGTCCATCAAATTTTTGACAATAAAGGACGGCAGATCTGCATGCAAATGTGTCATCAATCCAATGAGCAGTTAAGCTCATGAAAGATTCTGTCATTGTCTGTGCCATCAATGTGTCTGTGGTTAGACAGAGAAATCATGCTTCACTGATAGCAGTCTGGACATGGCCCCACACTGTGTTGTACATTTCTGGTATGATTTTTTCAGTGAAGTATTTGCAGCTTGGTAGCACGTATCTAGGCTCAAGTACAACAATCAGTTCTATAAAGCCTCTATCATCAACAATTGAGTATGGCTGGATGTCAATGGCAATCATTTTTGCGATGGCATGATGTATTTTGTTCACCTCAGGACTATGAATGGACCATGTTTTTTTCTTGCCAATCATGTTGCTCAGTGTTTGCTGAACCTTGCCAGTCTGCTGAGTGTCAGACGTCCCACTTGCTGTTGCTGCTTTCTTCTTGTTAACGACTTCTTTGTATTCCTCAGGATGCTAAATGATTATTTAGTGGAGATGCTGTAAATGACTTTGCTGATCCACCTCCATGAGAGATGACTGCTTTGCACAACTGGCACATTGCTTTAATTTCATCATCACATATCTTGAAATAATTCCAAATTGGAATTTACTTATCCATCAATGAACTACCCAAATGTAAACTTCACGTAAGTTACAGCTATAATATGATCATACAAAAATAAGCTACAAGGTAACACAGTGTCAGTAATATGCTGATGACTGTCCTGTCATCAATAAGCTCACTGGCACAACCACGGCCTAGCATGCACAGGCATAAAAGATCTAACATGATCCCAGCCACCTCCCTTCAATACATTCCACCATAACTTTTTTTTTTTTTTACACAGCATCCCATTGATTCCATGTTAAGGTAGGTGAAATCTTACCGGTACAACGTTACAGAATACGGATGACCCACCAGTTGACATGGACCATGCTGCCACTACAGCAACAGACTGGTTGCACCAGTGAGCTTACTCATGTACAGAACTGTATATACAGAAGTACACGGACACATGACCACTATCCGTATTCGGTCTGAGTGCCACTATTCAGCTGAATACGAATAGATTATTTGGCCTGCAATTCAGAACCAAAGTGAATATGAAGCAAATATTTGGTACAGCCCTAGTTGTCAGTGTACATGAGAATGTCTACAGTGCTTCAGAATACCCTTCTCAACCAGACTGACCACAGACACAGTCGGAAATTGCATATCCGTGGCTACTGATCTACTAGGCAGGTGTGAGAGAAATTTAAATATTGAACAAATCAATCAGCCACAGAACTTGATGAGCAATGCTCAGCTATGCACAAACTAGATGCTGTTGTAGTTACAAAAATTCTGTCTAGACAGTAATGCCACAAGAGTGTAGTCCTCAAACTTTCTTAATGTAAAATAACAGGTTTGGAGCTGAAGTGCTTAAAGCAAATAAGGACACTTAGAATAACAGGCACAATAAGCCTTCACCAGCAATTCCCAGCTCGGAAGGCTGGAAGCTACCCTTTCCTCCTACTAGAGTGTAGATCACAAAACTTTCTTAATGTAAGATAACTGGTTTGGAGCCCACATGCTTAAACCACTATAAAAACACTTAGAATAACAGGCACAATAAGCCTTTACCAGTAATTCTCAGCTTATAAGGATGAAGGCAAACCTCTCCTCTCACAAGAGTGTAGACCACAAACCTTCCTAATATAAAATAACTGGTATATAGGATTCCAAGATGGCTGCCGACTAGACTAGTCCCTATTCTCAGAGCTCCTCACAGACCAGTATCATCTTTAATTTCTACAACTTGAGACTAATATTTTTCCTCAGTTTTTTTCATAAAAGGATTATACTAAGCTTTTTACATATAGCTGGAATATTTTTGGCTTTGGAATTTTTATTTTGGGTCACATTTTACCTCAGAACAAATTGTGGAGCTATCAGACTTGGGCACCTGCTGCTTCAGACTTTTCCTGGAACTTGTCACCCTGGTAACAGCATCTAATCACTGGGCATGGCTACTAAATCGGAGTCTATGGATTCACAGACCACGAAGGCCAAATTTTCATCAGTTCACTCACCAGAAAAAGATAACACTTCTAAAAGGCTGAGAACTTCCAAAAACTCTTCTGAACCAGCCAAAGTAAGTAGCAAAGAATTAAATGACTCAAACTTTTATTTAGACGAGTTAAAGCTAGCATTAAAGCCTATACAAAGTGCCATTCAGAACTTTACAGAAAAATTTACTGACTTTGGTGATACATTAAAAAAAATAAATGACAGAATGAGTATTATTGAAAACAATAATTCAGCTATGGAAATAAAATTGAGACATTGGAAAATGATTTAAAGTCTAAAGATAAAACTATCTCTGAAATACAATCTAAATTAATAGACTTGGAAGCCAGAAGTCGAGGAACAACATTATCATTCGGGTTTACCAGAATCTTTTGATAAGAATAATTTGCTATCTGTGTCCAAGAGTATATTTGAGTCATTACTAAACTGTGAAGCATCTTCAAAAGACATAACTGTTGAGAGAGCACACAGAGCTCTACGTGCCAGTCAGGATGCTTCCTCACCAAGGATCATATATACAAAATTGCTAAATTTTCAAGATGCTTTTCAAATACTGCAAGCAGCCAAAAGTAAGAAACAGTTTGTATGGAAATCGCATAAGTTATCATTCTCACAGGATTTTCCTCCTCAAATAAAACTAAACAGACAAAAGCTCTCTCCCTATTGTGCAGAATTAATTAAAAGAGGATAAGATTTCGCATGTCTTATCCAAATACTTTGTCATTCACATTTAATGAAAAAAAGTTTACTTGTTCTGATTCTAAGGGAGCAAAAGATGTTTTTTTCAAAGCATTCAAAAAGCTTCCGGATTCAATTTCCTAACAAGGTATATAATTGACTGGACACAAAAATGTTGAAAGTATATATATATATTTCCTTTTTATATAGGTTATTTACATACAGTTAATGAGCTTAATCAATTGTGAAATATATTACTGTCAAGGGTAAACAAAAGGTGTATAAATATGTACACAAATGTGTTAACACATTCCTCTTTTCTTTTCAGAAAACATGAAGTGTCTTAGCTTTCTTTGTGGTGAAATCAGAAATTTTAACATAGATTTCACCCTCTTAATAAATCTTATGTCCCCTTACTTAGTGAGATTTAGTATTTATACATAGTTCAAATAAGAACTTGCCAAGTGTCAATATGATATTTATCTTGTAAAGACTAGAATAATACAGAATATACGAGGTATAAATCCTTCACAGACTGCCTCTGTTAAGAGTATGTATTGTGCATATATATATAAACATAAATATGTTTTATTTTCTTTTTTTTTCTTGAAGCAATGGGAAAGCGCAAATTTGGTGTGTGCTTACATGTTTTATCTCGCAATTAAGGTGCTGGTATTTAAAATAGATTCAGCACTCCAGATACTTTCTATTTATATTTATTTAATTAGCGTACAAGCGTTTTTCTTTTAGGCAAATAAAATGCCTTGGTTTAGCCTGTAATTTTTGGAGGGAGATACACAGACTCTCGAGACTGCTCTGAGAGAAAATCTCTTATCTAACGCATCAGCAGATGTTACTACTATGGCACGCATCAGTATGTTGATACGGAGCTTGGCGGTGACGTCATCAATGTAATGGGAAGCTTCGGTGACTTGAGAAGCTTATGTACAGTTAAAGAGTGTATTTTCATCAAGACTACATGTAGGATATGCGTGTTCGGCCTCAGTGGATCTTTGAGACATAGTTGTGATGACATCGTTGGAGGGTGTGGGGAGAGCGCTTATGAGCGTATATTCAACGGAGCTATAGTGTTTGGATATTTGTCAGCTTCATGCTCGTGGTGTATTCTGATTGATTGTTGATTAAAATGCTGGTCTCCTTCATGGCCAGTTTGGAATGGGGAACAGGATTGAGGCTAGGAGCCTTGTACGTTGAACGTATATCTGTAAAGCTCTAGCTGGCGGCAGTATGAGAAAGAATACGGTCATGTTTAGTGATGGGGAATGGGGAGTATCATGCTTATGGCTGGATGGATGCATTCTTTGGAATGGGGGTTGAAAGACAGGTACGTTTTTTTTGTTATTGTTTTTAGTTCATGCTTCTTCTCTTTATTCTTTTTTTCTCTTGGGGTCAGCATCTTGATGGGAGGATCTTTGGTTGTTGTGTGCTGTTGTGGAGAGCATCACGGAGATTGGTGTCTGTGGCGAGTCGCTTCGGCTTGTGTTGTTGGCTTGGTTCTGTTCTTGTGGGTTCGTGCTTTGGAGTTTCTGTTGAATATATGATCCTTTGTGTTTTTGGTGTCTTGGTTGGCTTGTTCGGATTGGATGGAGTGAGATGTTGGTTCCCTTGGCTAGGAGATCTTGGTTTTCAAAGCTGGTTGGGCGGCTTTGTTAAGGGTGCACCGCAGTTTGTGCTTTGATTTGGTGGTGACGCCTGCACTGATGTGTAGGGCTACTGGAGTGAAGTGTATGTTTTTCTTTTTCCTTTTTCTTTACAGTGTCGGTGGACCACTGACGCTAGGATGGTCTGGTGGCTTTGGGGCTACTTGGCGCGTTGGATGGGAGAAGTGCTAGTAAAATATCAGCAGCTTGGTTGCATCTCAATCTATGTGTTTGTCTTATGTGGATTTTCAAGGCATTGAGGTGACGCCATTGCTAGAACATATACAGGAAGCACTTACTCACTGAAATGGGGTTAATTTGATAATTTAGAAATATATAATATGTCATGGTAGGTTGCTGTCTGATGGCTTGTCCAGGCGTGATAGAGAGCGTTTAGGGGGAGTGCTGTTTCTATAGTTTACTGCAGCATGTACAGAGCTCTTTATGGGATACTGTTGGTATATGCAGAAGTTCTATTTGGAGTTGCATGATGTTACCGAAGTTTCAACTACTATATGCATTATAGCTTGAATACCCCTGTCAATATAGACAGGTGTAATACTATCTTCGAATTGAGGTTCAACAAGTCATGTGGGGATCTTTGAGAGGGGTTGCAGGGGTGGGATTTGATCGGACAAGCAAACTCGGATGCATGGAAAGTCTGAGCGCGTTTATGCTTGTTAGATCAATCCAGATTACCATAAACAGTACTCAAACGCACATATTTTCACCTATTTTTACATTTTTTAACCAGGAAAGATGCTTGGAATGGACCCCATCTTTGATGGTGGTAATGGGTGAAAGGCTTCATGTATAGTTACCATTTATAATATATTTAAGAACACTATACAAAATACATGGAGCAATAAGTGAATTTTACTCATAGAAAGGTAGGTCTTTAAAAAAAAAAAAAAAAGACATACAGCTCAAAAGAGGGGAAACAGGGGAAGAAAGGAAAAAGCAACTGCAAATAAAAATATGTGCATGTTAAAAGGTTACTGTTCTGTATAAAATGTTTTAACCACACAAGGGAGCATAGCCATAAATGTTTTTTTTAGAAATATGATTCATTTGCTTACATTTTGAGTTAGTTAATATTGATGTGACCGTTCACAAATATTATCAGAACAAAACACAAAGTTTTTATTGTCGAATTATTTGTCTGATGTTAATGCAGTTTGTCTATGACACATATATGTCTATACTAAGCTTAGTTAAAACTGCAATTTATCTCTGATATAATCAATATTAGTTTCTATAGCAACTATTATTTATATGGGATAACATCAAACTTATTTTCATATATAAGTATTTTTTTGTACATGGAAACATTTACATAAATTTGATTCATTAATATCTGAAATACAAAATTGAGGAATATCTATAACAAATAATATTTTCTATTCAATAATGGAGCTTATACAATGAATAAGAGAGTAGGGATTGTGCATGTTGGACATCTTGATTTTAGTTAGATATGTAAATATGTTTGATAGTGTATTATGGTGTTTTTGTTTAGTTAAGCAAATAAAAGTTTACTATGTTGATACATTGCAATTGACATTGAAAATGTTAACCAAATTCACTTATATAATTCATCTTTATTTTTTCTCTAGTAGGGTTAGGTGGCTAGGCACTGGGGTACTAGGGAAGAAATTTTTCGAATCCTTATAACAACCTTTTAGGTAGACAATATGAATCAGTATGACGGTTGTGGATATTGAGGTCTATAGCCAATATTTCATTTTGTCAAATCTTAGATATATGTTATATATATATTCTTAGTTAATACTATGACAATAAATATTGACTCATGGAATGTGAGAGGATTACAAAATAAGAACAAAGATCTCTATTATTCCATTTACTATTTAAATCAAAGGCTAATATTTGCTTTATACAAGAGACTCACTTGACTAAAGATGACTTTGATAAAGATAAAAAGAAGAAATGGATTAAAACGATAGTAGCAGCTGGTAATAGTACAAAATCAAGCGGGTAGCCATTATAGTTAAAAACACATTTCAGGAACTATTTCAGAGACGAAATTTGATGCGAATGGAAGATGGTGCTACATTATTTCTGTTTTCACAACATTGATAAGCCAGTCATATTCTTTAATCTATACGGCCCTTGTGAACAACAACATATCTTTTTTATTCAAATATATAATATTTTATCCTCCTTCAAAGATTATTATTTAGTATTGGGAGGGGACTGGAATGCTATTATTAATCCTGACACTGATCGTACTAGTAGATCTTCCTCATACAATTTTCAAGCATCCATTGCCTTGGAAGAAATTATAATAGATTTAAACCTTATAGATCCTATTTCTCTTATAACACAGAATGATAAAAAAGACTTTTCACATATTATTCAAAATGTTATAAATCTTGGTCAAGATTAGATTTTTCCTTATTTCAAATGATTTTACTCATATGAAGTTAAATTACTTTCTTGAACCTAGATTTTTCTGACCACTCTAGAATATCTCTTAGTATAAGTTTGGTCCCACATTCACCAAAATTATGCTCATATAATAGCTGGACATTGAATAATAATTTGCTTTCAAAGGAAAATATACATAAATCAATAATTGAAACAATAAAAGAAACACATCTTAATTTACACACATCAGATATCCCCTTAGATATACAATGGGCATGTAAGGCAACTCTTAGGGCATATTAATCAACAAAGCATCATATTTTAAAAACAATATAGAAATAAAGAATTACAATTAAAATCAAAAATTCAAAATTTGGAAAATCAGTACAAAATAAGTTCCGATCCTTCAACATATGAATTATTGTTGAATTCCCAAAAAGAATTATTGCTTCTGCATCAACATAACCTTACCATTTCAGAGCAAAGGTTATTAGCTACATACTCTGAATGGGCTCAGATTCCTTCTAAAGTGTTAGCCAGAATAATAAAAGGTAATCATTCCTTCCTAGAATTTACATTAAATTATAATAACAAGAAATACAGTACTGATCAGGAAATTTTGCAGCTTTTACATCATTGTTCTCAGAGATATATTCAAAGACAATAATCTTAGGAGTAAACAAAACATAGTGAATTTAGTCAAGCCCTCTATTAAATTTCCTAGTTTAAATGAATCACAAAGAACACACTTTCTGCCCCATTGACTATCAGAGAAATATCGGAAGCCATTAGTAGACTCAAAACTAGTAAATCACCGGGACCAGATGGCTTCACACCGAATTTTTAAAACTTTCTCATCAGAGATTTCACCTCTTCTCCTAGTAATTTTTAACCACATAATGATTCATGGTATATCTGATCTGTATTGGAATACCTCAAAACCATATTAATTTTGAAGAGAGACAAAGAAAAACTGATCCTAATAATTATAGACCTATTTCCCTGATTAACATTGATATCAAAATCTTAGCTTCAATACTTGCTTCTAGACTTAAAAATGTTTTACCATTTTTAATTTCTCTGGAACAAGCGGGCTTTATGTCACATAGACATTCGTGGGACAATACCTTGACAATTGATGCTCTTATTCACTTTGCCAAAATGACTCAAACCCTATGTATGCATTAATTCTTGATGCTGCTAAGGCTTTGATAGGGTTAATTGGGACTTCTTGTTTCATATCATGCTTGTTTCAATATACCATCTACTTACATAGACTCTATTAAAATGCTATATAAAAATTCTTATACTTTTCTTTATATTAACAGGAAAATATCCAAAAATATAAAGATCTTTAATGGCACAAAGCAAGGATGCCCATTATCTCCTTTCTTATTTAATCTATATATAGAACCTCTATTATTATACATTAAGCAAAATACATATCATAATATTCCTAGAATCCTTAACACTAAAGTATGTTTGTCCGCTTTGCAGACGATCTTATAATATATTTTCAAACACCCTGCTCAGATCTTCCCAAACTAATTTGTTCCATTGAAAAATTCTCAGAGGTTTCTGGTTATCAGATTAATATTCAAAACACATATTCTTCCCATAAATCCACTTGCTCGCAAGACATATATGTTTCCTGATTTCACATTTCGGATAGTTCAGAATTTCAAATATTTAGGGATTCATATAAATCACAATGGTCTCTCCACATTTCAAAATAATTTGGCTAAAATATGGTCATTGATTATACTTGACTTGAACAGATGGAAATTACTAAATCTATCACTTTTATCAAAAGCAGCTATAATAAAAATGAATATTCTTCCCAGATTGTTATTTCAATTCAATGCGGTGGATCAGATGATTCCAAAATCTTTTTCTCAAAATCAATAAAATTTTGGCTAATTTCTTGTGGTTTCCTAAATCAGTAAGAATTTCTTACATTAAGCTAATCTTACCTAAAAATAAGGGTGGTCTTGGTCTTTTTTCACCTTTACTACTTGATTATCTCAACAAATTATTATCCATTTTAAATTTAAAGATCATAAGTTTAATCAAAATTCTATTTGGACAGAATTATGGTTTCAACATATTGCAAATAAAAACATCAACCCATTAGCTCTTCCTTTCCTTTCATTGGAAGTAATGAATAAATTTAAAATTCCTAACTCTTTAAAACAAAAAATTATTGCTTTTCAAGTCTTGGTAAAACTTGTAAATCTAGAAAATATATTTCAATTAATGCAACCTCTTCACTTAAATCCTAATATCAATTTAGACAATATGTCTTTTAATCTTTCAGATTTTCCCTTGATTAAAGATCTTACAGTTTGGGATCTAATGCAATACAAGAATGAAACTATCTCTAATGTAATAAAATTCTCAAGGTTAATATTAAATATCTAGTCATCTTACGTCAATTGAGAGATGTAATTAATGCTAAATTCCTACACATCAATATAGATAGCACCGATATTATCAACTATAAAGTGTTTTTAAAAGTCCTCATACTCCCAGAGAAAATGTTGTCTAAATCTTATAATCTCATAAATCAAATAATTCATAGTGAAGAGTGTCTCTTCTCTACTTATTGGGATAAACACAACTCTCATATATCTATAAATCAGAAACTCTCAGCTATCAAAAATACAATAGAATACCTCTTCAAAAAACTCTTTTACACTCAACTAATGATAAACAATAATGCATACTTTACTCCTTCTAAGCTCAACAAATTTGATGCAAATAAATCGCCCTCATGTTCTTGTTGTTCACACCCTAATGCAGATCTTTTACACATCTTTTGGTCCTGTCATCATTCACACAAACTTTGGACCTCCCTAAAAGTCCGTTTACAGAAAATGGGTTATCACAAATCCACCTTATCTTGGGAGACTGCAATACTACACATACCAAATATTTATCTCTAAATTGGACATGCAAGTGCTAATATACATATGTTCACTTATAAAATTATATATCACACAAAATTGGTTAGATCGTACTAAACTGAATTGGAATAATTTTAAAATTCTAGCCCACACATACATCAGTGCGCAGAAAATGATAGTGAAAAGTCCCAAGAAGTCGACACATATTAATAAAGCTTTAGAAAAGGTGTTACATATTATTAATAGTGTATAGATGGCCACCCTCCTTATGGGATTTGTTGACCTCAGTCTCACTTATATCCTAATGCTTATTTTTTTTTGTCTTAGCTCAATACTTATTTTGATATATTCTTTGGTTAACATTTTGTATATGTAGATAGTTAAGTGTATATTCTCAAACTGCATTGAGACAAAACATTCATCTTACAAAATTGTGTTATCATAAATATCTCCCAACGTTTCATTTTTAAATATGTATTCTTTTATTGCTGTTGCTGTTATATTTCTGTATTGTTCAAACCTCTCCTCTCACCAGAGTGTAGACCACAAACCTTCCTAATATAAAATAACTGGTATAGAGCCCAAATGCTTAATAACTAAGACAGTTTTAGAATAACAGATGCAATAAGCCTTTAAACAGCAATTCTCAACTCATAAGGGTGCAAGCTACCTCTCTTGCAACAGGAGTGTAGACCACAAACCTTCCTAATGTAAGATAACTAGTTTGGAGCCCAACTGCTTAAATCAGAACTAAGAGGTTTAGAATATGTTACAATGTAATCAGGCTACTAACAAGCAGTAACACATGCTGCAGATTAAATGCAACTGAACACTTTAAGAATATACAGCAAAAATATAAATAAAGTCAAAAGAAGCACAAGTACAGTAAAAGCAGCTGAGTAAAGTGCTTTTCTCTGTAAGTAAGTGGGAAGGTAGGAAACAGAAGATAATTCAAGATTAGGTGAATGGGGGGGGGGCTTCCCAGATGATCTCTCAGTGTTCAGTAGCATGAGCAAATGAGATGAGGCTGAGGGAGTGTCCAAAGTCAAATTTATAGTAGGGGCAGGCAACACAAAAAACAACAAGTTTAAAAGCACAAGAGCAGCAGGACAGGTGGATGGGAAAAATCAAATGAAGACAGAGATCATCAATAGTCAGACAGAGAGTAGGAAGTCACACAGCATTATAGCTAAATACAGTTGCCACTATATATTTCCATTTTTTAAATGAGAAATGTTATACTTCAGCACCTCTCACTAATTAGGTGGATGTTTATTCACTGTCTGCAATAGAATTATTTTCTAACTGACCCAACTCCAAAATGAGTGAACAGTTTAAAACAAAACAAAATGCAATATAAGAACAAGATAAAAATAGAAGTAAGCAAACCTTAAATGAATAACTTCAATCCAAAATCAAATGCAGACAGAGATCAGCAATAGTCCGGCTGAGAACAGCAAGTCAAACAAGCACTGTACTCCTGCACTATAATAGAGAGCAGGAGAATGAGATTGAAGAGGCTAAAAGGTACACATATATATTTCCATTAAAAATGTTACATTATACATAAAGATGTTACATAATGCATAAAGTTTTTCTGGTTTACTATCAAAACTCAGAATTGTAGGCTATCTATAATTAAATGTTCGAAGTGGCCTGTTTGGCGACCTGTAAAGTCGAATACTGGATTTTCAAATCTCACAATAGCTAAGTTAATTATACCTTTGCACAAATTCAGTTCAATAATTTGAAATCAATGAAATTGCCAGTCAGATATCTGCTGATGTAAATGTCAGTCATTCAAATAGTGGTTATGCTTTTTAGCGGTATTCGAAGGACTACAATGCAATATCAAGTCTGAAATAGGAGCTGTTACACTCGTAACTATGCAGTCCATATCAGAGGTAATAAAAAGTGGCATATTCTGTTAACTTGCTATAAAAATCATATTTGATAAAGTTTCATTTATTATACCTAACTGAAAGAGACAGTATAATCCTTTGTACCATGAAATATAACACTTGCTACTAGCAGTATATTTGGTTATAGTTGCATACCTGCAGTTATTACATTTGATTCCAAGAAATAGGGATTGCTACCCTGAATTGTATTTTCAGTATGCAATATTGGAGATTTTGTTAGCCATATGAGGTACATTATAGATAATATATGAGGTATATTATAGATAATTGTATATTATTGATATATTACATGCAATTCATTTGGAACAGAATCATGTTGAGGACTTGGTTTCATGACTATTACTCTGTGCACCTCCATCACCAAAACAGAGACGTTTTCTAGAAAGGGAGAATGCATTTAGAAAGCTATTAGCTAAAAGGGACACATTCACATGCAGAGGATTCACAGAACTGGTAGTAAAACATTATTCTTTTTAATTCCTGTTTGCAAAATGGTAACTGGGATACTTGCAGTAAATGGATGTTTTACACTGGTGAATTTACCACATTTTTCACGTGGTATGCCTCACTGTAAAACATGGAATTCACTACCTATCTTAGTAATCACATTGTGTTTAAGCAGAAAATTTATCTTGGAGTGCAACTGCTAAACTCGGAATGAATGCTACACTATTCAGACTCATAATATCCAGTATTTACGGTAACTGAGCCTGCCAAACATCATGAGACTAACAGGTACAATTATTGTGCTCAGATATACGTTGACATCATATAAACTGAAAGGAATGTATTTCAAACAATTTTTGCAGCAAGATAACACGGAAGTACGCTCCGAGATCGAAAATGTCAATTTTGATATTTTCAATTGTACCGTTTGCTATTTTAAACATTCACTATTTTGAAAACCGACATTCTAATTCAAAATAAATGCATTTCGCCTTTATTACAATCATTAAAATGATAGTAAACCATTTTTCCTATGATTTACTTATTTTGTAACTGTTCATACAGAAGTAATCCATACACAAATTTATTACTGTTACTTATGTCACACCAGTATATCTCATTAGTATCAGTAGACTGCAAATGTATAAATACCCATCTCTTCATAGCAATATACTGATTATTCACATGCTTACAGAAACGTCTCCCAGAATTTAGTTTTACTTGAATAAAGTTTGAATAAAAACAAAACTAAAATCACTGCTAATAAAGATTGAACTGGTGTATTACATCATGAGTGAGTTTATTGCCGCCATTGTTTGTTTCGCTACCATCCTTCTCTGTTTTCCTTATTTTATTATGCATTCCTTTGTTCTTTTTATTTTCTTTCTCTGCTATTTATGTTCAGTTTTCTACAGGTCCAGAATTCTTAGGAGCAGTCCAACTACATTCTTTCCTGGTCAGGTAGCCTTCACCCCCTGTCCATCCAGGAACGTCTCACAGGATCGGGGCAGTGGCACCAGTCCTATAGGCACACTAGCATGTGGTAGCCTGTGACAGAAAGAAGGAATGAGATATTTTTAAGCCATATAACTGCAGCCTGTATCTGCCTGAAACTCAGAAAATGAGAGATCGCTCTACAGCTGGCAAAAAAGTTCCAAAATCATTTTACAGCTGCAGGCATGGCTGTGTGATAGTTAACAAGCAAAATAAGCAGACTTTTAAGTAATGTGTCATATCAACAAACATGTAGAAAGCAATCATTCTGACCTGCACACATGAGTAGCTCTAAGATTTCAAATGATAAATACAGACACATTTTCTTCAACAGTTCTTTGGTTCCTTTATGGGGAGAAAACATACTGCACCAATCACAAGTGGTCTTTCTGAGCAAACAAGGATTCATGAGTTTGCAGCATGGTCTCATCCTTGACATGGTATGAATATAGTGCTAATCAACATCACCACTCATTTACTATGAAGAATGGTAGATGGGAAGGCAATAACAGATCCATGGTATAATGGGAGAAATCTCTGGTTATGATAGAGGTGACTGAAGTTCATTTAGTGTCTCAGGTGTTAGATGAGGCAAGCAAGTGGGGATAGAATTAAGCACTTGTAGTTGTCTTAGCTATGCTGGGGAAAGTAGGCAACTAGTCTTCCTACTGTACTGAAACCAGCAGAGACTGATTGTGATAGCAGTACAATGGTAGAAGGCAGCAGATAATGGGATGAGGTAAGGGCAGGCATGCTAAGAGCATAAGCTATAGCTGCAGATGGGCACACATAGTAGGGTACATGTATAGATCCCAGCATCAATGTTGTCCTGTCAGCCAAAGTAGGCATCAGGGAGTTTGGCACATTCAGAAAATCCTCTGATGGCCGTGTGGACTATGGTCTCCCACCACCACACAAGGAAGATTAACAATCTAATCAACTTTAATCCTATTATGGAAAACAAATGAGCCAGTGTGCCATGGACTGATGGTTGTTAGGCAGTGGGGTTCCAAAAATAATCTAAAACAGTCTTGACTGACTCCAACTATGTACCTTGTTCAGTAATCAAAACAAATTAAAATGTGATTTGTTATTTGGAGTCAAGGACTGCTTATGGACTGGCCAGGGTCATTAACATAGTTTATCTACTAATATTGCTGCATTACACCCTTGTTCCTTGCAGCATACAGTGGGAGATCTGACATATGCTTAGTAGAGGATTCCCTACTGACCACAGGGCCAGTAAAGCCAAACCTCATTGTTGCATTTTGACCAGCTATTCATGTCTTACTGCAGAAGTATGAATTTATGACTTTCAAATTAAAATTGTCTGCAGGCTCCAAAATATTCTTGCAGCTGTCTGTTTAACTTGACAGTTGAAAATCCATAATCCAAGGAAATAATTCCTGTAGAAAAGTTGCTGCTAGTGAGTCTGAGGAGGCAAATCAAGCAGGCAGTTAACTCCTCATAACTGCTTCTCAGAAAAGTTAGAAAGCATTGCTCTTAGAGACTAAAAGTGCAACAGTATACAATATGTATTCAAAACTAAGCCAAAAGATGACATGTAAGATTTGGAAAGCAGGCACACACTACGCATGGAAAAACATAAGTCTAGCACATACTAATTCTGGTGCACAAGTCTGTTCTGTACTAGGTGTGATACAAACTAGTTCATCCACTCACTAATTCTAGTAGTCCACACTGTGTTGTGTGTTATATGCTATGTCTGGTATATGTTAAGTCAGGTATACCCACTAGTATATGCTAACTGTGGTACACACTAAGTCTTATGGGCAGCAAAGGTGAGTTATATTAATGAAATGCTGTTACATAGGATAGAGTGAGAGGATACTTGTACAAAATGGTGAGATTCAGAAATTCCCCCTTACTAAGAACCACCCATAGTGTGTATGGTATGTAAACTGGAATACTGATAGATGAGTGATTCAGGAACTCAATCTCACACCTGTCAGTGCACACAGTGAATGTCAGTAGCCATCAGAATAGTGCTCGTTGTAATGGCACACTCATTATCCTTGATGCTGCACTCCTGAGTATGTCATCCTTCCGATGCAATGTCAGACTAGGGTCCTATCTGCATCAGCTGGTGGTAGCTCAAGTGGTTTTAAAGAATCCCATGGCACCTATTAAAATACAGGGAAAGTTGTACAATGCCCTAGCTAAGTTTTCTATAGTAGTATTAATACCTCCTGTGGTCTCCTTTGAAAAGAGAACACTAGTCTAGAGAGACTAACCCATTCAACAAAGGGAAAATAAATAAATAAATAAAAAACAAGGGGGTATACTCTTGGGCATATTAGCACTAGAGCACACTACATGTGGCAGTGTGAATTCTACAGTTGCAGAGAGCTCTGAAGGTACTGGGAGAGGGAGATGGTCATGTTATGTAACGGGCTCATAATGTCACTGACTGTGTGTCCCCATGGTTCACAGTGTAGGTGGCATTCAAAGAGAGGGATACATTTTTTAAAGGGTCATAACACTGCAAGATGTGAGCCAAATGTTATGCATCTGATCAGGTACTTTTTGGATGGGCGGAATCACATATATGTTGTGGGTGTAGAGTAGAACAGAATGGTGTATATTTTTAAATTAAAAGTACGGAAGGCACCCTTGGGGATATGTTGAGTCTGCACAGTAGTTTAACTATGCTTACTGTTATAATGCCTGTATACACATATAGCCATTTAAGAGAACAAGCTTCTAAGCAGATGTTAGTTGTATCTGGTCAGTATCAGTATTGTCAGCAGTGACTCACAGAAATAAGTGATGCACCATAAAAGGCTACTGAACTACATTATGTGTACTGCCCACTCTTGCATAACACTTTTCATTTGCACCTCATCTGGACATCAAACACAGAGGTCCAAAATGTATGGAGATCTCCCATATTGAAGGTCATTATTGTGAACAGTACAGCCCACTGGCACTTGTAGCAGTGATTTGGGTGCTGCTATGCTCCAGTAACCATGACTACTGTACACAAAGGACAAGATGGAATGCTAATCTCATTTTGCTTTTGTGTCTGGGTTTTGTAAGCGTGGCAGATAGAGTCATCAGCTCTGGTACAGCAACAGCAGAAATGAACTCTCCTGTGTTACTGCACTTCTGTAACTGTGTTGTCGTACAGCTCACATAAAACAGCTGTGGCATGCCTGTAACTGTTAGTAAATCCTAACTGCACTTTTATGTGATTAGTGTAGCACTTCTGCACATATACCAAGATGAAATGTCTGAATGGTATGCACTAACATACAACATTGGCTTGTCTCTGAGATGGGAGTTTGCTTTACCTTCCTTTCCCTGCACATAGGCCATTTACAGTGTGTCTCTTGATTCCGAATTGTCCCATTAATGTTTAGTCCAAAATGGTAGCATTGCCTTTTACAGTCTGTACACTATGATAGCCATGGGGAGCAAAACATGGCCTGAATGCACCTGTAGAGACTTAAAATGTGAAACGTGAAAAGTGAAAAGTAAGGGCTATTCAGAAGACATGTAGCCAAAACAATGGTATGCCCTTAAGATGTTATATACATATTTCCTATTGATTTCCTCTACATGATGTTTAAAATATTAGATAGTAAAGACCACCATCTCTGAATCCATTTGATGTGCCAGAATTTGACTCAGCTCACTGACACATTGTATACAAAGAATCCTCTCTTTAAAGCTATCTCTTGTTTCTCATTATACTGCTGCAATTCGTGGATGTATTCTGCTTTAATCTTAAACCCTTTTTGAATATGTCTCAAACAGTGTGTGCCAGACTCACACAGTGTGTACTAGTCTTACACGGTGTGTACCAGACTTACACAGTGTACCAGACTCGCACAATGTGTACCAGTCTTACATAGTGTGTACCAATCTTAGTGTGTAGTAGACCCGCACAGTGTATACCAGGCTTACACAGTGTGTACCAGACTTGCATAGTGTGTACCAGACTCACACAATGCGTACTAGTCTTACACAGTGTGTACCATACCCACTCAGTGTGTACCACACTTACACAGTGTGTACCAGTCTTATTGTGTATCAGACTTGCACAGAGTATACCAGACTTACACAGTGTGTACCAATCTTAGATAGCGTGTACCAGACTCGCGCAGTGTCTACCAGACTTACACAGTGAGTACTAGACTTGCACAGTGTGTCCCAGACTCATACAGTGTGTACTAGTTTTACACAGTGCATACCATACCCACACAGTGTGTACCAGTCTTACAGAGTGTGTACCAGTCTTACACAGTGTGTACTAGTCTCAGATAATGTGCATCAGACTTGCAGAGTGCATACCAAACTTACTCAGTGTGTACCAGACTCGCACAGTGTGTAACAGACTAACACAACATGTACTAGTCATACACAGTGTGCATCAGACTCACACAATTTGGATCAGTCTTACACAGCATATACCAGACACACACAGTGTATACCAGTCTTACACATTGTGTATCAGTCTTATACAGTGTGTACCACTCTTACACAATGTGCAACAGACATGCATAGTATGTTCCAGACTCATACAGTGTGTACCAATCTTAGATAGTATGTACCAGATGCGCACAGTATATACCAGAATTACACAGTGGGTAACAGACTTGCACAGTGTATACCAGACCTACACAGTGTGTACTAGTCTTACACAGTGCGTACCATACCTACATAGTGTGCACCACACTTACAAAGTGTGTACCAGTCTTACACAGTGTGTACCAGACCTGCACAGTGTGTACCAGTCTTAGATAATGTGCATCAGACTTGCAGAGTGTATATCAGACTTACACAGTGTGTACCAGACTCAGTGTGTACCAGACTCACACGGTGTGGCTTAGTCTTACACAGTGTGTAACAGACTCACACAGAGTATACCAGTCTTACACAGTGTGCACCAGTCTTACACAAGGTGTACCAGACTCATACAGTGTGTATCAGTCTTACACAGTGTGTACCAGTCTTACACAGTGTTGTGCACCAGACTTGCAGATTGTGTACCAGACTCATACAGTGTTTACCAGTCTTACACAGCATGTAGCAAACTTCCAGATGTACCAGATTTATACAATGTGTATCAGGCTCACACAGTGAGTTCTAGTCTTACACAGTGTGTACCATACTCACACAGTGTGCACCAGACTTACACAGTGTGTACCGATTTTACACAATGTGTACAATATTTCTGAATCCCACCAAACTGCTTGACAGGAACAAATGTACTTTGAAGAGACATCATGCAGACACACATTATGTACCTACTAGCAATTTTATAATCTAATATAAACCCTCCTGATACAACTTGAAATATAAAATAATAACATATATCAAAATAGTCTGCTAAGGAGAAGTTTAGTCATCTTTCACTTAGTCAAGAAGCCTTCTAGAACAGCAAAAATGAACAGCATGAAAAAAATCCCTTATAAACCTGTCATCTTTGATCATCTCTTACGAGTCATAGCTTATGCCTGGAGTGGCCCCGTGAACAGCCACAGCTACCCCCGAATTTTTAGACAAAGGAGGGAAGCAGAAGCTGGTTGCCAGGTCTTTTTTCCATATTACATACAGGCATAACTACAAGCAATTTAGAGTCACTGATCCACTTTCATATATTCATAGATGTATATTAGACTAAAGACCACTAAGGCCCTTATAAGCCTAGCCATGCAACCTGAATGTGACCCATACATTTGATTTATATAGATGGTGATTTACTGACAGCCTCTATCAGAGACATAGGAGCCATGCCGGGGTAAATTTCCAATTACCCATCCATTGGTCCAGGTTATGCTTAAATAGGGATAGAGCGGAAATGTGCTTCATAAGGATTGGAGCCTGTACCAGAGAATGGGAGTTTTCTGATAAACATACCTGTCTCTCCAACATGTCCTATTTATGTGGCATGCAAAATGTATATCTTTTAATCTAGCAGTTCTGATGCTGTTTATTTTATGGATGAGTAAAAGGTTCATCAAAACAGGTCCTGGGATGCCTTGTATGCCAGGCAAAGATCACCTCTCAGAAGACTATATGATACCGAGTAAAGAGACAGGGTTTTGAGGTGATCAGCATAGGACATTGTGTTTATTCCCTGTATTCTGTTTGTAAGGGGATCTTTGTAGATGTTTCAGTTGTTGTATGTGTCTGGTCAGGTACATACCAAAGGGAGCATTATACTCTATGATGGATATGGTGAGGGTGGAGTACAATGGTATGATGACCTCTCTGGACCCAGATGCTACACCCTTTCTTAAAAGTTGAGTAATATACAAGGATTTTCTTACTATCTTTGACACAAGTTGGTCAAAAGTGAGATTACTATCTACTTGATTTCTCAGATGCCTGACTACTGAATCAACTTTTAAGGGTGTTTTATTGATAACGTTTTAACCCAGGCTGGCAGACTTCCCAAAAGGTACTATAATGCATTTCTTGGCATTGAGTTTTAAGACATGGCTTTGGCACCAAGCATTTGTCTACATTAGGCCTTCCTGAAGGGTGTTCTCAACTTGGGAGGATTCAGTGACTGCTCTTAGTTTGCAGTTATTTGCAAACTTGGTTAGCCAGAGGCCTTTGACCTTAATGCATGTCTTTGAAATGTAACAGGAAACAGGAGCATTTGAAGAAAACCAACATGAATGCATGGAGGACATTCAGACTCTGGACAGGAGGCACCCCAGTTGAGAGCCATTTTGGGAAACCTCATGCTGTGAAGCAACAATGCCACCCACTGTGCCACAGGACCACACTTTACAGTTTCTCAGTTATTAATTAAAGATACACAGCAGGAACTCTTGTCAGAACATAACATTGAGGTATATACAAATAACATAAAGTCACTCTTAAGGCAATGATAATAAAACACTGAGACATGCACTTTATGAGAAAGCAAAAATACAGTAATACAATATTCATACCAACAAGTGATATAATCATGACTATCTAAAGGATCAAAGCAGAAAGCCAAATACTATGTGACCAAAGACAAATCCTTATTTAAACTTTCATCTGCAAAGTATCATATCTTAAAATCAAGCAAGTCTTTGGGGTACTGACACATTCTAACTTATCCCCACCGATTGTATGATTAGCTGTACCTAATACTGCATACATGAAATCATCAAATTTCACTCACAGCATTCGTGTGCATGTAAATCTATAGAGATTAGAGGCTTTAAGTTAAGTAAATCCCTTCATTTGGTTTGTCCTGTATACCATTTTATAATCTGACAATGATAGCTAATCCAATAAACTACCCCTTCTCATTAATGTGCATGTGTTGGAGGAGTTTCTAATTCAGCAGGGTACCTGCACTAACAGGAGTACATCATGTTAAGGTCAATTTCTAAGTACAGAAGATTAATGCAAACTGTGATGCAGAAATGTTTTTTCTAAGATTTAAAAGGGTGACTGAGTATAAAGAATGACCTAAAATTAATTGAGCCAGTATTGTTATGCTTGAGCAACTAGTAAATCAGCACAGCATGATCCTCGTAGGCAAGCAGTCTCCCCAGCCGTTACAATATTTCTTTTACCGAGTCCTAAGAAACTCTCACCCCCAGTGCTTCAACCCTCAGGATATGCTGCAGTCTGGCATCTTATTATCTAAAGGGCTGTTTAACTCAAATGCTTCTTAGCAGTCTTGCCTAGACATGACTGAGTTCTACTCATAGTTTACAGGTTAGATTATTACTGTTTGACTTTATGAGCCATTGTTCTTAAATTATGTGCTACCACTTTTTATCTAGACTACTGTTAAAGTGCCAGGACTTGTATAGAAGCACATATATAGGCTATTTTGTAAAATATAACTTAGAGTATGCCTAGTTACATTATATTCTATCTGGCTTTTTATCGCTGATTATTTAGATACTGCCTAATTGCTATTCTAAAATCTACTCATGATTATTTATGATTATTTAGATATTGATATTAGATATGTTTATTTAGATTTTGCCTAATTGCTACTCTGAAGTCTTTTTGCATACAGTGTATATAACTATATCTGTGTAAAACTGTCGTTGCTTTAATTATACATGGGTATCCATTGAGCAGTTTTCTTAACCTTTTCCTCTTTACTTCCTTTAAGCGTGCAACCCTCTTGCCAGTGCAAACCCCCCAGCTTCAGTGTCCTGCTGTCTACCTGAGGCCCAGAGATAGTCCTGACTTTTGTAAAGTGTCTGATACCTCCTCCTGCGCTTGAAAAGAGCCGTATCTTCCCTATGTTGTACTGCCTTGGGAAGCAGGAATAGTTATCTGGAAGTATGTACAAAATACTCCTACCTTAACTGCAACAAACTCCTGTCTTATTTTGTTTAAGTGAACGCTCCCTGCAGGACTATCAGCAGCCATAGTCTCTTATTATATTACCTCCTGCCAGAGTTAACCCCCCTCCAAATTGTCTCTTATAGTCACATTCCCTATACCCTCCTTAGCCTCTCTGCTAAAACTCTCCCCCTGCTTTTAATTCTATTTTATTCTTCTCACCTCTCCCATCCCCTAATCTCTCTAAATGCCCCTTTGGGTAAACTCTATTTACATTACCAGGAATGGCCATTAGAGGGCAGTAGTACAACCTTATTACCCATTAGTTACTTTGCTTCCATAATTTAGCCCTTAAACCATATTTTGTCTCCTTCTTACCTCTGATATTCCCTGTACCTATTCCTTTGCCTCTGAATCCACCCTTAGTCAGCTCTCCTTTCCCTCTGCTATTTTAGTCCCTGACCTCCTAGATACCTTACATTGGACTTACCTCCCAACTTACTGATTATTTTCCCTCTAAACCTGTCTTCTTGTCTGAACCCGCTCCTTTCACCCTGCGGGCTCACTCCGCTCCCCTACCCTATCCCCAATTCCCACCCACCCCCAGTAGCCCTTAACTTATACTTCCTAAACCACACCCTGTCTCCCATCCTACCAGTCAATTGCTGCAACCACCTAGTCCACTTAGCTACACCACTCCTCTTCCAACTCTCTCAAGTGTCTCTACTTAAAGTGCTTTTCCATACCTTACAGCATTACAGTTCCTTCTCCTTAAAGTCTCTCCCACACTTACTATTTATTTTATTATCTTATCCCAGTCTAACCTTCATTGTATTTGTATAGGTATCCATAACAAAATGCAGACTACAACAAAAGTTGTCCTAACCAACTTAATACTCATAGCCAAACTTATACCTGCCCTCACCTCAGCCTATCTCCTAACCTGTTTTGAAAAGGTGAATTACTACCACCTTAACTACTTTCCAAAACAAACAGCCATTCACAATATTTCCCTCACCCATATTCATATAAACATTAACTCCACTCCCTGCTACCTGCTAGCTAAGTTCCATCGACTCACATACATTAAGTACAATAACATCTTAGTAAGGAAAGTGAAATATCAAACTAGCTATATATATAAAACCCAGTTTCTAAGCTAAAGAACCCCACCTTAAAAGATGGTGACATCCACCCTAATCCCTGCCCAACCAATGCCTCCACAGTAAATATTCACTGCACCACACCCTCAACCCTTCCAACCCAGACCAGACTCTCCAACTCTTTACTAATAGGACATCTCAATATCCACAGTATTAACAACAAAGTAGCCCATCTCCATGCCCTCCTTGATAGTCATTCCTTTGACATATTTTGCCTTACAGAAACTTGGTTAAAACCTGGAACTAAGGATAGTGAAATAATCCCCCCAAGCTATAACATATTGAGACAAGACCGCTTAAAACGTAAGGGTGGGGGAGTAGCACTCCTATTTAAAAATGGCCTACAGATCTCCTCTATAACTTATAACCCACCTCAGGACAGTAAGGCTGAAGTCCTCATCTCCAGACTTCAACTCAACCCTAGCAAATCCCTTTACATCATCTGTATCTACCTACCCCCCCAGCAATAACAGCAATACAATAGAAGATATTCTAAGCTGGGTGTCCTCAATTTATCCACAAGAAACAATAATACTAGGTGACTTCAATACTGACTGGAAACTGTCAATACTAAAATCCCTTCCTCACATATTAATCTTTATGGCTTTAGTCAAGCAATCACCTCCACAACCAGAATTAACAAACCAACCAAAAAAGAGAGCACCTTAGACTGGATACTTATTAATAAACATCCACAAACTTATAATGTAGGAACATTACCTGATGATGTAAGTGATCATACTCTGACTTACATTATAAGGCAAAAGAACGATATTTCTAACACCCCTACTTATAGGATCTCACGAACCAAGAAACACTTTAACCCTGTACTATTCCAAAATGAACTAAATGCCTGTGACTGGAATCCTCTAAAAATTCTCCCACTTGAAGAGGCTGTTAAATATTTTAACTGTAAATTTTTAGCAATCCTCAATGAGCACGCACCTAAATGATCTCTTAGAATGAAGTCCAAACCAGCCCCCTGGCTTTCAAAAGAAACCATACATAAAATTCTACTTAGGAACAAATCATGGGCTAAGTGCAGAGCTAACAGAACTACCCCTGAATGATAAACTTTTAGACAGTTGAGAAATATAACAAAAAAGCTATACTCACTGACAAAAAGAACTACTATTGTAAACTACAGCAAATGCACCAAAATAATCCACAGAAATTTTGGACTAGCATAAATAGACTCCTTCACCCTGGCCACTCTAGTACACCATCCCCTCTAGGCGCTGATCATAATGCCCCACATCAAACTGCCAACAACTTCAACACCTACTTCACAGAGACCATACAATCTCTAGCCAGTCAGCTTTCCACTGACAACACAAGTCTCCCTACCTCTATACCTGGATCTCTACCAGCATTCCAATTTCAACCCATCTCTACCACTCTCATCTACAAAATTATACTAAAACTTAAGCCTTGTACTCCTTCAGCAGAGCAGTTACCTTCTGAATACTTGCAAAAAGCAGCCAAAGTAGTTGCCTTTCCTATATCCATCCTGATAAACAGAACCATTAATGAGGGAACCATCCCAGACATCTGAAAAATCTTCCACATTATCCCCTTACATAAAGGTGGTAAATCTAATGATTACTCTAACTACAGGCCGATAGCTCTACTATTACCCTTAGCAAAAGTCATGGAAAAATGCATTCACCACCAGCTATTAGACCACTTAACTAAACACAACATACTGCCTCACTGCCAGCATGGCTTTAGGCCATTTCATAGTACCACCACCGCTCTCCTATATTTCACCGACTCCATTAATAGAAACCGTAATAACAACATCCTCTCTTCTGCTCTCTTCATTGACCTTTCAAAGGCTTTTGATATGGTAAACCACCCCCTGCTTATAAATACACTAGAATCTCTTTCTCTAGAAAACCCAAGCTATTCTATGGTTTAAGTCCTACCTCAACAATAGGCAACAGGCAGTTCTCTGGGAGAACAAACTATTATCCCACCTGCCAGTCACCCTTGGAGTCCCTCAGGGCTCCATTTTAGGACCTCTTCTTTTTTCATTATTCATCAATGACCTTCATGTAGCAATCCCTCAAGCCACCTGTATACAATATGCCGATGATTCCACGCTCATGTGTTCTGCCAACTCCACTTCAGAACTACATTCACTAACTCAGAAGGTATTCAACTCAGTAGAGGCTTGATTCTTGAAATGCTGCCTCCTTTTGAACACCAAAAAAACTAAGCTCATACTCTTTACACCTACCAGTAGGTCCTCCCCAATAGACTTCTCAGTCAAATCCAACAACGGCACCCTTATATCCCCCGACTCTAACACCAAACTGTTAGGAGTCACAATCGACAATAACCTCAACTTCGACAGCCATATAAATAACACCATACAAACAGTAAACAGAAAAATGCGCTCCTTATATAGAATCAAACCCTTCTTAACTCCACCAGCTACAACCACTATTGCCCACTCTCATTTAATCTCAAGTCTTCTTTACGCCTCACCTATATATACTAACCTAAAAAAAAATAATCTTCTCAAACTAGCCAGCTCCTACAACATTGCCAGATTTGCCACTGGTAATGCATTTTGAACTCACCACTGTCAGAATCTAAAGCAGCTAGATTGGCTTGAACTACAAAACATTCTGATTTTTTTCCCAACTTACCATTGCCCATAAGATCTTTTACCAACCAAAAAATACTCCTATACTCTCTAACCTCATTACCCCTATAATAATCTCAATTCCCTATGCTATTCTAGCAAATGGCTTGCTAGCATAAGCAAGTCCAGCAACTTGGCAGGTGACTCCCTTTTCTCCAACACTGCTGGAAAAAACTGGAACCTTCTACCAATCGATCTAACTCTACTACCTTCACTATCACTCTTTAAGCAAAAGCTCAAACGACACCTTAAAACACACTGGTTATGCCCTTGCAGTAACCCTGACTCATCTTCAGCCTTCCCTACCTCTGTCTTCACACTGCCTCTGGATACAAAATGTTATACTGCTTACCCCTCTGTAAGCAGAAACTGTCACTAGTAAGATTAATACAACTTCCAGTATTTATTTAATCTATCAAGGAACTTTAAATTACCTCAGATATCATGTTGTAAAATGACTTATATTATCCTTTATATTTAATCCTTCTTAGTGTAAGTACTTCTCATAAAGATTCCTTTTTTGTATTTTAATTTCCTTTCTACTTTCTTTGTTATATAACTGTATATGATTTTTTTGTGCTACTTTTGGAGCTTTTCTCCCCAGGCCTCTACTGAAAATGGAAATATATGCAGTTAGACTAGCCCGATCCGCGGTGGTGGTGCTGCGGTAGCATTGTCGCCTCTCAGTCAGACCCTGTCTGGTTCGATTCTCAGCTAGAGCATCTTCTGCGTGGAGACATGTGTGAATGGGCGTACCTTCGTTGAAGGTTGTGCGTCAGGGCTGGTAAGTCGGCATGTAAAAATCAACTACCAATCATTAGCGGACCGGAGTTACGCTGTGGCGACCCCTAACCGGGAAAAGCCGAACGACACATCATCCAGTTAGACTAGCCCGGTTAACAAATTTAAAATAATTAAATAAATAAATAAATAAATAAAAGTTCTTTCTGGAGAAGGACAGATAGTTTACTTATTTCTAGAGTTTATTAAAATTTGCATGCCTTATGTTTAGGTTTATTAGTCTTTCTCTAGGCTTCTCTAGATGGGAGGTAGCTGGACCAGGACCTTCATCCTTTTCTAAACATTCCGACTGTACAGTGGGAGGGGAACTTGACCCTTCTCTTGCTAATATGGGTATAGTATCACCATCTTCCAAATGGTCAGTCTTCATGCACTTCTAACTATCCTAACTTTCAAATGCTGCATTCTCTTGAGCCTTGAGATGGCTTTTATCCTGCCACCCAATATAACTTTCTTAGCTTCCCACTCCTCTTTATCAATGACTTTAGTCTGTCATTCCTCACACACATTTTTACATAATTCTAGGAAGAGAGGAGAGTCTTTACTAACAGTCACATCATGGTTTAAGTCACGGCCAGTTCCTACAAAAAGCCTGTCTATAACGAGTGGTATGTGATTCCTTTTGTTGCCCCTAATGGTACTTCCCTTTATCCTCATACATGTACATGCATTTGCACACACACACACACACACACACACACACACACACACACACACACACACACACACACGGATACACACATGCACACACACACACACACACACACACACACACACACACACACACACACACACACACACACACACACACACACACACACACACACACACACACACACACACACACGCACGCACACTGTATTTTATTCATGCAGTTCACTTTTGTTGATTAAAATCAGGTTATCGCAATACTATTTTCATCATTTTCCTGGTTGTAAGAGAAAAAGAACAGATGGAAATAGAGTGATAGTGAACCAAGCTAACTTACTGATAGTACTTGGAATTAAATGGAGAAAGTACGGCCAGAACTAAAACAACTAAAAGATAGGGACACACAAAACTAGTTATATGCAAAGTCAGTAAAAAGTATGAAATGAGTAAAAGTTTTTTATCACTTTTGTCAACATTCCAATGACAATTGTACAAGTAAGTCAAATGAATGTCATTTTATGCACACCACACACACACACACACACACACACACACACACACACACACACACACACACACACAGACTCACACATACACTTGCTACTAAGGCAACATCATTTTATGCAGATTACTGGTGTTGTGTGTGCTATAGCAAATGATAAATAAGGAAGATGCATAACAACAGAAGAGAATTGCTGGCCATGATATGCTTGTTAGCATACATGAACAGAAGAGAATTGCTGGCCATGATATGCTTGTTAGCATACATGAACAATGTATGTGTGCTAGGTGTAATTTTCATCTCACTTTGATAGGGACACATATGACTGGAATGGTTTCTAACATTGATGGACTCTCTGGGTTTGTGAAAACTACAATGACTAGCAAGTTAGGGAGTGAGTTAGTGTGTTATGCACTGTGGAGTTAACATGGTTTATAGTCATGCTACTCTTCTGGGATGCTATTTGTTGCTGCTCAACCATGCTGTACTGAACATTAATCTAATGAATTTTGTTGTTGCTAATTGCCTGTGATAACAATAATATACACATCAGGCTATGTAACTTGATGTACAGTTTTGGAATTGTGAATCTTGATAACAGAATTATTCTGCTGGCTTCCTTTATTTGCACAGTTGCTTTATATATGGTCTGCACATGGTTTATACATGGTCGGTGCATGCTTTATACATGGTCTGCACATGGTTTATACATGGTCGGTGCATGCTTTATACATGGTCTGCACATGGTTTATACATGGTCAGTGCATGCTTTATACATGGTCTGCACATGGTATACCATCTATACTTTTCTGCCCATTACTCCTGTGTCTGTGAGTTATGCTATGTTATGATATGGGAAATCTTCAGAAAACCAACTTTATACATATTTGGGCAGCTTTAAGAATATCTTACTTATCTTCTCACAACTGCTTGACAATCACTTTGCATACTGTGACTTGTATTTGGGGAGTTTCTTGGATAATCATGAGTATAAAGTCTCTTACAATTATAACAGCAGGCTAAATATGTAAACGCTTTTAAAATCCATACTTTTTTCTGGATCTTATTTGGCACTGCAATCTTTCAGACTGAATGTGCCATTCTGTTGTTCAGTGCCTCTTGAAGGATCTGATGGATAACGTGATTCAGAGTGGTTTGCATACAGGATATCCATTACAAAATCTGCCTATGTTGCTGCAGATATTTTCTGTTTGTGTGCACTGTAGCCTTTTTTGTCATTCTCACATGTCGTGCATAACACTGCATTACTCACAGTGTATTTCAAAAAGGTGTCTATTATCATTAGCTGCTGATACCTTATCAGCTATTTTGGGCCCTTTGCTCTACAATTTTGTGACTCTTGTACAAAGAGTGCAGCTTGAAACCTCCGAAGTGTATCACTCTCTGTAAAGGAAAGCATGTTTTTGAACCTTCTACTTCAGTGGCTATGATTTTTCTTCTTAGGGTGGCTCCAAGACATTCCTCATATCTTACATTTTCCACCTGGCCTGATTGGAAAGTGATGCTGCTTTTCTCTATTTTTACAGCAATATTTTTATGTTCCAACTCTGATTTTATAATTTATTTGTGTTTCTAGTGTCATGATTTGACATATGATTTGTTTCATATTTGTAAGCTATTTAGATTTTAAGCATAAAAATCAATTTGAGTTATCTGTACTATTGTCATTAGAATGATGATAAAAGTAACATGAAAATTCCACTCATTTCATTTGTTACTGAGTATGCCCATTTCAGTTATATTTTGTTCTGGTCCGGCTTTCTCCGTTTAATTCAAGTGCTATCAGTAAGTTAGCTTGGTTGACCATCACTCTATTTCTATCTGTTCTCGTTTTACCCTCAACCAGGAAAATCCTATAAACAGTATCACAGTTACTTCATTTTTATTCAACAAAAGTGAAGTTCATAAATGGAATATATTAATAAGAAAACCTGCAGATGTTATTCCAAACACAGGAAGGAAATGTTTATGCTAAGGTGGTACTGCAGCAAGAAGGAAGTTCAGGATAATTACCAGCAAGGTGGTGCAGAATTGCAGAAATAGTGACAAAATTAGATCAGAAAAAATGGAAGGGACTGTTAAGGGTTTCTTTGCATTACACTTTTCACGAGCACAGACAAAAAGCTGAATGAAAAGCTGCAAAGTCATTTGAAAGAGATTTTTCCAAACATCACAGTCATGTTAATAAGAGTCGAGGTACATTTGTTTTCTTTTCTTAACCTACTCATGAATCTTAGATTCATATCTTAATTGCTAATAAACCACTATTGCTGTGGTTCAGCATTTAAACAGAACTAACTGTGCAGAGTGACGGCCTGGATTAAATGGCAGGAATGCATCAGAAATAGGAAGATTTTCCTGGCAATATTCAGAAGCATTTACTTATAAGATAAATTAAAATGTTTTAAAGAAGTTGCAAAGAACTTAAGTAAATAAATGAATCCATCCATCTACAAACCCTTTTCCCATTTTTGCACATGGGGTCAGGGTGTCACTTTCAGAGTGACAATCATTTAGAGCCAAGGTTTATACTTCCAGGTGGCTAGCCCTGACACACTAATTCTTCCACACCACACACACACACACACACACACACACACACACACACACACACACACACACACACACACACACACACACACACACACACACACCTATGGCCAATTCAAGGTGTCCAATCCACCTACTGCATGTATTTGGAATGTAGGAGGAAATTGGAGCACCTGGAAGAAACCCACGTGGACACAGGAAGGACATGCAGACTCCACACAAAAGGTACCCCAGTTGAGGAGCAAACCAGAGAACCTCTTGCTGTGAGGTGACAACAATATCCGCTGCACCACTGTGATACCCAACCTGTTTTATTCAAGGCCTTTCTCTTCATTACAACTTTCCTGAGCCTGAGCTATTCTGTTACGGAATATATTTCCTTGTAGGTTGTTAGTACCACTGAATATATAAAAATACAAGTGTAGGAACATAAATTGTGGTCCAAGGTGAAAGGCCTGCAGGTATATATGTCTATATTCAAATGCAGTGGTTTATCATACTTGGAGGCTTCAATGAAAAATAGGTAGTATAGACTGTACTCATATTTTGCTATAACATTTCACACAGGTGAATTCTAAACCATATATGAATTTAAAGTTTTTGTCCATAATAAGATGAACAATAATTAAAAATCATCATGTAACATCTCAACCCCATGGCATAGTAAATGTGTAACCTGTGCTCAGTTAGAAGCACATCTTCTGGAGCGGATGAGCCAGGAAGGATGGCAGTTAACAGCCACTGCCAGCTTGCCCATTGTGAGAGAAAGAGGATGGATCTGGCTCAGCATTTTGGTAAAACCTAGGAGGAGCACGAGGTGTTATACCTGTGGAGAATGAACCTGCTAAACCCATCCTGCTAAGGGGTATGTTTTCTAATATAGCCCAGGGAATAGCATGAGTATGGAAGGATGCTTTCTTCCCTGAAGTATGAACAGTTGTGATGCTCAAGGGAGTTACCCTCACTTTCAGAGTCCAAGGGGAAGGAATGTCCACCATGTCCAGTAGTCTTTCCACCTGTCTAATAACTGACATTTGCCTCTCTCCAAGGAAAAAAATAGGCTGGTGAGGATATCCAGGCAGAGAATGAAAGGGCCAGACTAGTAGATGGTTGTCTGTCCCCCTAGGAGAGGAAAGAATGGGTTAGTGGGATGAAGGAAAGGAGCCATTCTGCAGGTCTCAATGGATGGGGTGGGGTGGGTGGAAATCACTGTGAGAAAACAAAATCAAAGGCCTTATTATATTTGTCATACCTTAGTGTTTGTTTTAAATCTCATATACTAGTGTAACTTTTTGATCATGTTTGGTGTTATAGGTGAGCAAAAAATGGAGGTAGTGTAGAATGGACATTGCTGTGATGGGTAAGCAGGCATGGCTAGGGTACTATCATGGTATTTATTCCTTGGCAAATGTCACATACATACTGTGAATTGCAATTGCAGATCACTCATCATCATGTGAAGCTAAAGTCTTTTAGTTGAACACACAAAAAATGCAGATTTCAGTAAGTTGATACTTCCCATTGTTGAAAAGCCTTTTATATTGTGGGTTGAGTGAGAAGGGCACCTAAACACAGTGATATTCTTTGTTGAATCATAATATCGATTATAATAGAGCACAATTGTGTAGTGAAAGGACAATTCTATATAACTTAAAACTGAAGAAACAGGACACATTTTCAAATATCTGTTTGGAGCATTTTGTGGCACAGTATTTGAATTTTTGACTAAGGTGCTTTTTGTTGTAGAGTCTGTATGCCCACCCTGTCTTTGCAAAGGTTTTTACTAGGTGCTGCAATTTCATCTCACTTCTGAAATACATGCTGTAGATGAAGGAAGGGGTGGTCTTCCAAATCACAAGTAAATGTACATGTCGTGTGTGTGCGTGTGAGTGTGTGTGTGTGTGTGTGTGTGTGTGTGTGTGTGTGTGTGTGTGTGTGTGTTTATTTGATCCAGAAATTGTATCTTTCTTGTGTCTATTGAGCTCCTAAGTCCTAATTCTTTAACAGCCCTGAAATAAATGGAGTAATTTATCATTAATATGTTGGTAACTAAACAGCTAGTAACTATTTATAGTAAAATCTTTAGCATTTCAGCTGGAATTACAGATAGAAAGAGGCTCTCACATATGGAAACTGGCAGCCAATTGGTAACACGTTTTTACAAATGGTGTGCTTTGCCATCAAATTATTTATAGAAATAATGCAATCAAAAGTCAATGTTCTGGACCTGGCTTCATATTACAGTTTATTAGTGTAATCACCACTCAGAATGTGCAAAACATTCACTGCTCAAAAATTAATTTAAAAATATTATCAGCCATCAAAGAATATTTTATTAAGACATTGACAGTATGCTGGCATGCATTATCATATAAATGCTCACTAATGAATAGTTTAAACATTGACACAGTTTTTCCAACATAATATTTTTTCCATTCTTCACAAGATGCTGTATATATTATACCTGTGATGTTGCAGTTAGTAGACCTTGAAATAAAACTTTCTTAAATGTATGGCTGTATAAACACATTCGTGTAATGAATGCAAATGTAAAATGATATCTGCTACATGCAAAATCTGTTTGGCTTTTTGTTTTCTGAATCTATATGTAAAACCAATCTGGTATAATACCTTTCAAATCTCCTTTTGAGCATAAATGTCTCATTTCCTTTTTTTTTTCCATAATAAATCTTTATTGTTATATACTTTTCATACAAAATTATAAAATACAAACTACTAACTAACACTGTAACAATCACACCAAACAATATACAATATTTACAAGAATGCTTCCATATAAGACATTAGAAATATAAGAAAAACACAGGAATAATTAGTAAGTTTCCAATATTGAACAGTTTGATTAGACATTTCTCTCCAAATATAGCAATGGTTATTACTATCTTCAATTCAAAAGTTTTATGCTAATATAATATTAAATATCTGTTCCCAAATTTTCGGATTATTGATACCCTTACTATGTGAATTTAAAAGTAGTTTATGAGCTAGTATATGTTTTGTCGCCAACACTCTGAAATTTTGCCATGATGTTTTAGTTGGGTCTAGCCAATTTGAAGCTATATAAAGCTTCATTAGTAAGAAAATATTAATATGAACTATACTCTATGATCTGGTAAGTTCCTTCGGGGGAATATGCAAAATCATACATTTCCAAGACAGTGTTGTACTTTGGTAGCCCACTTTCTGAAGTTGAATTTTAAGGGAATTCCACAGTTTGTATACACACTTACAGCTCCAGAACATATGAAGAAGATCCACCAGTTGAGTTTTACAGTATGGACATGTTGCAGAGTTTTTAGAATTAAATTTATGCAGGGCAAGGCATGTATAATATGCATTATTCCAAATCATCAGCTGTGTATATAACAGTTTTTGAAGAGAAGTTGATTTAATAGTCAATTCAATTGCCTTTAACATATTACTTTTATCTGTCAATAATATTTTCTCTTCCCAATAATTTGATAACAAAACTTTACCTTGAAATTTAAGTTCTTTAATTAATTTATTCATAGCTGTTATACATTTAATATCCTGTTGGAGAGCTTGCCACACCTCAGAGCATTTATTTATAGTCTCTTCATCCAGTTTAAAGTTTTGTAGGTAACTTATAGTAAATTATCTAATTTGTCTAAGAATAATCAGGTAATTTTTAGGTAAATTGAATTCTTGTCTTATTTGGTTTGGCGATCGATCCAGATGTTTATATATATCGATCATAGTTAAATTCACAATTAATGGAAACTTCTTTAGATCAATTAATTGGTTGTTCAGCTTTACATTTGGGTTCCTGTGAAAGGGCTGAAAGACCATCATATGCTGAAGTAAATCCAATGATTGAAATAGACTCTGTAAAGATAATATTTCAGTTTTAATGTGTTCCACAATCCCATATACCTTCAGAATATCTTTACTTAGAAAGGGCATTGCTTTAGGATTAATGTTCAACTTTAAAACATATTGATAGTTCAGGGTTAGCCAAGTTGGTGTCCACTTAGTACTAGTTATGTCATGATTAGCCATTCTTAAAATCCTATTAGAATTCACAATCAGATAATACATTCAAAATTAGGCAACTCAGACCTCCTTTACTTTTTGGGGTCATTAATTTGTCATAAGATACCCTAGTTTTCTTTGGCTCCCAAATAAATTTAGCCAAATCTTTATGAATTTGTTTAAAAAATGTTCTTGAAAGAGATAAATGGGCTGACCTAAAAATATACAGTAACCGTGGCAATACATTCATTTTTATAATAGAAACTTTTGCTAATACTGGCAAGTGCAAATTTTTCCATCTCACAAAATCAGAAACTATTTGTTCCCAAACTATTTTAATGTTATTATTATAGAAATCTTTATTATCTGTGGAAAACACAACACCAAGGTATTTAATATTATCTTTGAATGTTACCTGCGCCATTAAAGGTAATAATGAGAAAGGTTTAGGTGTCTTTAAAGGGAATATATTGGTTTTCCCCAAATTAATTTTATAGTTAGAAACCTCTGAAAAATCATTAACTGCTTTCAATATCTTCTCAGTGTCTGATATTGGAGATGCACAATAAATATTCAGATCATCAGCAAAAGCTGCCATTAATAGTTTAGTTCCATACATTATTGGGACATTATGATAAACATGCTGCTTAATATATAAGAACAAGGGTTCAAGATAAATATTAAATAGTAAAGGGGACAAAGGACAACCCTGTCTTGTTCCCGACCTAATCTGTATTCTTTTGGAAAAACTTCTGTTAATATACAGTGTAGTGTAAGGATTACTATATAAAATCTGTAAGATTTGAACAAATTCTGGGGATATATTAAAATAAGGTAAGAGATAAAACAGAAAATTTGTGTCTACCCTATCAAAGGCCTTCTGTGCATCTATTATAAGAGCATATATATTCAGATTATTTTGCTTTGCATGCGCTATCATGGTATGTAATGAAAGTGTATTATCACTTGTTTGTCTACCTGTCATAAATCCAGCCTGTTCTTTAGATATTATATGAATCATGATTTTCTTCAATCTAAATGCTATAATTGAGGTTAAAATTTTCATGTCTACATTAATTAATGATATTGGTCTATAATTATCTGGATTCTGGGGATCTGAGTTAACTTTATGTATAAGAATAGTTTTAGAAGCATTAATATGAGGATCATGAATTTTATTCCTAATTATATAGTTAAACACACCTGAAAGTATCTTACCGATAGACTCTGCAAACTTCTTGTAAAACTCCACTGTCAACCCATCAGGACCTGGTGATTTCTTTGGTTTCATATGCTCAATTATATATATTATTTCTTCTTCTGATATCGGTTTAACCAAATCATTTTGAAAATCCTCTCCTATTTTTGGAAACTTAATCAGGTGTAAAAATTGTTCATAAACTGTATTAGAGGATATATCCTTCTGCCCCTCATAAATATTAGTATATATTTTCTCAAAGATATCAATAATATCTGCAGTTTTACGATATATCTTATTATTAAGTTGTATTTCTGAAATTTGCCCATTTGTTTTTGATTGATTAATGATCCTAGTCAGCACTCTCGATGGCATTTGAGCATGATTAGCATACTTAACTAGAGTCTTATAATCTTGAAATGTTACTCTAGAGTTTTGAATTAAGAAGAGATCCCTTTGACATTTAAGCAACTCTTTCTCTGTTTGCTCATTAAAGTTTAACATTAGCTCTTGATCGAGTAGTTTAATTTTGGATTCCAAGTTTTGAATGTCTTTATTTAATATTTTTTTATAATAAGAGGCTTTTTGCAAAAGGACCCCTCTTATTTGAGCTTTAACTGCAGCCCATTCAATATCTGGGGCATTCTGATGTTTATTTAAACCACCCAGTAAATCTTTAAGGTAGTTTGACATTTCTTGTAATATTGGTGGCAAAGTCAGTCCAAACGATAAATGCACTTATACCAAGTAAAAAATAATAAATTCGGAAAACAGGTAATAGTGCAAAGGAACGAGTGTAATGTGAACGTTTCAGGCTCGATATTCACTCAGGCTTCCAGTTCCAAATCTGTTAACATAAGTACGTTTATTGACATATAAAAACAAAAACAAATAGAACACGGATAAGCGCTTTCACTAAGGTTAGCTTCTTCAGATCCTGCAGACAGTGAATAAATGCAGCACATTTTATAGTGAACGTAATAGAATGATTGAAGCAATTAAATGAATTAATTAAGTACAGCTTGATTACAGTCACATAAATAAAAGAAGTAGTTATATGGTTAAAATATATATACATTTTAAAAGGAGTGTATGTACATCACATAGATAAAAAAAGAGTTTGAATCTCATAAGTATAAACATAATATTTATACATTTAAAAACATAAGACATATATATATCAGGTCATCTTTATGTATAATTAATGATGCTAATGAAGTCTGTGCATAAGTAGAAAATATATATATATATATATATATATATATATGTATAAAATCATCATTTTGTAAATTTATATAAAATATATATCTGTATAATAGGTGATAGTATATATGATAAATAAATAAACAAATGAATAGACAATTAAATATACTAGTTTAAATAAATGTATTAATGCATGGTGTTACATGGTAAAGCTTGTGTATATGACCATGGGTATGTTCAGTTTATACATGTTAAAGTTATAAAAAGATGTAATATATAACTATATATATGTATAATATGTATGTAAGAATTGTGAATGGTAATAAATAAATAAATAAATAAATAGTTGTAAAACGTATGGTATGTATATATGTATATGTGAATATAAATATATATATGTATGTATATGGTAGAAAATATATGTATAAATATAAGTATAAATATATGAAAAAATATATAGATATGTCTAAAAACAAAGTGAATATTAGAAATGTTTAAAACTGGATAAATGTTAAAAAGTGTATATGGAATGTTGAGAAGATTGGAGGGTGTGAATATGATATTGAATGTAATTATTGAAAAATGTTTAGGTGTATGTTAAAATACTTCCTGAGACTGATGGATAATGGTGTGTAAAGTTGCTATTAGGTGAAATAAATGTATATATTCTTGTATGTTTGGTTGAAGGTAGATATATATATATATATATATATATATATATATATATATATATATATATATTCATTTATTTAATATGTCTACGTTGTTTAAGATAGGGCTTTATTATTTCTTGTAATATGTTGTCCTTATTTAGCAAGTTTGGATTCAGAGACCAATTATACCCTCTTTGTCGGAAGATATCTTTTACTTCTTTAGCGAAACTCAGCGAAATTTTTGAGTGATCTGATAGGTATCTGGCATGTGTAACAACAGTAGGGTCTAAGTTAATCAATGATCTTGAAATCAGAAAAAAATCTATTCTGGACCACATTTTGTGACATGGGGAATAAAAAGTAAAATTATTAGTACTATTATCATTATTTAAATAGTGAAATGGGTCATATAATTGAAAATCTTATTTTAAATCATTCAGTGCTAATACAGCATGCTTATTAAATGCTCTTTGTGGACAAGATCTATCCAACTTTGGATTTTGGTAAGCATTCCAGTCACCTCCCATAATTATATAGTGTCTATCGAATTGCGTTAAAATAGAATATAATGATGCTATAAATATTTGTTGGTTATTACATGGCACATAAATATTAAAAAGTACTATAGGTTTATCAAATAGAGTAGACGAGAGGGTGACATAACACCATCTCCCATCTTTATCTGAATTAGAGTCCAAAATCTTCTCTTTATATTGATCTTTAGTAATTATAGCTACCCCCGCACTATTTGACTTACCTTCCGATGTTATTACCTCTCTGATCCATTTCTTTTTTTTAATATCCGCCCATTGATCATTCATTAAATGAGTTTCTTGCAGTAAAATAAACCACACCCTAGCCTGCAACAATACATGAAACAATAGTTTCCTCTTCTTCAAGTTCTGGAGCCCTTTAACATTCCATGAATCTAATTCCCACATTTCAAAGGTTGGCTATACAGTAAAAGGTTTGGAGGGAAAACATAGGTAAACAGATACAATAATTTCAAAGTCATACATATAGTGGAAGCAATTCTTATATCCCGTCCTACTCCAGTGCTTACCCACTCTAACCCTGGACCAGGATAAATATAGGTCTTATATAACATGTTGTACCTAAGGTATACAGAAAAAAAACAAATATAAAACATTACATTATATAGTTTAAAATGTGTTCCATAGTTAAGACCTATACACTCTACCTTACTTATGACAAAGCCTAAACTAAGCATTCCCTAACGAACACTGCCATGAACTACAACTCTATGGTTACCTATTATTTAAATAATTCAAACTGCACATATAATAAGACAGTACATATAAAATCTATTACAAAAAAAAGGGAATTTTTTCCTTTTCCTATACTGAGATTAGCTATCATACATAGTCCGCATGAGAGAGAAAAAAATAAATAAATAAATAAAAAACTGCTTAGTAATATCCTTACTTATAAGTTCACTTTAACCTAATTTAATAATAAAACAGACTACTAACTAACTAAAGTAAAATATAGTACCCTCTATACACAGTACATTAATAACTATAATGACAACTATATTGTACTAACATAATAATATCCCTGCACCCTCTGTAACTACTATAATTACAAGATTTTAAGTAACAGTTATTAGGAAAGCATAACAAGTGTGCCTATGTATTTAATTTACCAAACATCACATTTTTTCACTGTTAAATAAGCAAAAGTAGTGTTTAAACAGTTCCCTTTGGATTCCCAAGGCAGGAAACACTATGAAATATTCGCGATGGGGGACCGCTTTAACAGACGGACACCTGGAAGTGTCACATCGAATTCAACCCCTCAACAGCATTTTAGGCATTTCCTGTCTTCCTCCTCATCGAAAACAGTTTGTTTAAGCCATAAAATGTCGGAAAACGAGTGCAGGTAATCCAGATAAGGAAAACAAACAGTTTTATTACTTTGAAAGGGGCCTGCAGCTTTTCACATGAAAACAAAGGATTACACAGACCTGGAGACACAGTAGATAATGGATCCCATCTCAGCAGCCTGCCAGTCCCAACAAAGGTTCAGTTCAAGTCTCTGATGCAGGTAAAGCCTTGAAAACTTTAAGAAACACAGTTTTAGCCTCATTTTTCGTAGAAACAGAATATTTGATTTCATCCATTGTAAAAATAAGCACATTAGGGTATTTCATTTGAAACTTAATTTGTTTATTAATGAGGAATTTGCAGTAAGGAGACAAAGCCTGTCTTGCCTGTCTGACCTGTATAGGCAAATCTTGTGACAAAGATATTTTATTATTTTCCCACATAATATAACCACCAGCTTGTTTTGCAGTAATAAGTATTTTACTTACATCTTGATAGTTGAGAATTTTAGCATATACAGGTCTCGGAAAGTTAGATGCTTGTACCTCTCTCAAAGCTCTGTGTGCTATTTCAATAACAATCTGTTTCATCCCCTCAGAGTTATTTAATAGCACTGCAAATATTTGTAGTATGGATGGAATTAGCTCATTATACTGGATAGATTCTGGAATCCCTCTGATGATAACATTGTTTCTTCTGGATCTTGCTTCTAAGTCTGTAAGCTTGTTTTGCATAGCCTGTATATCCAGATCATGTAGATTTGTTTTTTTTTCCAGTAAAGTTATTTTGTCCTCATTTTCCAAAATTCTAGCTTCCGTCTTATCCATTCTTTCCAGCAACTGAGTACATGTACTTCCAAATGACTGTATTTGATTAGTCAATTCTTTCAGTGCTTCTTGAATAGGCAGCAAAGCTCTTTTGATGTCTTCCATATTTAAAGGCTGATCAGGTTTAGCTTTAATGCCTGTTTTCTGTTGTTCCTGCATTTGGGTAATTCTTTGCCTTTTGGAAATCGCATCTTTTTCAGGTGATTGTAATTCCGAAAGTTTGGTTTTAGTCGTAGTTGTCTCCATACTTTTAACTTCTTTAGACATCCTGTTAGTACACAAATCCTTACAGTATAGAAAGCACACGGTCCCTTTGTTTACTTCTCTCTGCAGAGCCAGCTAATCTATTGCAATCCAGTGAAATATATTCCTTTTTATCTGTTTTTTCTCCTTAATATAGGATAATTAAGTGAAGATAAAATAATTTCTCGAAGATTTGATGTTAAAAACCTAGTGTTATCAACTCAGGGTTTTGAATTTCTCAGGTTAAATGGAGAGCTGCAGTTCAGCAGTATTCACAGAACGGCAGCCATCTTTGAATTTTAAATGTCTCATTTCCTGAATATAATTATCTTTGTTTTTATAAGATTCTGCATTTCATTAGAAAACAATTATGCTCATTAGAATTTTTTCTGCCTTTGATTTACTCATCTTAAATACACATCAGCTTTGGGAGTGGAGTTGAGAGGTTTGTTTACAAATCATTGGTATTATCTGGATAAGAGGAAGAGTGATCCGAGCTATTGATGTCTTTAAAGAAGGGACTTTTTCATTCATAGAAAACAATGCGGTGACCAGCCCAGTTTCATATGATAATACATTGTAAATGAGCATCTACAACAGTTTCTGAATAGCTCCTTTTACAAAATCTGCTCTTCTGTTGTTACAAACTAGTTGCAAACTAATTGTAGTCAATCCCAGATCATAAATCCTCCCAACTATTCTGATATATTTGTAGTGAGAAGCATTATTACTTCTATTATGTTGATGGTAACTGTCAATCGTTCGTCTCTAACACATATGACAAGAAGGCTGGGGTTTTCATTTCGATGCTTTAATACATAGAAACACCTCAGGATGGATAGCAGCATCATTAAATATGAATGAACTAGGTAACAGACAGACCTTACATACATACATGCTTATATCTCAACTGCTTACCACAAAATGTCAGTCTAGCTTGCACGTGCCCAGTATTTATACACTTGTGCAAGCCCTTGGATAGCTTCTTAAAGACATATAAACACATTGATCAACATCCTTCCTCTTAAAAAGATTGCCCTTTGAAAAAACAATATTAGAGATAGACATGCATTAGTATATACATTGGAAACAAAACACAATGTTCATGTCCAAATTGTTTTATATCTGCTACAGGGTTTAGAGATGCGACCATATCTCATGACATAACAATCTGGACCAAACTTAGCAACAGGGACAGTCTGTGGTACACAACTCATATCAGGAACTTAGGGATTCATCACAGGAATGGGAATGTCCTCTGGAAATTCCTTTGTAATTGGAACACCGGACAACTCACTCTGAGATAAAGAGTCTTTCTTACAGGCTATGAGCTGTGGTATAGGCTCGGACACCAGTCTCCAATACTTCCAGTTCCACCTAAAAACTGCTCCTTCTGATTCCACAATGTATGATCTCAGCTCTGGACCAATATTCTTCACAACACCACTCCGATCATAACCTTTGGACATTTGCATCCTTACCACTTCTCCTTCTTATAATGTATTGAGCGGTTTGCTGGTCATATCATAGCAGGACTTCTGGGTTAGGCACTTCTTCAACAGATTGGCTTTTACTAACCTGTTGTTCTCATGGATCCAGCAATTGACTACTGATTGGTAAAATGGTTCTGGTTTGTCTCGACAGAAGTCTCTGAGCAGGTGAACCAAGATATTTATCATGAGGAACATTTCTGAGATTCAAGAGATTCAGGAAAACATCACTATTATCTCATTTTGACTTATTTAGTAACTGTTTTGCACTTTGAACTGCACATTCTGCCAAACCATTTAACTGCAGGTACTCTGGACTACTTGTGACATGAGTAAAGTCCCATTCTTCAACAAATCAGCAAAAGCCCTTGGATAGGTTCTTAAGGGTATATACACACTCACTGATCTACAGTAACTGTGGTAATGTAGAATGCTATTGACTGAAAAAGGTTTTCCATAAAAATAACTAGAGAGTCATTCAGAACTAGAATACTTAGAAATAATAAACTTAGAAATAATAAAACCCAAAGAAAGACATATCATTAGAAACTGTTAAATCAGTATCAAGTTTTGATATCTGGTGTGCATCACTGCATACTTCTTGTTTAAATCCTTGAGTTGTACTAACAATCACGCTTCCATCAATATATCAGCTAAAAAACTTGGAAAAAAAATGAAAATTAAAAAGTTGCTTAACATCTTGTGCACCATAAAAGCTAGAAAAGCATTTGCATATATGAGTACCAGTGGAATACTAGTAAACTGCAAATAGAATTTCCCTTTCAACATAAACAATAATGTTCTGAAAAGGTCTTATGGTGCATTGAAAAGTTACCTAGCAACTATTGCAGACTTTCTAGTTCATGTTTTTCTATATACTATTCTATAAAGTAATAATTCAAATTTTATAATGACATAATTTTCATTCATGGCAATCGACTGTCTTTTACATAAAAGGTCAAGAGTATCATGCAAATGCCCCATTTTTTTTGTTTGCTGGATGGTTTCAGCAAGAAATCAAATAATTTGGAAGTTGGGTACATGACGAACTTCTTGCTAGTCATGGTAGGTGATAATGTCGACTTGTTTTTGTTTGTATGCAGTTTGGTCAAACTATAAAAAAATGAGACAAATGTAAAGACTAGCATTCAGATATATGTAAAAAGCCTCTGATAAACCATTGGTGATAAACAAGTCTTTTAATATACTGATAAATTTTGAAGATTCTATCCAAAATGCGACTGTTACTGTCGCTATCTATAGGTATGTTATGAACAATGGAAAGACAACATCTAAAAGTACTGTAGCACCACCTTTGTCTGCTGATTCAATTAAAATATCGAGGACACAATGTATTAAATGCGGTCCTGTTCACCTTTGTTAAATTGTTATGGCATCTGGCTTTGAGATAATTCAAATTACCAGTCTCACTTTCAAAGGCACTTTAAAATAATAAAAAAAATGTTGGCTGGATAGGTAGAATACGCTCTGTGCTTGAAAGTATATGGAACATTTTTTCCTAATAGCTCTCCATATTTATTATTTAACAATTGCAACATGATTCTTTTAGTAAATCTATAAATATCAAAAATTAAGTCGAGCAGAGAAATGACATATGCAGAGATGAGATTAAGACCCATATATGCAGAGATGAGATTAAGACCCAAAGGCACTATTTTTAACTCAGTCATCATTGTTGTCATCAATCCCCCTTTTTGATTTTTTACATGGGGTCGGGGTATCACATATAAATTAGTCAATATAACAAAATCACCTATAGCCATTCTTTACATGCTGAGTGGCTAACCTTCATGCCTAATAATTTTCAGGATGTTAGCAACATTTTTTTACTTGAACTGCTTCTTGTACCATTTGTTTACCATTACTTGATGAAAGTTGGTTATTGGTTATCTTTTCCTTCCCTGAATGTTTACTCTGCTGTCCGGCAACTTCTGTATAAGACCATCTTATATAGGGTTTTGGGTAGCTGGATCATTCTAAGGGAATTCAGTATCTGTCTGCCTGGGATGACATGATCGACAGACCATGCTGCTTTGCCAGAGATGGCCTGCACCTGTCACCCTTGGGATTCTGGATACTGGCAAAGGTTCTTGCCACTCCTATAGTGCCTTTTTAGGCAAGGTTCAAATGACAAATTCACCACCGTAACAGGTACAAGCAAGCAAAGTCTGAGGGTAATGCTACTCAATGCTAGAAGTCTAAACCTCAAAATGCACTCACTCGAGGCACTCCTTAAAATGGAGAACATTGACATCTGTGCAATGACAGAGACCTGGTTCAAAGCTCCAGAGAGCACCCCTGCATTACCAGGCTATAATTCATATCACACCTTTCAGCCACCAAATCTGGACTGAAACACTAAAGGTGGAGGCATGTCCATATTCATTAAGGATATCCACACCTCCAAGCTAGTTGCTCAGCATAATGCATCTGAGATTATCCAAGTTCAACTAACTCTGGGCAAAACCGCAATCCAGATTGTAGCTTGTTACAGACCCCCACCATGTCCCAGGATTCCCACTCCTCTTTCCTTGATACACTGGAAAATATTAAGGTAAAACCCAACACTCTAATAATGTGTGATTTCAACTACCCTACCATTAACTGGGAAAGCTACTCATGTACCAACTCTTTTGCTCAATGTTTTCTGGAAATCATTAATTCCAACGCCTTGGATCAACTTATTCACACCCCCACCAGGGGCAGCAATATCCTAGACCTGGTCATTACCAACATGGGCAACCGGTGTTCCACACCAGAGGTCAATTCCTCATTGGTCAAATCCGACTACAAGCTAATCACCCTAGACATCCACATCCCGCTCTCATCCCCTATTAGGAAAACAACCGTAAAAAATTTCTCCAAAGCCAACTTCACGCTTCTTAAGACAGAAGTGGCAAACTTCACGACACCCATGCAGATGGACAATAGAGGTACGACTGCTGAATCCTACACAAATGCACTTTATAAGCACTTACACGAGTGCATGGATCGTGCGATACCTAACAGAACCAAGATGCTATCTTCCAAAAAAAGGAAGCCAATCTGGTGGTCTTCTGCCATAAGCAAACTCTACAACAGAAGAAAGAAACTGTTGCAAAAAAGAGTAAAATCCCACGATTGGAGGAACTCCCTGGTCAGCCTCAGTAAGAAGCTGAGATCCCTCATAAAATCCTCCAAAGCTAGTTATGAAAACAAAATTGCCACTGATTCTAAAGACAACCACAAAGCATTCTATAGCTATGTCAAGAATCTCAATGGCAACACTCAGATCTGCTCTGAGTTACAGCACAATGACACTAAATATATAGAACCAACTGATATTGCTAATATCCTGGCAGATAGGTTCAGTGCTAACTTTACTTCACCCCCTAAAGGGCCCATCTTTATACCGGAAGAATGCAAAGTTCCTGTAATCATGGCTGCACAGGTAAAAACCTCACTCTCCAAAGCCAAGAACACAGCATCCATGGGACCTGACAACATCCCAGGATGCCTTCTACATGAACTACAGAATGAACTGGCACCCCACCTAAGTACCATGTTCAATCATAGCCTCACCTCAGGCTTTGTGCCCATTGAATGGTGCACCGCGACAGTTATCCCACTCCACAAAGGGGGGGGCCACAACAGACCCCAGGAACTACCGCCCCATTAGCCTGACGAGCCTGGTCTGCAAGGCCATGGAACATATCATCATGGAACTCATAAACAAAGACATTGGAGAGCTCCAAACTCTGGACCCCACACAGTTTGGGTTTGTAAAAGGCAGATCATGCTCCTAAACCTGATAGACTTCTTTGAAGTAGTCACCAAAGCCATATATGAGGGTAAGGTGGTTCACACAGCCTATCTAGATCTCGCCAAGACGTTCAACACCACCCCCCACTCTGGAATTATAGATAAACTCACTAAACTAGGTATAAATCCCTATGTCACAAGATGGGTTGCCAACTGGCTTACTGACAGAACCCACACTGTGAAAGTAGCAGACTCCAAATCAGACTTCCAGACCAGTGACAAGTGGAGTATCACAGGGTTCAGTCCTGGGTCCTCTCCTGTTTGGTATCTACTTCTCTGAAGTACAGGCTAACACAGAAGGTTTTTGGCTAACTAAATTTGCAGATGACTGCAAACTAGGAGCCCTAATCGAAACTCCTAACGATGTGGACATCCTACAAAAGGGCCTCACTGAGACAGATGCCCGGTGTCAAAGCCATGGTCTCAAGCTCAATGCCAAAAAGTGGATTGTCATCCCCTTTGGTAAAAACACTGTACCCATGAACTACCACATAGGCGGTAGTCTATTTAACACCAAAAGTGTGATAAGAGACCTTGGGACACAGGTGGACAGTAGTCTCTCCTTTGATAATCACATCGCCACAGTGGTCAGGAAATCCTTCTACGTGGCACACCTCATCACAAAAGGTTTCTCATTCAGAAAAAAAGAGGTCATTGTTCCCCTCTACTCATCACTCATTAGACCCATTATAGAGTACAACGCCCCTTTTGGTATGTACCTCACAAGACATCTACAACAACTGGAAAGGCCACAAAAATACCTGACAAAGAGGATTACTGGCCTCAAACAGATGCCTTACGCAGACCATCTCAAAAAACTCCAGCTTTACTCCATCGCATATCGTCTACTCAGAGGCAATCTCTGCCTAACATACAAAGCTATGTCAAACCCAGAGCTGTTGGACATGCTCCACTTAAAGAAATCCCAATCCCTCCAAACTACACGCTCTAGGGACCTAAACCTTGTCACCCCAATAAACAGAACATGCTGGAGGGATATATTCCTGTCCCAGAGACTTCCCATACTCTGGAACAGAGTACCTATCTATGTCAAACAGAGCTCCTCATTAGCACTCTTCAAAAAAAATCTTGATGATTGGATGGGTAATAGGAAATTCACCCCAGGTATCACTTCTGTGGTTCTGCTTGACAGGGGCGCAGGAAAATAATTTTCTTGGGTGGCAAAAGCCAGGGTACCTTTTTGGCTAGGCTTGTATAGGCCCTAGGGCCAATAGCCTAGTACCTACGTATGAACCTATGAACCTATGGCAACACTGGAAATCACACTTGCCTTAACTTGCCCCTGCTGTTATTCCCTAATATTATTATCATTCCCTAATATTATTATTATTCCCTAATTCAGTAATAAGTTCTGTGAAACTTTTTTTATTCTCTGTGTTAGGTTATCCCCTAATTACACTACCACATATGACATTTTTGCTGCAGAAAGCCTGATTATTTATATTAGAGTATGAGGCATCAGAACCATTGGTAGGAACATTTATCCTTTTTGACAAAAATCTAAAAGACTAATGAATAGTCTTTTAGAAGATGAATTACCACCAACCGTCATAAAGTGAGAGTGAACTTTTAGCTAACTGGCTACCCAATGGATGCTCAAGGGATTAATATTTGGGAAGATGAGCTTGTCAGCAATGCTGTGGGGAGGAATGATTTCAAAGGCCTTAACCAGTTCCACACAGGCAGTGCAGACAGAGCAGTCATTGGCTAGAACATTGACAGTGCCAACTTAATTAGAGTTGCCAGATTGCAGGTTGCCAATATTATTATTTATGAACTCAAATGTAATGCATTCCATGACCTTGCAAATAATAGTAATACTGATCTAGTTAATCATCAAAGTCTAGTGGAAATGCAAAAACATTGTCTACCAGTATAACAACAGAATGGTACAAGTAGCTTCACAAGAGCAATGTTTAAAAAAACACAAACAAAATCAAAGTGTCAAAATCACTGTGATATTACAAGAAGTGCTTTCTTTTAGTTTTGTTAATGGTACAAGTGAAGTATTTAAATTGGTTGTTATACCATATAAGTATAAGATATCCATTTTGATATTAGAAATGCAATTAGCATTAGCATGTGATATTAAAACACTTAGTTGTTATATGAACTGTTGTTAAGTGAGCTAACAATAACATAAAATATATACAACTTGAAAGTAATACAATGAAAACAAGTCAGCAAACCAGCCGATCAACTGACCAACCAACCAACCAAAGACAAAAGTAAAACAAAAGTAAACAAAGGTACAATTTCAGAGTTTATCCCAAGTCTGGAAAAAAATGTAAGTTTACAGGAGCTGGGTATCAGCAGAGAGTTTGCAACAGCATCTAATTTGTGGTGAACAGACATCCAATCTATGTATTATTTATGAAATGTATATGCTTTTCACAAAGCTTGTATTAATCATATCATGCCAGGGCAACTAGTGATAAATCTATATAAGTAAAATGTATCCAGCATGACAACTAATTTTTTTAAGGGATGTTTCTGACATTCAGGTATTTGCATCTAGTGACAGGGATGTGATATTTAAGTTCATTATTAAACATATTGGATGTTTAAGGCAATGACACAGATTTACCAAGAGTTTTGGCACTGCCACACTAATGGTTCCATCCCCAAGTCCACACTTCACACATGATAGCTCAATGGGTGAGGGGCTTTTGAGTACTTAGACTTCTAAGTTTATAGTTACTAATAATGCTATCCTGCTGCTGGTATATTTCCCATTGCAGTCATCTATATTCTCAGGTAAATTGCAATATTTCATTCCTGGTAACTTGCACAACCAGTTCTCTGCAGCAAACAGTTTTTAGTAATGCATGTAATGTAGAAGACAAGTTGGAAATTGTACACCATTATTTTTACAATCATTAGTTTATTAACCCAGTGTGTAAGCTGAACCAATGTGGATCATTGCCAGCCGTGTCTTGGACACCACAAATGCATGAAACATAAATGAATATAAGAAACAACTCTAGCCACAACATCAAAGTAAAGTATAAATATGTTAAAAGTGATATTCTTCAGACAGATATGATATTAAGAGATCTGGGTGCTTATTTTAACTACTCTCTCTTATTTCATCATTATGTTTCCACCATAGGCAGGAAATCCTTTTAGCTCAGTCCCCACAGGTGCAACATTCAGTACTGCCTCTAGGTGTCACCAAAGCAATGAGCCAGAGTGCTGGGAGAGCCATCAAAATCCATTAATTCCCACTCTCCCTAACCCATCCCCTCCAGAACCCAGGTTGCTAGGGGGACATGGGACAACTGATTTGCAGTCAGGGCTTCAAAGCTCTGTATCATAGTGGCAATTATTTTTTTTTACCTTTTTAAAGGCACTCATATACATCAACACAACAAGATGATGAACACTTTGTAATAGATGAGGAGAAATTCTTCTAAAGAAAATTAGGCTTTGGCTGGGGATGAACAGAAGGAGAGTGATTTTTTTGCATATCTCTGCAGACAAAATGCAGTAATAGATACTGAAATTCAAACCAAGTCCCTGGTGTAGTATATGTGTAAATGGAGAAGTTTAAGGAGTCAGACTAATCTATCTAACGGTTGGTCATGCCCACCATGAATCTGCTGAGGGTGAGGTTTTAGACAGAGATTGTTTGAATGTTTTTAAACCATAATGCCTTTGTTCTGCAAACAAGATTATCATAGGACTATAGGATCATAGGAGGTTACTAAGCTAGCTAAGTTCAACCTGTGTTCCCAAGGGTGTTTGGTTCGAACAGACACTAAAATCAGTCTATTGCCTCTGTCTAAGAGGGACACATGGAACCCCCAGGGTGAATTTCCTGTTACCCATCCAGTCATCCAGATTGTGCTTAAAAAGGGCCAATGAGGGGCTTTGTTTAACATGACTAGGAATCATGTTCCAAAGGTGGGCAACCTCTGTGAGACAAATCTGTCTCTCCAGCAAGTTCGGTTGATGTCACATTCTAGGTTAAGGTCCTTTGAGCGAGTGACTTATCTGCCATTTGACTAGCGAATGTGCAACATTTCTATTAAATCTGGGTCAGAGATTGCTCTATATGCAAGGCACAGGTCACCTTTGAGCAGTCTGTATGACACAGAGTAAAGTGACAATGATTTCAGTCTGCCCACATAAGACAGGTCTTGAAGACCCTGAATTTTCTTTGTAAAGAACCTTTGTGGTGTCTCCAATTGCTACAAGTGTTTGAAAAGGAATATACCAAAGGGACCATTGTACTCTATTATTTGCCTGATGAGGGAAGAGTAAAGGGGGGGTTATAACATCTTTTTTTCTGGAGACAATGCCCTTATGAGATGAGCAATATAAAATGCCCTTCTTACCACTGTGGAGACATGGTGATCAAAGTTAAACTTGCTGTTGACCTGTGTGCCCAGATCTCTCACCACTGACTGTGTGCTAGTTTGCAGGAACATCACCTTTGCTGAAGGGGATGATAATGCATTTGTTTGCATTAAGTTTAAGACCATGACTTTGGCATCAGTCATTAGTCTGTGTACGACCTTCTTGCAGGATGTTGACATTGATAGGGGTTTCAATGATCGCTCCTAGTTTGCAGTCATCAGCAAACTTTGTCAGCCACAGTCCATCAATTTTAGCGTATATTTCAAAGAAGTAGATTCCAAACAGTAGGGGTCCCAGAACCGATCCCTGTGAAACACCACTGGTTACGGGTCTGCTGGAGGAGGTGGAGTCCCTTATTTTGATTCTATGAGTTCTATCACTGAGCCAATTTGAACCCACCTGAAATATATGAGTTGATACCCAACTGGGTGAGTTTGTCAATGATGTCTGGGTGGGGGATTGTATCAAAGGCCTTGGCTAAGTCTAGGTAGGCTGTATGCTTCATGCTCATTCCTGAGTAGCAAGTATTTGTGCAGGTCAGTCTTTTCCATCTCTGCAATATTTAAGAGTTAAGGCTGTTTTTTTCACAAACACACACATACACACACACACACACATATATATATATATATATATATATATATATATATATATATATATATATATATATGTATATAGCTTCAGCATGCTTGTAAGGCATCTAAGAGGAATACATTTATTTTACATAGTTGTCTATACATTCATATTTATTTACTTATGGCAAGTGCTTGTTTTTATTTTTTTATTTATTGGCTGATTGACAGACTGATTTACTAATGAGTACTCAAAATCCAACTGAGCTTAGCACTCTTTTCCAAGAAAGGTCTGTGAAGCATGAAAGTGCCAAGGTATAATAAGAATATAGACTATCAGTAGCAGTTTCACCTTATAATATTTTTTTCAGTCAGTGGAAGATGTTTATTCAGTACCGTTTTGAATAAACGCAGAATTAGTTCAGTGTTTTCTTTAGAGATTCAGTTGTATGGAATATGGCCGTTCAATGGATAACAGTTTCATGCAGAAAACTGTTTTATTAAACTCTGAAATATTTTAGCTGGTATCTTTGTTTTGTTTTTCTTCAGAATACAATGAGCTGGGGAAGTGATCACGATGATATATATCCTCTAATAGCACAGCAATAAGGTTTATGAGAACAGTTTGGCCTGCAAGGTCCACAGCAGTTTGCTTTCTTTCCATATTTGCTGTCTGCTGTAGTAGGGATGGTTATGGCTTGACAGAGTTCCTTTGTCACATAAACTGTTAGCTTGAGGCTTGACTTGACCTGTATTCTATACATGCTGATGTAACTCGTGATAATCATTTCTGACCTTAGACTACTTAGGCACCAGTCAGTGAAGGAAAATGAAATGGCCTTAGCATGCTTTGATCATAAACAGATGCTGCCAGCAGAAATGATATTAGTGCTGTCCTGGAAAAATTTGGATAAAACGCATCTCACTGCTAATGTTTGTGGTGAAAATCACCATTTAATGCAACTGACAAGGAAAACAGCGTATATCCCTTGGTTTAACTGGTCTGTCATTTCTGATAAGTCTGTATCCTGTCTGCCTGAACCTGCCATGCTCCTCTTTCTTTCAGTTTTCCAGGGTAGATCTACCTTTGCACACAGTTTCCCTCTTGAAGAATTATGAACAGAGGCTTACTTGATATGAATAAAAGCCAGTTCACAGTGATTTCTGAATTTTTTACTTAATTAAATTCTCTGTCTTTGAATCCTAATTTCCATAATTCACTTTGCAGTCACTTTACTTAGCTTAGACAGTTTCAGAAGTGAAACTGCAGTTCACTGCATGAGTTTCATCTTCCTTTAACCTTTTAAAACTTGCATCACAAATTGTAAATATATCTGATTTATTTTGCAAAACCATAATATCTTGTAATGGATATTGCCCCTTCTAATGGACGGTTATGTTAAGTAGTGAAATATGCCTGTGGGCAGTACTGATTCATATCTAGTGTTAGTCCAGTCCTCTGCATCTCTGTAGAATTACCTGAGGCATGGAGTTACCTACTTTACAATTCTTAAAACCATTTTTTTTTGCTTCCTCAGGTTCCTGCCTGGCGGTTCCTTTCCTGCGCCCAATTTGTACATTTGTTTTTGAGAGATTACAAGCAGGAGTTACTAAGCTAAGTTAGCGTCATATGGTCATTCATTTCTGCCCATTTCTTGGTGAGACTCAGGTGGTAGGGATGTAGAAGGGATAGTTGACCCTATCCTTATGGAAGCCCTCTCAGTACCTTCATGATGGCAGCCACACGTCTAGTTCCTCACAGCTATATACTGTGAGTGCATAATAATAATAATAATGTGAGATCAGCATTGTTATACTCCTCAAACTAAACACCAAGTATTACTGCTAAGGGTAACTCATGTGATGAGCCAAGGACCTCCCCCCCCCCCCGGATGGGTGACCTAGCAGTAGCTCTATGCAGTAGAGCTGGAAGTTCTTAAAATACTTTGTGACACTGAAAGCCAGTTACTTCTAAAGTGAAGTAAAACACATAAAATGTGTTATAGAGTGTTTCTTTTCTTATTAAGATATTTCAGTATTTCCTCTAGCAAAAGCTAATGTAGTTAAGTTTACCAGTAGCCTGTCACTCCATTCCTCATCACAAACAGGCATGCATCTGTCTAAATATATACAATTTAAAATGGATTACTCCTTAAATTTATTTTAATTACTGTGTTCTAATAAGTTCCTGCAGTTTTGATAGGTAGTGCCAGAAGTTATCTGTAAAATTAAGCCCGCAAGGCAGTATAAGATGCGTCTTCACATAACCGTAGTCATCAATTAATAAAGTGCAACTAAAAGTATGCATGTTCGCCAGCATATTACATTATGAGAAAAAGTGGAAAAGAAGTACAGATGATAAAGCAAAGATGTATTAGTTAAAAAATCTGATGACTTTAATCAAGTTGTGGAATTCTGAGAGAAATTAGCTTTTTCATCATGAATGATATTTCTTAGGAAAGTCACGTGATGAAATTATTCAATGTGATGTATGTTTCCCCATGTCAAATATGTCAAAACTTGTTTATTCACTTAAACTAAAGCATAAAACCCATAAGATAATTATTGACTTGATAAAGGGATACTCTGAAGGTAAATCACTGATTTCATTTTATTCTCTGTACTTAGATTGCCAGCAAGCTCATGACATATTGCATTGCTAATCTGAAGCAATTTACAGGAACTGATAATTTGTTTTATCTCTGGATGAAGCACTAAGAGAGAGTCATTAGTGGTATTCACAAAATACATGTAAAAAGCTATTTGAAATAAAATTAAAATTTCCATGAACATTTGTGAGAGCCTTAAATATGGAAATAGTAAATATACATACCAGGTAAGCCCTCTCTACTTACTTGCAGCATGGATCTATATCAGTTTATCAAAAACTTACTTCACTGAATGCCTTTTCATCTAACCATACTCATTGAACCACTTTTCAGTGAACTGTCAAATCAGCAAAACTTTTCCCCAGGGAATGGAGATAGGTGGCCATTGTTACACATTTGCCCCTTTCCCCAGTGTAGTGAAATCTTGGAGTTGGTATATATGTGTAGGGGGTTGAGCTCCCCATGTTGGGGGGGTGTGGTGTTGAAGCCATCCCACATTGGTTTGTTTAAAATGATGTAGTTTTTGTTAAAATCACTCTGGTGGCCAAGTAGCTTTTTTCCCTGGGAAAAAAGTTTTGTTGATTTGATGGTTGGCTGAAAAGTTGTTTGATAAATGTGATTCGACAAAAAGGCGTTTGACAAAGAAAGTTACTGCTTCTCCCATAGGAATGAATGAATGCATGCCATCAAAAGACATTACTCATTTTTTCCTTCTAGAGAAAGCATTAATTTGACAGAGTGGTTCTCTGAATTGCTTTGCCAAGTGAATTAACAGGTGCTTCCATTTTCAGGACAGAGCACATGCTAATTAGCATTAGCCAGTTTCCTAGACTACCACATTAGCAGGTGGCTTATTCAGCCAAACTGCTCTCTGGGTTATGGCCCCCTGCCAGAGGAATACCATAGCAGGAGACCAGTCTTTAAGTTAGAAATGCTTAGCGTGATGCATAAACCTTCAGAGTTAAGGCCTCGGCATCATGGTACGCCTTTTGGAGCCCAGCCCAAAATGAGCTAAACTCAGCTGACGATCTTTTTAAATGCATGTTGCAGTGTTCTAAGAGGAGTTAGACACACTGTGTGGTTCCAAATGCACCTTTTTGTTAATTACATCTATTTCTTTAAAGTTCTGCAAATGTCATCCTTTGCCATTTGCACTGAAAGATGATACTGAAAAAGGTGTTGGGAAGACTATAAATAGGTTAATTTAATCACTCAGATTAAACATAGTGGGTGCATCTATTGTTCCTGTCATAAAAAGGGAACATTTTCTTCATCTGTTTAGTGGTTACAAATTAACTGTGAGAAAAATTGCTGATACAGTGGTATAGCCTTCACCAAGAATGGAAGAGCTGACGGCTATGCTGATTGGTGCAAATGTGCTCTTGAAAACTGGTTTAGATTCTCTTTATCAATAAAAGTTTGTGGATGATGAATCAAAAAAATACATAAGATCTATTCTCATCAAGGATTCTTTTGCAATGACACATTACCTTCTGTTATTATTTCTGTGCCTTACATATTTCATAAAATGATGAAAGACCTGCTATGATATTGAAATGTTGTGGTTTATCATGAGGATTAATTGGTTACAGGCAAAAAAAATGAGCACTTGAGTAACTAGCATTGCTGAGATTACAGAGTTTGGTCTAAGACTGAAAAAGTCAAAATTTGGCAAGTCACAAACTGAGTAGAGCTTCTGCTGGATAAAAGTGATATTCATCTTTTTGAGGTGAAAGTTAAGCCTGTTAATGAGGTATCCCCTTACTTACACAAAAGTGTAAGAAGCTTTTGGGGGCTTAGTGGAGAACTGTGTAAAGTTTGAGCCTAATCAAAGTACAAGTTTGGCTACCTCATACAGTTTGCTGAAAGAAGAGATTCCCTGCAAGTGAAAGAATCAGGAGCAGAATATTTCAAAAAAGTTATCAAGTATTATTAATATGTGACAAATGGGTGATGCATTATGATCAGAAGCTATCCATTGCATTATCGTGCAGTGTTTTCATACATGACATCAAGGCTGTGGTTCACCGTACTGTACCTACTCAAGAAGGTTATCTAATTGCTTATGGATCTCATACACTTTCTCCTGCAGCAAAGAAATATTCATAGATTGAGAAGAAAGTTCTAGTTGTATCTTCTAGGATAAAGACTTTCTGTCAGTATCTTTGAGGTCAAGTGTTTAACTTGGTGATAGACTGCAAACCATTACAAACCCCTTCTACATAGTATAAAGATATATCCATAATTGAAGCTGCATGTCTCCAAAGATAAGCTATCATTTTTTTATCTGCTAACAGTTATTATACTCCGTGCAGAAATTCAACAGGACATGGACATTTGCATAGTTTCTGAAAAATTATCTTACTGGAAACATCTGATCTGGTAACAGAGAGAATGACAAAGAATATCAGTGCTCTATAAAATAATTATTATTGACTGCTGAATTTATATCATGAATAGCTCAAAATGATAGAGATCCTTCCATGGTATTTAGTTATGCAATGGACAGTGGTATTCATCAGGTTGAAAAGCTTGGAAAAGTAGTCTAAGTAGAGACTGGATATTGGAAAAAGCTGTATATTTATTTTGCACATCTTTTTTTTATCAGTATATTCATGATTGCTGTAAACTGATAGTGTTAAGAAAAAAAATTGGAAGGTCTGAAATTACATCTCAAACTATGTCAGTAGATGAAGATGACTGGCAGTCATGGCAGCTTTGCACTATAACAGGTAAAAGTACCCAGTTTATGTTTGATAACAATGTTGTTAAAATGAAATTATTTCAAGCAGTGCATATGAATATCCTGCTACCACTCACAGCTCAGGCACTCCGTCTCTAGAACCTTCTTCTACAAGTGGTGAGGGAGTACCTCATGCTGGCTGGCTTTAGGAGGTCCCTGAAGGTCCACAGTTTTACACTAGTCAATGGTCTACTATGATTAATAAAAACAGACATTTTATTTGTGATTTATAAAAACATTAGTCACAGAAAAATGTTAACATTTGTATATCTATTTATTTGTTTTTAACTATAATTGTAATTAATCTCATACCTCTCAAGGAAATTGAACATAAAACAGTAGAACAAGTATGTAAAAAATATGCAAATGGAACTCGATGTGGGGGATGGGATTTCATTGTTCCACCTGCACTATCAAATCACTTGGGGTTATGATGACAAAATGAGTCACATCCAAACAATAAATACACTAACACATTGACACTAACACCATAGCACTAAAACCTACTATTATAAAAAAATAAAGGTAAAAGGTTTTGTATAGAGTAGCATTCTTTTGAAAAATAAGTTCTTGCTCATGTCAGCATAAACTGCTTACCATGTACAGCATATCCAAATGCATTTTCAGGGACATCCAGTATTAGTCTCTCTCTCTTTAAAGATTTAGATAGATACATGCTACACACTCATGGAAATTAGTGACTTGTTCATAAATGTCTAACAACTACTTCTTCAGAGTTATCACTTATCAAAACAAATTTAAATATTCAAGTAAGGGGGCATTTATCTAATATAACCTTGTCTTTGCAATTCTTTGTTATACTGAATAAAATGATAGCAGAACACAAAAAATACATTGGTCTTAAATAATCTTATCATCACTAATTCCCCCAAGAAACAAATCAAGCATCATTTCAAATATTTCAAACGACTGATGTGAAATAATAAATCTTGTTTTTGTGCAAAGCAAGATAAACCTATCAAATGTCAGCTCTTTTAAAAATGCTCTTGCTGTCAGAATCATTTACACTTTTATCAAAGTATTAGCATAAAGTATAGTACTCATAAGATGAGATAGATGGCATGTGAAGAATCTAACATAGTCCATCAAATAATATGCAAATGCTCAATATGTGTGATAATTTTCCTTCTTTTAGTTTAATTATGTGCATCTATGATTTATCATTCTTTTTCATGGCAAATTGTGTAAAGAAAAGCAGAATTTTAAATCCTGAAATAGCCTTTAAAACAATCTTCTTATGCTAAAATTGAATACTGTCAAAACCAGAGCGTATTGCTGCATATCTTTACTTTCAGTAAGTGGCATTATCATTATTATTTTCATTGTTATTGTTATTACTATTATTATTATTATTATTGTCATCATCGTAATCATCAAGGCAAGTCATGCTATTTACTACCTTGTTCTGTTTTTTGTTTTGTTTTTTTCACACAGCTACATTAGCTAGGGATGTTTTAGACATTGATGAGCGTGTCATTATTTCTAAGTATTTAATGTGTTTTTATCTCTTTAAATGTTATATGCCTCTAATCTAAAGCAATATTGTGCAATTTGCAGTCTGAAGGCAAGACAGTCAGACTGTGATGACAGCTGACAGTCATTCCTTTGACTAGATACCATAGTATGTTATAAAATGTCAGAAAAAATCTCCGGTTAGGTAGGACTCTCAAAATTATTCAGATGTAGAAAAACACCTCCCTAACTTCTGAAATCAATTTCCCCCGCAAGCTAAGCAGTTAAGATGATTATCTTCCTTATGAACATAACTTAGATGACTGCATGGGATTTTCCAGATTTACTCCATGATTGATTGGTATAGTCCTCCTGGAGAAAGGAAATATGGCCTGAAGAAGTGAACTGGTAAGGTATAAATGATCATAAGATTCCATGGCTTTAGGATATCTATGACTCTATAATCTTGCGAAGGAAATTACATTTTGCACAGGATTAAGCAGCTTTTTTATATTATGTCAGAATGTCATAGTACTGTTAGAATGAGTATATTGTTAAATATATGCCATTCTTTCTTAGGGAGGGTGGCACACTGGTACACTGGTTAGCATTGCTGTCTCACAGCATTTGGTTCCTAAGAATGTATTTTGACTAGTGGTGCTTTTTGTGTAGAGTATGCACATCCTCCTGTATGCAAATGTTTTTGGAAAGTGCTCCAGTATCCTCCCATGACCAAACAATTTGTTGTTGATGAATTGGTGATCCCTCAAACAATAGTTTGCATCCATGAGTAAGTGACTATGCTTGAGCCCAGTGATGTGATCACTCCTAATTCAAGAGTAGTTTCACTGTCTTTATTTAACTTAATGCTGGGATAAATCCTGATCATTACAATCTTAAACTAGGTAAAATAGGTTATGAATGAATGAATGAATGAATGAATGAATGAATGAATGAATGAATGAATGAGTTATGCATTTTACTGTCTGCAGTGTTCACAAAATTTGATGAGGTCAGATTTTAGTTTAGAATACATATATTTGTGTTCTTCCATTGTAGAGTGAAGAAAAAAAATAGAATCCTACCATTTAACAACCCTGCTAGATTCATCCTTGCATGCACTAAAGGATTTTTAATTCTTAACTCAATAAAATGGGCATCAAACATGAGGTTTGCTAGTAATGATATACACATCTGAATAGCTGTGGATTTCCTAATCCCTGCTGCTTTGTTTCCAAACATCAAACTGAGGTTCTGGGCAGCTGTACTGGGAAGAGAGACAGAGTACAAAGGGCCATGAAACTCACCAGAATCTGTCTCGATTTTATTTAGCTATTTTTTGCTTTTGTTAACCAGGGTATTCTGGCTAAACTATGGTATACCCTTTTCAATGGATGTCCTGGGAAGAAAGCTCCAGGTGCAAAACAGGCAGTGTTATACATAAGAGAAAAATGCAAAGCTTAAGGTTACAGTATGGACATACAATAAATACTAGAGACAATCTTAAATCAATAAAATGTAGAGTAATTACTTAATACATGACAAATTAGCATATACAGTGAGGTTTTAAGTTTGGGTTGAAGAAATAAGAGAGAGGAGGTGTGGGATATATGACTAAAAGCAGAGAGCATGTGATAAAAGTAGAAGAATAAGTGAGGAAAGGTGAGTAGTGCGTATCTAGGTGAGGAAAGGTGAGTAGTGTGTATATATGTGAGGAAAGGTGAGTAGTGCATATATATAGGTGAGGAAAGGTGAGCAGTGCGTATATAGGTGAATAAAGGTGAGTAGTGTGTATATAGTGAGGAAAGGTGAGTAGTGTGTATATAGGTGAGGAAAGATGAGTAGTATATATAGGTGAGGAAAGGTGAGTAGTGCATATATAGGTGAGGAAAGGTGAGTAGTGTGTATATAGGTGAGGAAAGGTGAGTAGTGTGTATATAGGTGAGGAAAGGTGAGTAGTGTGTATATATTTGAGGAAAGGTGAGTAGTGTGTATATAGGTGAGGAAAGGTGAGTAGTGCATATATAGGTGAGGAAAGGTGAGTAGTGTGTATACTTGTTAGGTGATAAAGAGAAAAAGAAAGCTGTAGTGAAGGTGAAGCAGATGTAAAAGGTTTTGAGCATAGGCTGAAATTTTGCTGGAGGAAAAAAACTGTTCAAGGGGTAATTAAAATAAACTGTTTGTATATTAAACCATTTTTCATTGAGTGCCTTCTTCAGGTACAGATTTTCTGGTATTTTAGAATAAATATATGTTAAAAAGTGCCATTTCATCATTTAATGACTGTCTGCACACTAGTTGTGTTCCATGAAATCCAGTATAAAATATGCAGCTAAGTACACTTTTTTCAATATGTCAAGAAATGTTTGACTGTTTCAGCCATCTCTATATAAAACGTTTTCCAGATGAAAACATATATATTAAAAAGATACCTTTGTCAGTCTAATTCTGTGCATGCTAGTCTTCTGCTCAGGTAATTCATACTTACAAATACAAATGTTTTCTTCAAACATTTCCCCATAAGCAAGATAATGGACAGTCCTAAGCAAAACAATCTCATCATTCTAGGTCATCTTAATTAGATTGGAAAGGTCGCCTGAAAGCTCAAACAAACAGACTTGCCACTTCCCAACAGGTTTATCAATCAGTTTCAAAAGCGACTATTCCCAATCAGAATACAAGAACATGTCCTTGCAGGACATTTTGTAATAACCAACACACCTGGTAGTAAAAACAAGAAATACAAAAAATATCAGAACTCGTGGAAACAAACGTTAACCCAGACCTCACACAGCATTCACCCTGAACCTCTCAAAGCATTTAGTCATGTTCTTTGTGAGCTCCTTTTTCACATTTTGGATTTTTCATTGACTAACAAGTTTTGTATCACTATTCTTGTTCTTAGCAGTAAGAAGTATGAGGCTCTAACATCTGACATCACTGACTAAATGTAAACCTAAGTGACTTATCAGGAAATCAAACATTATGTGGGCAGGCTAAAAATATAAGGCTAGACCACGGACATGGCTGTATGGCTTGGTGGGTTGATGCACTCACCTTCAGGTGCAATTGTCCTGGGTTCAAAATAGGGTGCAGATATAATTTTGGGGGTGGGAGGTTGGTATAATGGTTAAGGTGTTTACCTTACAGACACAAGGTGCGGTGTTTGATTCTCACATGGGATAATTGGTTAGGCTTAAAATGGCCCAAAAGGGCAGTTAGCCTAGTAATAATCTATAAACCTAAGAACACTCTACAAAATTCTGGACAGTTTCGAAGTATTCTAACAACATCATTCCCAACAGCTTCAAAATGCCTTAATTATACTACTACTAGCTAAGCTCTCATCTCCTTTATCTGCTGCAGACTTCCACCCCATGGCCAACCTCTAACTAATTGCCAAAAGGTTAAATAAAATTGTCTGTAATCAAAAACTGGAATATCTGAAAAAATATGGTAGCCTCTCTAATACTCAGCATGGCTTCTGCTCTTACAATAGCAATCTAACATCCAATTACACTCTAACTGACCAGATGTTTGCCAGCATGGAGCAGCGCAAAATTACTGGAACAGCCTTTCTACATCTTAAGAGAACATTCAAATATGTTAATCATACTTTACTGCCCAACAAATTGGCTGACATTGGTTTCTCTATGAAAGCTGTACAATAGCTTATGGACTACCTGGAAAATTGAACATTCTGAGTTCTGGCACAGATATTCCCAGTCTAGCTGGCAGAACATATCAAAGTGTGTCACAAGGTCAGTTTATTGGACCTCTTTTGTTTTTATGTTATCTAAATGATTTATCATGGAATCTGCCTAAAATTAGCTGTATTATGTACACAGATAGCATTCTTGTAGTCAGGTCCAATAAGCATGCAGTCTGGCTGAATATTCAAATTCATCAGGACTTTGAAGCCATATGGAATTGGTTATACAATAAATTTACTATTAATACTAATAAAACAACTATACATTTTAGTATCCCTAAAAACTTTATGAAATTCAGAATTTCTGTATAACTGATCCTCTCAGCTCTCCACTAAATGCCATGTCCTATCAGGAATACTTATGTTCAAAATCTATCTTTCCCTGTCCACACAGTAGGTCAGGTGAAGAAGGTATCGTTACAGCTGAAAGCACCCTACAGAATTTCCCATTTCAAGCTTCTTAGCAACCAGCACTATATGGGCCATTGACATTACCACTAATTTGCTCCTTCCTAGACACAAATACAGTCTCTCCATAACTGTCCTGCTATCTGCACATAACAATGCTCTCATTCAAAGACCTGAGAATAAAATACTTAGGTTCCTCAGCTTAGTCAACAATCAAGACCACCACTGCCATACCCTAAATTCCAACAGATGACTGTCTGATACTGCTACAGCTTCACTCACCTTCACCTGTAAACATTTAGAATGAGGGCTACTATCTCCCATTACTCAGCAGAGTGCAGTTCAGAAATCAAGTCTATACATGCAGAAGCAAAGAAGGTATTCTTCTATACAGGCCTCCTTTCACTCTTGCTACTTGGGGACACCTTTCTCTAAATTAGTGTTGACTTCATGAACTGACATACCTTAAGATATTAGGATGATTGACAAACAATTACATTTCAAGAGAACTCCTAGAGATTACACATTCAAGGGAAATAGGTGCAATTGCTGCATGGACACAATAATTAATGGGTGCACTAGCAGAGATAAGACTATTATCTCTCTGCCAATTGCTCTGCTAACATAGCATGCATTCAGATATGTGGGTTTCTTGAAAACATTTATTAGCAGCCTAAATTCCCCAAAACCTCATTTTAACACCATTCTATTACCTCTAAATTCAATATTCATTTTTAACTTTACTAATTCTCTTGGTATTCTTAAGGTGGGTTAATAAATGCTAACTGCTGGACACAAACTTACTGCAAATTTGTCTCTATGTTGCAATTTTTAGGGGATAGATTTAATGTTGTGTGTGTTCTGTAGTGTGTGTGTGTGTGTGTGTTTCAAACTTCTGGCATTGATGTAGTTTTTGTCAATGTTTTTGTAGTCTGATAAAATGTGTGATTATGATCAATATATATATATATATATATATATATATATATATATATATATATATGTATGGGTTCACTATGCAATCTCGAAATACTGAAATATCAAATTTCAGTATCTCGAGACTGTATAGTTGAAAGTGCAGTTATGGGAAACTGCACTATCTCAAATGCGAAAATGTCGAATGCGCTGTTGTGGTGTTGCGTTCGTGACGTGTGGTGCGGTGTGTGGCTTTAGCTGGGGATTCAGGTAAGTGGTGTTTTCGTAGGGGTAGGGATGTTAGTGTGTGTGAGTGTGTGTATTGGTGGATTTTATGTGTTTGTGTGTTTAGTGTGACCTCGGAGTTAGTATATATAAGTACGCCCCCCACATGGGGATGCAGGGGGGCTTGCTTATAGGTAGGGTAGGGTAGGTGTGTTTGCATGTTATGTTGCATTTGTGTGTGTTGTTTTGTTTCTTGTAGTGTAATTAGGTAGTTGTATGTGTGTTTATGTGGTGGTGTGTGTATGTGTATGGCCGCAGTTGTGCGTTTTCAGTTTTGTGGATTTTCGACTATACAGTTTCGAGATACTGAAATTCAGTATTTCAGTATTTCTAGATTGTATTGTGAATATATATCTATATATATATATATATATATATATATATATATATATATATATATATATATATATATATACATGTGTGTGTGCGTATGTGTGTGTGGTGTAGGATCCATATCAACATACTGAAAAGCAATATGCTAAAAGTTGCAGTACTGAGCATTCAGTATTAAAATATCAAAATTCTGAAATGTAAAAATGTTGAAATCAAAATACCTACTCGCCTACATGTGAAAGCTGGACTTGCACCCATGTTAATTCTCTTTTCCAAACTTCACTAACAGGTGACTGATATTGCTTGTTGACTATCTGTGTACTAGCTAAGTACATCCATGTTGTATATGTATGCTTTTGATTTCAACATAGTAAATTTTCAGCATTTTGACCTTTTAGGAGTTTGCAGTCATTATTATGAATTTCAGTATACCACTGTTCAATAAGTTATGTACCCATGTGCATATGTATATGTGCATATGGGTGTGAGCCCCAAGTCCCTTTATAAATGCAGCTGCTTGTAGCCATCATAAATGTAAGTCTGTTTTCTTTATATTTCAGATAATGTACACTGTTGCACTACAAGTGTCACTATGCATTCCTCAGGGACTTCAACACACCAGGCCTGTCAATAATTGCTTCTTTAATTTCTTGAAAACTCATATTCATTTCTTCAGTATTGTTGTCTATTCAGCTTAGCCTTTGCCACAATTTATTTGTTTTCCTTTGATCTTTCCCAGCATCATTGCCTTCTCTAGTAACGTATGTCTTTGCATTATCAGACCAAAAATAGTTGAGTTTTAGTTTTACTTCTCCGTACACAGTCTGGTATTTAATTTTCTTACAGATCATGGGATTCTCAAACATTTTCTCCTGCTCTGCAATTCAGAAATTTTAATTTTCTGGGGTACATCCATATTTATTGCCCAAATCTTACAGCTGTGCCTTATAACCATGAAGACCAGAGTTTTGACCGTATAGACCTTTGTTGACAATGTGATATCTTTGCTCTTTAAAATCTTGTCCAGACTCACCGTAGCTTTTCTTCAATGAAGAAATATGGTTGCAGTCACTATCTGTAAAGATCTTTCAGCCCAGGAAAATAAAATCTAGAACTCCCTCTGTCTCTTCCCTGTCTATTTGGAAATTTTTTATCTCAAGAATGTAAATCTACTTGTTTTTATTTTTATTTTTGTTTTGTATTCCTTTTTCACCATGTAACAATATTTTATACTTTGTATATTCTGTGTGGAGCTTTTCTCCCGCCTCTCCTGAAAAAAAAAATAATATATCCAGCTAGACTAGCCCGGTCAACAAATGTAAAATAAATAAATAAATAAAAATATCTGATATGGCAAGATGTCAAAATGGTTGACGCTGGGCAGCTTTTTCTTCATTACCTTTATCATGTATGGCTTTGATCAGTTTGGAAGGTAAGCATTATTAAGTGTTTGACAAGAACAGCAAGAATATTTAAATTTTTCTACTTCAGGATACATATGGTTAGGCATTTTATGGTCCCTGTGATAATTTACCTAGTGTTGTTGCTATGTTCACATCAATAGGGATTTCAACTCTTCTGCACTTTCTGACATCAGGATGTCATCATCTGTAAATCTATTTTTTTTTCTAGCATTGGAACCATCTAACCCAAGATTTCACATGATATATTCAACATATAGAATTATAAGTAGGTCACCAATGCTAAATATGTATTTGAGACATGAGAAATTCATCCCGAAATTGAATCTCGAGAGGTAAATCTTGATATCCATGTCGAGAAAACATAATATTAGGTTAACATCGGAGATCCAGTCATATCTACTCCATATACTACTAGTTACAGAAAAAAAAATTTTTAAAAATTATTCTTGTAACTTTTTAAGTTTATAACAGAATGTCAGGACACATTATCAATGGACAGCAGGCAGAAGCAAATCTTATACTCTGCCACTGTCATTTGCTGGTCAATACTGACAGCTTTTACTGTCTAGCCCAAGATCCAACCTTAACAACTTAAGCAGGGGCACTTAACATTTGTTAAGTTCAGATCTCATGCCTCTCTAGCACTTAACTGATTTGTCTTTTTTGAAATTTTGGAGTGTAATCACCACCCTCCATGCACTACATCTAAATTAAATATAAGTGACAACATACAGCCTTGTCACATTTTTTCCCAAACACATATACACAGTATAGTGCCAAACACATAAGAAGTTAAAGAACATACATGTGTATCTGACATGAGTAAAACTTCTAAACCAGGCATTCATACAAGTTAGTAGTAAGTGCAGCAAAAAAAGGAATAATCACAAATAAAGTTGGTTAATTACAACAGTAGTAGAGCAGGGGGTATATAGCAAAGTTTCAACAAGTGGCTTAATAAAGGAATGAAGCATTCAGGAGTTGCCACAGTTACCCATCCAATTGTTTCTGAGGTGAGTGGCTAGAAGAGATTTAAATGTCTGTTTATTTTTAGTAGCTCTTATCTCAAGATGGAGCTTATTTCATATTTTACCAATGGAGGCAGGTGGAAAAAAACTGATTCATCAAATTTACTGAAGCACATGTGAATGTGGAGTAAATGGTGAATAGACAGTCTAAGGCTCCAAAGACAAGGCACCCAGGTGACTAATTTAGATATGACTGCTCATTTTACAATACAATACAAGTCAGAAATGAAGGACAAGCTGAACTAATACTATTTTGTATTGCAGCACTGCAAAATGATTGTTTTTAGTATTATTGTTCTGTAATCCATTCTTTCTTTTTTATTTTCAATTATTTATTTATTTATTTATGTATTTATTTATTTTGCTAGCAAACTTTTAACTGACTAGATTCCCTTGTTAATATCAGAGAGCATTATCTAAAAGGATGGGGGCAGACTTAATAGCTGTATGCTGAGCTTAAAGCAGAAGTTATTCAGTAGCACTTAAGTCAGAGGGAGTGACATGAAAAAGGTAGAAGAAAACAGTAAAAGATAAGAAAACTGACATTAAATAATTGTATCTGCTTTCTTAACTGTTGTTTTACCTTAATGGAAACCTAAACTGTCATTATTGAGTGATAAGGATCTACAGATCTGTATGACAGCTGACTGCTTACAGTATGTAGTTGGAAAGATCTATGGCATTTAGCAGGAAACATTCTTGTGCCCCTGTAGGTATGTAAAGGAAAGGTTGAAGAGACACTTCCTGACTGAGCTTTATGAATATTTTTGCCTGTAACATTTAGTGCAAATAGCATTGATACAAAGGAACTAACAACAGTATAAATCTTAAACTGCATGTATCTACTACAGATATGTTGCCTACTGCAGTTTAAAAGTTCAGCCTATCCCACAACCCAGCCACCCCATCATTATCCCTTTCGATGTTTTCAGCTTGAGTTTATATGGCAGACACAGTTAAAAATCTTCCAGAGCTATAGCATGCTGAAAAGCAGAGCAGAATTAGTGTTTGTACCACTAAATTATTATACTTTATAATGGAAAGGTTGTTCTTAATGGAAGCTAAAGAACTGTCTAGAGATTTACAGTAATAAATTTAGGCAAAACACAAAACCGGCCTTTCTGAATGATGTCATTGGTCACATGACATCACTTGAACATGTAAGTGAGGTCACTGCCAGTAAAACTTCATATCAAGTTTGTGACAGGCAGAGAGCTAGACCTAGACAGCTTTCCCTTTTATTTCTGGAAAATAACTACTAAATTGCTATATAAGCTCCTGGAGAAATACTCAGCTCTGCACTATTAAGGTAATATTAATTCAATTGTTCACAGGAGAGAAATATGACAGACTGATTGAAACCTACAATTTTCTTTCAGTAAAATGTGTAGAATACTACACAAAGCAAAGTTAAATTACATTTTTCATAAAGAAATCTGTGAACAACTTCCCATAAATCAGTATAGTAGTAAAGAATAAAAAACTGCAATTTGTAAAATAAAATATTCAAACAGCTATAATCTATGGTGCTTCCTGTTTTTCTTCAAATTGAATATAAGGTTTCCTGTTTCCACAGTCATAATCATAGGGGATGTCCAACTAAATAGTTTATTGATATAAAGTATTACTTGGTGGAGTAGTAAGCCTTAAGCTGTGCAAAAAAATATAGTTGATGCATGCAGATAATTTGGTCCTTCTTATAGTCAGGTAGAACACCTACAGCAGTCCAAAAGGACCTAACACTTTAATAAATTGTCAGAATAGTCTCAGAATAATAACTTAATGTGAACTCAAAGAAAACAGATTCTTATATCAACAAAATGTTTCAAAAATGATGAAAGTAATCGATAATTCAGGTAACTGATCATCTTAATGTGCCCACAGAGTGTACCAATCAACAAAGTACCTTACGGTTCTTGCTTGACCGACCCTCACACTTGTTTCATGATGAAGCAGTAGTAACAGAGTTCTTAAATAGCTTATACTGTGTTATAAAGCATCATACTTCCTTGTTTTTGAATAATGGTTATTTTCATGTCTTACTGCCAAATAAAGAAAAAAAAATACTTAACTTTTGATGCCATCAATTTGTCCCACAGTATAGTATTACTTCAAAGGAAAATAAATAAATTATGACACTTTTTCACTGTCTCTGGTACAAGAACCATAGTCTTTCCAGTCACAGCAGAGACAACCCTGTTACATTCAGACCCTTACAACAGAAATACTACACACCCCTAGATAAAAAATAGCAGCTAAAAGCATCTAGTCAGTTACTCAGATACACTGGGAGATAATACTATTTGAGAAGAACACTATCAGAAAAGGTTCTTTATTCTAAGACTAAGCCAAATGTACTTTTCTTATGGGCAACAGCACCATGATCTTGGGATGTGAGCGAAAAGAATATAAAGTCCTGATTACAATCCAAGTAACTTGAGTTTGATTAGAAGCTGTAATGACAGGCATGCTTGTCTGGGGTATGGAGGGGGTGCAGAGGGGATGAAAAATGTGCATACTCCCTTGAAGGGTTTCTATTGCAAAAAAGCATTTCAGGTGCAGATATTTCAGCTTAGCAAGCCACCAGTCAGTGATAAACGTCAATAGTGAGTGTATTAGAGCATGCATTTGAAAAGTTTGTATCTTTAGTGAGTCCCTTTGCTGATGTGGTTGCTTGTCTCCTCTACTCAGGGAGTGGGATTAGGACTAGAGACGCATCATCAACTTCTGGGATGTTAGCAAAAGTCCAAGCAGTCATAGCTACCTATATGATGGCTGCCCCTGATGGCCCTTGTCCATTCAGTACTGGGATATAGCCCTTGTACAGGGCAGTGAATGCGCTGAGTATGGATGGAGATGACTTGAAGATTGGCAGGAAGAGGGGAAAACTGATATGAAAAAGACATAACTAATCAAGAAGGAAACATTTGTAATAACGAAAAAAGATAACTAGGAAAAATGTCAGAATTAAGGCGGGAGAGGAGAAGGAAGAGTGCATTAATGCAGTATATGGCATACTTACTGAGGTGACTTCTATCACACAAGACGTAAAGCAGGAGGAATGGAACAGAGGAAACAATTACTGTACAGAAAGACCGAGTCAGGTCTTATATTAGACATGTCAAATTAATCCATGTTATCTGCTGAAAAATAGAACATCAGGCCTCCAACTGATGTATATATTATGGCAAAAGATATAACAAATGAGAACGTGAAGATGGTGAAATAGATAACAGTAGATCAGAGGAGGCTGGACAAGAAAGTAGGGAGTTCAGTGGCTGGTCTAAAGATGCTGACAATGTTATGTATGGAAACGGACAGGAAAGAAAGCAGCAGATAATCTTATGTGTGGCTGTTGGATTTGTGCAGTAATCTGGGGTGTGGGGCAGTAGACACCAAAGTAAGTTCATGAAAAACATGGGGAGCCCACAGAATTTATGTCAGAGATCACATGGCTCTAAGCATGGATATGATAGAAATATATACAGAAAGGTAGCGCAGAAAGTTATACTGCAACAAAAGCTGATGTAGAAAAGTCTCCATTTTAAAACTAAGTGGGGTACACTGCAACATGTGAGATATGAGACTAAAATGACATGAAGAAATGAAAACAGAGGAGGAGGAGGAAGTGGCAAATGGAAGTGATGTACAATATCAGAAATCTGGAAAAAAGTCAGCTACAAGCTATACTTCAGTGATGCAAGGATTGTAGGAAAATTTTACAAATGGGCTTTAATGGGCAAGGCATTGAATATTATGATTTGTAAAGTATTCATAATGCATAGAACACATAGGAAATCAAAGCACATCTGTACTGGAAACACATACTGAGTATAACTACAAAGTCTCCGAATAAGAAGAATAACAATGAGAAGACAATGAATGGCAGCTTGACATGTTAGTGTGGTGGCTAGGTGCCCTGATGGATGGCTAAAATGTAAAGATTACCAGAATCATATAACAATATACCCAGAAACATGATAAACACACAAGAAAACATTAGCTCATGGTAGACTTTAATCTTCCAAAAGTGCATTAAGAGACAATGATATGCCTGGTAAGAAGGACAGACCTCTTATTGAAATGAGACTTCAGCAGAAGTGGAGGACTCCAGAGAGGAAGATGAAGGTTAATAGTTGGATGCTACTGAGGTTAGATTTCAAGAGAAGAGATGATACTGCCACTGAATAAACCACTGCCTCAGTGTTGGAGAATTTCTTCAACTTCCTGGATAAATTTACCTTATTTAGTATGAAGGACACCTCAGGTCTCCCTGTTCATGCATAGTGGGACTATCCATTCAAAAAGACAGAAACAAACAAACAAAATGCATTTTATTTTTATTATTTTTTTTTATTTTTATGTATCCTTTGTCAACAAGATTAGTTGCATTAATCTAGTGGCTTTCTTATCAGGGGTAATGCTAGGTGGTATTTATTCTATTAAGAGAAATTTGGCCAGGTCATTAGGGAACCTCTCCTACTCTTTGGAGCTGCTAGATGGTGCTAGAGGGCTCCTGCAGAAACAAGGAAGAAGCCTAAGAGAAGCAGTAGAATGGTAGAGAAAACAGTCATTGAGAGTTTGAGGTAGAAAATGAGAATTTGGAGAAAAGAACTGTTTAATATGGAGTATCAAAATGCAGATAAAGATTCTTGCGTGATGGATGATAAAAATGAGCAGCTTTTGTGTGTCTCAATGGAAAATGAAGTAAGCAGATCTGTTGAAATGTTGCAGATAACTGAACTGGCATCTGAAGGGCTAGCATATAACTGCATTATGGGTGATAACTTTTTTTCAGAAGTGCTAGAGATGCTATTGTGGAGAGGAAACCAGGTGATGTGGCATCGGAGAATACAACAGTTAGAACTTATGCAGCAGTGACAAAAAATAAAAGAGAAAAAGAGCAACAAACTGAGAAGGAGTCTTGTTTTGCGGTAGCAGAGAATGTTGTAATTAAAACATATGCAACAGTGACAGCAGGCAAAAAAAAAAAAAAATAAGAGCAGCAAAAAACTGTTAAAAATTGTTTTAAAAAAGAAGAGAAGGCCAACTGTAAGAACAAGAACAACAATGACACTTTGATAGAAAGATATGATAAAAAGATATTGTGTATGAGAAAATTTGGTAACCGTTCTTGTTTTTAAAACTCAAGAAATTCAATATTTTATACATATAGGGACAAAAAGTTTGTAACAACATTTGAAACTGATGACTGATGCTAACATTTCTGGAACTGTGTAAAAATGGAAGGGCGTTATCAGTGTGACAATTATTTGTTTTCTGGTAGTAACTTAAATGCTAAAAAAATGGTACTTTGCAGTTTTGAACTGATGAACCAGAAGATGATGTTAAAAAATGCACACACAGTTTGTGTGAAACTGTTGACAACGTTGTGAAAATTAGAGATGTGACACACTTACGGACTGGAAGATGGAAGCTGTTTTATTTTTGTGGATAGTCATGGAGGGAAATTAAGATGTTCTGGCCTGCATAAATCGTGTTTCTTTTTGAGGACTTTTCTCATTTAGTTAATAATTGTGACAAGATACAATGTAACCAGTGTGGGGAGAAAGGACATACAGCAAGCAGGTATGTGGCTAAATGTAGGTTGTGTAAAAAAATGGACACTTTGTATGGATTGTCAAGAGCAAACAGAAAACAATAAAAAAGAAGGGGAAAGGGAAGAAAATATACATGAGGAAGGATGACAAGAGGCAAAGAGTATCTGTCGTTAACCATTACATGTGGCATGGCAAAACAACACTGCACTACACAAGTACATGTTAACTAATATAGTCACCCTGTGCATCAGACACATAGCTTCATTCCCTGCATCAATGGTGAGGATAACAGGGATGTGGCACAGGTATCATCACTTGTGCAGGATGTTGTGTGGGAGTGCATGAGGCCTAGGCTGACCCAAAAGGTTGACAGCATGTATGCGAGAAGGGAAGCAGGTAAGATGGACCATGGAAAGGTACCATGTGTGTGTCTGTGGCGTGTGAGTGTGTCCATGTACACAGTCAAGCTCAGTGGTAGCTCTACATGTGTGTGTGTTGGACAGCTTTGGACCATACATAGTAGAGTTGACAGTTCATCGTCTCTGGCCCCGAGCATGGGAATTGGCTCTGCCAGGAATTGCTCTGGCACCTCCAAGCCCAAGATCAGAAGCGGTACTAGTACCTGATAGTGACTGCTGTCTCCTGGGACCGTGTCCCCCAAGGGAATGCCCAGGACAAAGAGCCCATGGCTTGCCACGTCATGGTGTGGACATCACACTCCTTTCTGTAGCACTGGATGTACTGCCACTACAGGAGCGTGATTGTGCATGGCCACATGGACTCTCAGCAGATGGAGTTGCTGACCTATAGCCATGAGTCTGACACACAACTCCAACCACAGATTCAGCACAGACAATGTGCGGTCCAAGACAGACACTATCTCAGTCCACCTTCAGTCAACTGATCTAGGGTATCCTCACTGTGGTGGAGGCAGTCACAGATGTCAGACTGTACTGCATCCATAACCCTAAGCATATGTCTGGTGTTCCATTCAGAATGTGCCTGTGCCTCCATGATGGCCCAAAACATGCACAGAGTGACCCATGATATGACACCTGCAACAAGTGGTGGATGAACAGCAGGCCTCCTACAAGCACCCATGTCTATCCACCTGTGTGGGACCTCACCAGCTCTCTGACTATGGCCAGTGTTTCCACTCATTGGAGCCATAGTTACCACACTTTCCTGTTCAATATCCCCACCCTCTGACTGTCCAGTGTCTGTGGCCACTGCTGACCGGGTATGTGTGGGGATACTGACTGTGTGTGGTGACAATGAAAGCAGAAGAGGGATGTCTACCTCTGGGACAGATTCAGCCCCAGCACCCCTACCTGTGCCTCAGTGTGGCCACCATCATCATCAGAGTCTGAAGAGACACTGACATCAGGTTGTGTAGGGGACAGTCACCAATCCCCTCGGTCACCTGTGATAAGAACAAAAAAGCAGTACATGAATACCTGCACTATTGTGTACAAAAAAAATCCACCAATACTCATAATAACAAAGACCCACAACTGAATTAGTGGTCAACCATTTTTCTTCTCCACTTTCATCCAAAAAAGACTTCCTCAGAACAAAATACACACTCAACTCAAGACCTTTATAGCAATCACTTCATGTAAATCAAGTAAAACTTGGACAGTAAAATGCACCTTTTAATAAATGAATATTTCATAAAGCAACACATAAAAACCCAGTACACCTATCTTAACAAATATACTGAAATATACATTTCACTGCCTAATTTATTTTCCTTTCAACCTTTTGTTTTTTAAAAGGCATTTTGGAGTAATTGCCTCATTAAAACCAGGAGGCATATCTCCTCTTATCTGTTACTGCCAAAGTGTTTCATTTTGTTCAGCTACACTCCTGTGATTACCCCTTCTGAGATCCTTAGGTACCTGTTCCAGACTGGAAAATAGCAACATTCTACTTTGTTTACACACAAAAGTATGTTTAAATAAGACATTATTCTGTCCCTTAACTTTAACAGAATATAAATGTTCCTTAATAAAAGAGTGTCATGCTTACCAGGAGCAGGATGGTCTTGGACAATGCCTGACAGACCTGTGAAAATTTGAGGGTGAGGTAATGTCAGTACCAATGCATGTTGCAGCACAGCAATGTAATACATTCATATATCTCATATTTACAGTAGCTATTGTGTTACTTGTTGAATTAGTCACATTCTGATTATGAGAGTACAACTGAGGTTAACCCCCCAAAGAACAAAGACTTGACACCCACGTAAAAGTATATACAGCCTGACACTCTGACTGCTACAGTATTACAATGCTGATACTAGCAAGCCTACCTGCATGCTCTTTTGCTGTGGAAACTGTGGCACCCACCTCCACGATGTATGGTGTGATGGGTGTCTGGGAGCTGTCATGTGTGCCTAGATTCACCAGGAATTCCTCAGTGGCCGAGATTGGTTGTTCCGCTGCAGACCCTCCACTGGTGATGGCATGATCCCTGGCTAAATCTGATGCCCATCATTGTGCAGCACTGGCCATGTCTGTTGTATGGTTTTGAGCCTCCTCATATGTCCTGCCCTGATGGCCCATGCCATTCACATCATGGACAAGGTCTGCCCACAATGCATCCTGCTGTTCCCTGTTTTGCCTCCCCATGGACAGTAGGATGTGATGATGTTACCTTAGTCCTTCCAGTATAATTTCATTTTCTGCATCAGTGAAGGGTGCATGACATCTGAATATCTGTTGGAGGGCTAGGTTCCTGACCCAGAGACTCCCCAGACTCTGGAATAGACTGCCCATACATGTCAAGCAGAGTGCCTCTTTAGCCCTCTTCAAAAGGAACCTTGATGATTGGATGGGAGATAGGAAATTCTCCCTGGGGAACACGTCAGTCGCCCTGCTAGACAGGGGTCCAGGGAAGTAAATACTGTGGGAAGAAATAGCCAGGGAATTGTTATGGCTAGGCCTGTATAGGCCCTAGGGACGATAGCCTAGTACCAACCTATGAACATCTAGCGTACATGATTCTTGAAAGACGACAAAAGGGGAACACATTACAGGATCACATACATGGAAGTACACTGTGTAAAGATACAGCAAGGGCAAAATGGCTGGCACTATCCACTGCTTGCTCACACATGTCATACTCCACAGTGTGCAAACATACTAAGTGTGTGGATACAACAGAGATAGTGGCAATAGTCAGGTATTCCCATGTGTTGCATGACAGATACTGCTGTATGATCATAAACTCAACATTCGAGTCTACTGTGGTGTGTCCCCTATGGACATCCCCTCCGATAATATGTCATAAGAACAGAGCCACACAAATAGAAGTGTGCTACTACAACCACTATAAAGGGACTGTCCAATGAGACCAGTGTGCCAGAATGACAAATGACAATGCACCATTGATGTATTCTACATCCTGTGTATGTCTAAGACAGCAGGAGATCGATAACATGTCATTATCACAGGTCTAAGACAGGTTTAATGCTGTAATCCCTATTCTCCATAAGTCTATTCACCCATCTGCATTCTGTTCTACACAAAATCACTTACATACCTGATGGAGTACAGTACTCCTCTGTTGATATGTGGTGATAGTAAAGTTTTCACAAAGTCTCATACAGAATAGTTCCCCATGGCCAGCTGCTTGCCTTTTAAACATGCTTCTCATCAGCAAGTGATTGCCTCTAAATGAATCTGTGGGTCTGAAATGCTAATTGCAGCCAACATAGCTGAGTTGTACTTTCATCAGCCAATGGCATGCAGCCACTTTACAATATATTAGGCCTTCATGTAGATGAGGACCCCTTTCTGAGAAGTTGTGCTGGAAATTACTGGGGTGAGGAAACTACACCATTGCAGAGTGTAGGTCTGTAGCAGAAACCTTTACATAGAGATGTGTGTGCTACAGGCTGAAACTGCTGCTGCAGATAATTGACATAGGCAGAGACTGTGAAGACTTTGTAGAACAACAAGCTGTAGCAGTAACTGTAGGAGCTGTGTCAGCCTTGTTGTAGAGGCAGAACCAGAGTGAGGCTACCCTTTTCAGCCCAGTTAAGGCATGTGTTTAAGATAAGTATGATAGTTAGCTGTACCACTAACAGAGTACTAGGCCACATGTTTGGTGTGTCCTTAAGTAGGATCAGGTATACATATAAGAATATGTCCACCATTTGGGCAACTGCTAGGCAATGTGTTATAGTCTGGTAGCTATTTGCAGTGTGTATGAGGGCAGGCCTTGTTACAAGTAGGGACTTCCAATGTGTATGTTAGCTGTGCAGCTGCGATAGTCTGCCCAGTGACTTTGGAAGGATTGTGTGGTGCACTGTGATATTAGTGGCCCTCATTTGCAGTACCTGTGTTGACATTCTCTGCGAATGCCTATTAATGCATGACATGACACCTTATGCAAATACAGGTCTGCTATAGGGATATATGAAGTGTGTTCCTACCTAAAGGCCTGTGAATTCCATCAGGAAAAAGCAGACATGTAATCTGAAATGCATTCTGTGAATAAAGACTGCATGACTCAGTCATTAATTGCTGCCTTCACAATACTGGACATTCACTTCTACACACCACTAGATTTGAACTCAGGACTCTGTGTGGCAAAATGTATTGTTTGCAAGGCAATTGACAGACTGAGCTACTGAGTCACTGCTACAGTAGGTGTATTTGCAAGCTATATGTGCACACATAAGGCTGTGACATACAGTTTCTACATCCATCAGTATGTGCATGGCTTTATATGGCTGTATGAGTGCACCAGGGTCCCAGTTAAACATGTATTTTGCCATTAATGGCTTAAAAAGTGTCTTTCAACATGTTGCTGCTGAAGGACACATTTACCTGGTATCACAGGCCTCACTTACATCCATTAATATGTCTTTGGCTGTCTAGTGGTGTACTGTTGCACCAGAGTCCAAGGTATATTCCCATTTTTTCCATCATCTTTTAATCAAGTTTGCGTGGCACATCGCATAGCTCCGCTGAAACATGCTTAATGACTGTAACTGGCAATTACTATGTTTTGTTTAAACCACCTGTTTTAATTAAAAGTTGTGGGGCATGGCAGGTTAATTCAGTGGTCTACATGTGCGATGGTCTTAGGTTCGATATATGGGACAGGTGTTTAATTTGTAAGTGTGTATTTAGCTGAGCTTAGCAAAGCTGCATGACCTAGTGCGTCATACAGCAAAGCGCTAAAAAAATATAAAGAATAGAAAAATGGGGAGATAGGAAAGTGGTGAAATGGGGTACAAGTAGGGAGAAAAACATAGTGAAAGGCAGGTAGGGATGTGCAGGAAGGGTGTAAGAAAGAACCATAGCTACCCATTTCTTGTACAGCAACAACTATGCACTTTGACAGAATTTGTACATGAGTTTGACCTCTCAACTCCAGAGAGAGGGGTGAGGACAACATGACTGTGTTGTCAAGCAAGTTGGAACAAATTACATGTGTCCAGTGGACACGTACAAAATGGAGAGCTATGTATGGAACAATATTTTTGTTTTGTACAGGTGGCCACTTTTTAAGGTGAGAGTGGAATGTTGGGGAAAGGACATAAGTACTTGTGGGGGAGGTAAGTTGGGTAGGTGAGGAGGCATTTGCAGACAGACAAGGCAGCAGACAGGGGTGGTGTGTGATACATGAGGAGGGTGAACACCTTGGATAGGGAGGGTGCTGTGGATTCCAAGTTCCATGTGCCTTCGGACATCCCCTCTCATGGGACTGTCGGCACTGCTCCTTCACTGCCCCAGGGGTGGCAGTGCTGAAGGCTGTGCACTGGGGAGAGGCTGCCTCATCAGGATGGCCAGCATGCCCTCAATCCAGTGCAGGAGGCAGTCAAACCCACAGTAGACTATCCTGCACACCAAGACTCAACCTGGGTGACAAAACCCCATCCACTACTGCTCCCAGAGGGGCCCGGGCCCTCTCCCATGGGGCAGTACTACCCGATGCCATAGGTAGTGTAGGTCAGCAGAGGGGGCACTTCCAGTCTGGATCCCAGACATGCTGGGACCCTGTGCCATGGCCAGTTAAGGGAAGGTAGCCAGATCAGCCAGAACCGGCCTACCTTGATGTGCTGTGGTAAATGAGGGATAGCAATAAGCTACGGTTAGTAATAACCAAACCATTGTTAGTATTAACAGAATGGAACATCATTTTAATTAATCAAAAAACATATGAATGTATATTATGTGTAACACAACAGTAAATAACATGACAGTCAGTATGTTAACAGCATGCCAGTAAGATGTAAACCATAAGGGCAACAAAATAGTTTAACAAAATATGTTAATATTGAATCATAATAGCACATACCAATAATATATCAAATTTTGCAAAAATATCGTTAGTTTAACAAAATTTGTTAATATTAAATTATAATAATAAATAACAATAATAAATAAATGAAGATAATGGGTGAGGAGAGAGAAGAGAGAGAGAAAAAACAATCCATTACTGGCAATGCAGACTATAACCCTGAAGACAGTGGTAATAAATACTCTACAGGCATGTAGTGTCAGTTTTGAGTACAGTGACTATAATTCTCCTATAGCTGATGTAGCACATACATACCTCTCAAGCTGTTAGCATGGGTCAGTATGGGCCAAGCAATAACAAATGCAGGTACACAACTACACAGAACACTTTCACATAATGTGGACTTCTAAACTACCAAGGTGTTCTGTAAGTGGATTTGGTGATACATTGCATTCCAGGTAATCATTTTTCTGGTAATCCTGTGACAGACAGATTAGGCAGTTTTAATTACATTCTGTGAAATCTTGACCCTTGAGAGGCATTGTGTACAGTACATAAACTAGACATCTGTCATGCCTTAGTTGGCAGGCATGGAAATAGAACCCAATAGCTGTGACTGTAGGGGACATCTGCAAAAAACGTAACATTGACTGCAACAGATTAGTACAGATATGCAAGGAATACATCCATTCTTGGAATATGTAGACAGTTGTATTTAGGAATCAGCAATGCTGCTTAACATTTTACTGGTATTGCTGATAAGTGCTCGTGAAATGTTAGTACAATCATATCTGCTCATAACATGGGCTACCTCAATCATATACCATTTGTTCCTGGAGTGGAAGAAAAAGGCAGCATCATGTGACTGAATTCATTTTGCATTCTAGAACTATTAAAGTTCTGTACTTGACTGTAGTGACAGTAGAACACACACACATGCATGGAATACAGCCATAATGCATTTACTAAACACATTTCTGTAGGAATCAACAATACTGCTTAACACTTTATCGGTATTGCTGATAAATGTATATGAAGTCCACACAGTATCTGCCAATAGAGTGGCCTATCTGACCCATATACCTTTATTACCTGAAGTAGGAGGAACAGAGGATTATGTGACTGATATTGGCCCAGAGACAGCCTTGGACTGTACTATGAGTTAAACAATGCAGTTTGCAGGCCATTAGTTTAGATTTTACAGCTATTACAGTGTTACACTTGACTGCAGCAACCTTACCATAGACAAGCAATGCATACAGCTCTACTGCAATGGTTATGACAACACAATCCTGCTGTACGCCATTTTACTTAACGTTATTGGTATTGTTTATTGTTTATTGCAATACAGTTGTTATTGTTCATTTATTGCACTACAGCTCTAATTGCCCATTTATTGCACTATAGTTTTTATTGTGTATACTTTATGCAGTAAATGCTTTACTCTTTCTTGCTTATTGCACTACAGTTAGCGTAATAAATCCATACATACCACACTCACGGCGCAACCTGACCAGGCACCCAGCATGGTACTTGACATTGTGAGTCCTCTCAGCTGCAACTGTTGGGAGAGAAGCACTGCATTATACATACCCGTTTTGCAGACATTCAGCTTGCATATTTGTAAAACAATGTAAAACATACTTTCATATTTGTGGGGAATTCCCAGCTCTGGCTTCTTGGACCCAAGTGTCCAAGATTCCCCTCTTTCTCCGCTTCAGGTCATCATAATGGTGATGATACTGCTCATTTTTGTGGGGGATACCAGTAATGCTGGTGAGTTCCCTAGCCAACTGGTCCCAGGCCTCTGCCTTACCCTCTGAGCTCTGTAAACCACCCTGCAGCAGCCTGGGTTCATGATTTTTTACCAGGAGCCTAACAAAGATCCTGGACTCCTGAACACCCCATCTCTGCACCTGAAAGCTTGCACCTTCACTATCACCACCTGCTATATCACCAACTGATCAGACTCTAAAGAGTGTTGCAGAATTTCTGCCTATTGGGGATAATATAGGATGGTTTCCTGTTCCTACACATCACTGAGCAACATTCAAAAAAGTGCTGCATTGCTTACTATCAAGCAAATCAGCTAAGCAGAGCGAAAACTCACACAACTGAGGTTTTAGCTAAACTTAGCACCACGCAAACAAAAGTAGCCATTAACATGTTTAAGCAGTGTTCAGCACAGCACAACAGTGCCATATTTCACAAATCTGTTTTTAAAATTAAACATGTATAAACAGTTAAGTTACAGACATCTTATCACTGCTACAGACTCGAACCTTGGACCTATTAAGAGTTAGGCTGTATCTCTACCCACTTAGCTATTTGGATATTATGAAAAGTAGTATACCTCTGCATATGCTACTAGTCTACCTGTTAGCATTGCTAAGCAGCATGGCACACAAATGCATTTAAATAGACCCAGACTTTAATAATTAATTACACCCAGTTTCTATTTTTAGATGTCTAGCAGCTGTTGGCTATGTATGTACGAGCGTCACTCGACTCTGCGGAGCTCCACGCCACACAGACAGCAATTTAAGGAAAAAAAAGAAAAAAAACAAAAACATTTAAAATAAGAAAATATGTAACTATGATAATTAATGATATCTGGTTTCTATGTTTAGATGTCTGTCAGGTGTCAGCTGTCTATATGTGAGCACAGCTTGGCATTGCTTCACTCTGCACCGCACCGTGCAAACATACAAAAAAAAGCAAAAAAAAATGAAAATAAAATATTACACATTTGACAATTCACAGCATTTCAACAGTAGTGGGGAGCAGCACAGGGAGCATCACCCTGTACACACCCTAAACAGATTCAATATCCCTATTCCTATGCTGTCCCTTGGCAGCATGCCAAAATTAGTATGCATGGCACGCTGCCGAGGGGAGCCATGACCATGTACACTGATACATTCCATGCAGGCTCTACATGGTGCCTACATGGATTTTATTAAATCCTGGGGAATAAGTATGTGTGTACATGAACATGGGAGAGTACTGTAAGATTACATATGAAAGAAGGAAATGTCAGCAATTTTTTCAGTGTGATTTCTATTAACAGGAAAAATAAAGTTTTATATCATGAGAGCAAACCATGATCATGCCTTTTGTGGAATTGAAGGACATGTAATAACAGCTGTGAATATCAATGAAATACATGTGGTAAAAGGGAAAATTTGATTAAAAACTGTGCTGAGCTGTGAAATGTAATAAAGGTCAAAAAGAAAAGACACGTTGGATAAACTGTAATTTAAATAAGAAAATTATTGTCGTTTCTGAACTATTGAGTACAAATTACTTCACTGAAAATAAAACTGTACATTCTGATGATAATGATGACAGTGAAGAACAGAAAATTATAGTATATTATGTAGTGAAAATAAAAGGTAATTAGGGTAAATATATTAAGAAACTGAACAGACTAAATATTAATAAACACAAGATATTTCTAAAAGTTTTGCAGTTAATGATGGATCATGAGACTATAGGTTCATAGGTAGGTACTAGGCTATCTGCCCGAAGGCATTTATAAGCCTAGCCAGAATGTGTTGGCTTTCACCACCCCCTTAGAGTAGTTCCCTGTGCCTCTGTCCAGCAGAGCCATTAAAGTGATCCCTGGGGTAAACATTCTGTTTCCCATCCACTCGTCAATGTTTCTCTTGAAGAGGGTTAGCGAGGAGCTCTGCCTAATGTAGATTGGAATCTTGTTCCAGAGCATAGGAAGTCTCTGGGACAGGACTCTATCCCTCCAGCATGTCCTATTTATTGTTGTGGTGAGGTTTAGATTCCTGGAGCATGTGGCTTGAGGGGATATGGTTTTCTTTAGGTGGAGCATGTCCATCAATTCTGGGTTGGACATGGCCTTGTATGTCAGACAGAGATCACCTCTGAGTAGGTGGTATGCAATCGAGTACAACTGGAGTTTCTTCAGTCGAGCTGCATAGGGCATCTGCTTGAGGCCAGTGATCCTCTTGGTGGTCTTTCCAGTTGTTGCAGGTGTCTTGTAAGGTACATCCCAAATGGGGCATTGTACTCTGTGATGGGTCTGATAAGTGGTGCATAAAGGGGCCCAATGACCTCTTTCAATCTGGATGGAAACCCTTTTGTGATTAGGTGGGCCACATAGAAGGATTTTCTAACCACTTTGGCAATGTGATTATCAAAGGAGAGGTTACTATCCACTTGGGTCCCCAGATCCCTTATTACGTCTTCCATAATTAGGGGGCTACCACCTATGTGGTAGTTTGTGGGTACTTTGTTTTTTCCAAAGGGGATGACTATGCACTGTTTGGCATTTAGCTTGAGGCCATGGTTTTGACACCAGGTATCTGTCTCAGTGAGACCCTTTTGGAGGATGTCTGTCTGTCTCAGACAGAGAGTCAGTTATAACCCCTAGTTTGTAGTCATCTGCGAACTTGGTCAACCATAGTCCTCCTGTGCTTGCCTGTACCTCTGAGTATATGCCCAACAGGAGGGGTCATAGGACTGAGCCCTGGGGAACGCCACTTGTAACCGGTTTAGAGTCAGACCTAGCTCCTGCAACTCTTACCATGTGGGTTCTGTCCATGAGCCAGTTGGCAACTCATCTCGTGATGTAGGGGTTTATGTTCAGGCTGGTGAGCTTGTCTATAATACCTGAGTGGGGAATGATGTCAAAGGCCTTTGCAAGGTCTATGTAGGCTGTGTGGTTCACCTTTCCCTCGTCTATAGCCTTAGTAGCTGTCTCAAAGAAGTCCACCAGGTTTAGGAGGCATGATCTGCCCTTAACAAAGCCAAACTGGGTAGGGTCCAGTGTTTGGAGGTTTCCAATGTCTCTGTTAATGAGATCCATGATGATGCACTCCATAGCTTTGCAGACCAAGCTAGTCAGGCTTATAGGGAGATAGTTCCCAGGGTCCGTTGTCACTCCACCTTTGTGGAGTGGAATAACCATTGCTGAGCGCCACTCTGTGGGCATGTAGCCTGTGGAGAGGCTGAGTTTAAACAGCGAATTTAGGTAAGGGGTTATTTCATCTTTGAGCTTGTGTAGGATGCAGCCTGGGACACCATCTGGTCCCATTGATGCTGCATTTTTGGCTTTTGAGAGGGCTGTTTTAACCTGAGTGTCTGTGATTTCAGGGGCACTACATTCTTCTGGTATAGTTATGGGCCTTTTGGGGGGTGAGAGGGGGGTGAAGTTTGCACTGAACCTGTCTGCCAGAATGTAGGCTATATCGGTCGGTTCAGTGTATTTTGTGCCATTCTGCACTAACTCCAAGCAGATCTGAGAATTGCCACTCAGATTCTTGACATAGCTAAAGAATGCCTTGTGGTTATCTTTGAAGTCCTTGGCAATTTTTCTTTCAAAGCTTGCCTTGGATGATTTTATGAGGGAATGTAGTTTCTTGCTGATACTGATCAAGGATGTCTTCCCTTCTTGGGATTTTACTCTTTTCTGTACTAGTTTCCTCCTTCTATTGTACAGCTTGTTTATGGCAGGGGTCCTCCAGATGGGTTTCCTTTTCTTGGAGGAGTGAGTCTTGGTTTTGTTTGGGATATCACAATGCATGCATTCTTGTAGGTGCCCATAGAGTGTATTAGTAAAGGATTTTTGCAGCTTGGACAGTGTTATCCTTTAGCATGGGGGCTTTAAAACTTCCAACCTCGGTCTTAAGTAATGTGAAGTTTGCTTTTGAAAAGTTTTTCACGGTGGTTTCTTTGACCGGGGCTGGTGGCAGAATATGGATATCCAGAGTGATTAGTTTATGGTCAGATCTAACCAGCAAGGGGTTGACCTCCGGTGTGGAACACCGGTCACCCATGTTGGTGATGACCAGGTCCGATATGTTGTCACCTCTGGTGGGGATGTTGACCAGTTGATCCAGGGAGTTTGAGTTTATAAATTTTAGGAAAAGTTGGGCAAGGGAGTTTGTACTTGAGTAGTTCTCCCAGTTAATGTTTGGGTAATTGAAATCACCAAATATCAGGGTGTTTGGTAGGATCTTTATGTTTCCCAGTGTTTCCAGGAATGTGGAGTGTGGGTCCTGGGACATGGTGGGTGATCTGTAGCAAGCTATAATTTGAATAGCAGTTTTGCCCATTGTTAGTTGCATGTGGATGATCTCTGAAGCATCGTGCTGTGCCACTAACCTGGAGGTGTAGGGATCCTTGATGAATATGGACACTCCCCCGCATGTTGTATTTCGGTCCAGGTTTTGTGGCTAAAATGTATGGTATGAGTTGTAGCCTGGTAGTGCTGGGGTGCTCTCTGGAGCCTTAAACCAGGTTTCTGTTACTGCACATATATCAATTTTCTCCATACTGAAGAGTGCCTCGAGTGCGTGCATTTTGAGGTTTAGACTGCTGGCATTGCCCTCAGTTTTTTCTTACTTGTGCTATTTACGGCAGTGGGTTTGTCTTTTGAACCTTGCTTAAAAAAGGCACTATGGGTGTGGCAAGAGACTTGGCCAGTACTTGAAAGCCTAAGGGTGACCGGTGCAAGCCATCTCTAGCGAAGCAGCTGGGCCTGTCGAGCATGTCATCCCAGGATGACAAACACTGGATCCCCTTTGAATGCCACCAGAAGCTTAGCCAGTTGTTGAAATTGATATTTTTTTCTCTATACCATGGTATCATTCTTGGTGAGGGCAGGATACTACTCAGGGTCAGGGTCATATCAGCCTGGACTACATGATCAGAGAGCTCCTCCATGTCTCTTTTCATGTAGTCCAGGGAGGTATGGCTCAGGTCATTCACACCAACATGGACAATGATAGAGTCATATTTGTACTTGTTCTGGAGTGACCTGAGTGCTTGTGTTATGTGGCGGATCCTGGCACCTGACATGCAGCTAACAGTAACCTTCTCCTTGTTCAGCCTAGTGATAGGGATGTCAGTGTGCCTGACTATAGAGTCACCTATTAGTAGTGTGTTGGGTATGTTATTTTGCCTTAAGGGCTATGATTGTGTGGCACACTGGTTTTGGAAGTATGTGTTTCATGGTTTATGTTGGGGGGTGAAGGTTGCTTGGATGTCTGCCTTGGAGGTCTCTGTTGCTTCTGCAGATTTTTATTTAGAGCCTCCGAGTATGTTTTCGTGTATTTATGTGTGAATTTTGCCGATGCTGGTTTCATAGGTCTATGTGAGACTTGTGGTGTGATGCAAGTAATTCCCTTCTCCTCTTGACTGCCTGGTCCAGTCTTGGGTTGAGAGAGCTTAGCCTCCAGTTTGGCTGTATAATTGCATCTCTCGCATGTATTAGTGTTTGGTGGAAGGAGGAGAGGGTTGTCTGTGTACATGAGGCAATTGTAACATTGCCTCAAAATGCCCAGTTTTACTAGTTGGACCAGAGAGTACACCTGAAGCTGCCCTTTGGACATGCCTGGATAGGTACAGTGAACTGTTTTACTGATTGCCTGTAAGGTCGAATAGAGAGCCTTGTCCTTCTCTACAGTATAGGGGGGGTCTAGTGCTAAGGTTTATTAGTGCTTGCTATGAGTTTTGAGCAAGTGCCGGTATGAGAAGTGAATGGTTTGAGTGCTTAAGTTGAAAGTTTGTCTAGTTCCAAGGGAAAAAAATTGAAGAGTAGACTTTGTGGAGCCAGGAATACTTATACTCTAGCTAACTGCCCAGCACGCAAAACTGCACAAATGCGGGTTTTATAGCAGGGAAATGAAAGAGATAGAAATTAGCCCAAAATGGCCAATAAACTACTAATTTCTGGGCTGAAACCACTTCTCCAGGGAGAGATAGGCTGCTCAAAGCTCCCTCTCTCACAGTGAACAGAGAAACTTCCTTCTATCCAAGTAAGGTATGGGCAAACACAGAAACTTGTAACACAGTCCTGAATTCAGCACTAACCTGAAAACTGGACTATACTAGCTTAGAAAGGTGGGAAAACAAGTATATTTTTTTTGTTGTTTTTTTCAGAAAATAAAGCAGATACAATAAAAAGAAAACACTTTAAATGCACAGAAATGGCTATCAAACTTCAGTGTGTAGCCTACAACAGTTAAACAGGTAATTTAAACACAAAAACAACTTTGTTAAAGTGCAGGCAGTAAAATAAGTACAATATGTAGCTGAAACAAGCTTTTTAAATCACAGAAACTCTAGAAAATTGGTGTTTTAGGCGGAATTAGCTAAAGGCAGCAAGAAAATGCAGAAAAATTATACTTAATCACTTCAAAGTCTCTGCATCTATTTTGTTGCTCTTGGACAGATTGGTAGCTTACTTATTAAGAAAAGTAAAATTAAATATATCTTAACCTACAAAAGGATAGTATTTAGAAAAATGTATTTCATAAATATTTCATTAGGCAAATATATGAATTAATAGAGAATGGGTAAGACGATTCTGGTAGAAAAGAGACAGATTTATGAAGAAGAAAGTAAAGAATATAGCTTTAAGAAGACAACAATATTCACTGCAAGACTTGAAAAGTGGTGATATAACATTTTTTAGGAAAAAATAGCTCAAATGACAAGAGATGTCAATAGAGAAAGTGTTTGGAAATGAGGGGGTTGTATAAGAAAGAGGTCAAGACCAGATGAAGGAAAAAGAGAGATATAGTACAGAGACATATGCCAAAGAGCAAATGAGAAATGGACATATTTGGAAGATTATAAAGATTGATAAAGTAGATATTCTAACAGAGCAGTTGGCATAATGGTTATTAAAGTCTTTACCCTCCCATACACAAGGTACAGGGTTCAATCCTGACCTCTGGACAATGCCTGTTTGGTGTTTGCATGTTCTCTGTGCATCTCTGCAGCATTTCTTCTACCTCTGAAAAACATTTGAGTGTTTCCATCTCATACTCACAAAACAATGGAGCTGTGGGCAGCAGCATAGACTCAATGTAGGTTGACTGACAGGTTGCAACTTGGAAGTGGATGACACAATGGCATGATGGAGTCTAGACATCCTATGTATCCAGGAGAGGAGATGGAAGGGCAGTGTAGTAAAGCCACTTGGTTTTGGATCCAGAGTCTACTACTCAGGAGGAAGAAAGGATAGAAATAGAGTGGGAATTGTAGCGAAGGAGAAGCTTCAGAAGACAGTAAGAAATGTCATCAGAATTAGTGACAGACTTATGGCAATCAGACTCCAATGAAATGATAGAGCAGCATTCATAATCTCAGCCAATGCCCCACAGCAGGGATATGATAGTGAGGAAATCAGTGCTTTTGGAGAGCATTTGCAAGACCTACTAGATAAAGCAGGACAGCATGAATTGGTGTTAGTAATGAGTGACTTAAATACACATATCGGGAGAAGACTGCCTGGGTCCGCATTGGTGTGGGTCAACAGGAATGAAGAAGGATAGGCTATTCTAGACTTCTGTCTGGCAAATGACATGATAGTAGCCAACACATGGTTCAGAGAGAGAGAGAGAGTCACAAGATCACGTACAGGAGTGGCCAACGTACAACTCAGGCAGATTTCCTCCTAGTAAGGAAGAGCACTGGGAGTAGAATCATCACTTGCAAAGTTATCCCTAGTGAAACAGTCAGCCCACTGCATAAACCACTGGTTGCCATAATCAGCTGCTCTAAGGTCAACAGTATTCAGGCTGAACCTGGAAGTTCAACTCTGGAGGACCAGGCTAGGAAGGAATATTGGTTGGCTAACATAGAAGCTAAGAAAGGAGTTGCACTAGCAAAGAATAAGTCATCAGACACATTCTATCAGCTTCTGGAAAGTAAGTCAATAGATGGCACAAAGAAACTATATCAAGTGGAAAGGCAAAGATAGAAAGAAGATATTTAGACACCTTTCATAAAGGATAGCGGCAGCAGCCTGCTCACCAGTCCACAGGACATCAAAGGCAGATGGAAGTAGTACTTCCAATAGCTTCTGAATGAAGAAAACCCCACAGAAGCTGTACTGCCCCAGACACAGTCTACTATGAGAGAGGAGAATGAGCCCACCATAGAAGAAGTAAGAACAGCACTAAGGAAAATGAAGACATATCTTAAAGATATTGGGTGTGATAGGGAACAAATAGCTCCTGAAGGTACTTATAACAATGTGAAGAGAAAAAGCATATCCCAAATGACTGGAAAATAAGCATATTAGTGCCACTGCTCTGGAACAAAGGGGACATTCCCAACTGTGGCCAGTAAAGAGGTATCAAATTCCTGTCACATCGGAAAATATTAAGATACAACCAAACACCCTAATACTGGGTGATTTCAACTACCCTGCCATTAACTGGGAAAACTACTCATGTACCAACACCTTTGCCCAACGGTTCTTGGAATTCATATATTCCAACGACCTAGATCAACTAAGCCTTAGTCTCACCAGGGGCTCCAGTATCCTAGACCTGGTCATTACCAACATGGGAAATTGACACTCCGCATCTATGGTCACCCCCTCATTGGTCAGATCTGACCATAAGCTAATCACCCTTGATATCCACATCCCCCCCCAGTAAGGAAACCTCCATAAAAAAAACTTCTCCCTAGCCAACTTCATGCTACTCAAGTCAGAGGTGACAAACTTCATGACACCCATGCAGATGGGAACTGAAAGTTCAACTGCTGAATCCTACACTAAGGTAGTGTACAAGCACATCCACTCGTGCATGAATCGTGCCATCCCCAATAGAACCAAGATGCTTTCCTCCAAAAAAATGAAGCCAATCTGGTGGTTCCTTGCCAAAAACAAATTTTACAACAAAAGGAAGAAACTGTTGCAGAAAAGAGGAAAATCCCAGGATGCAAAAAACTCCCATACTAGCCTCAGTAAGAAGCTGAGACCCTCATAAAATCCTCCAAAGCTAGTTATGAAAAGAAAATTGCCAAAGAATCCAAAGACAATCACAAGGCATTCTATAACTATGTCAAGAATCTAAATGGCAGTGCTCAGATCTGCTCTGAGCTACAACAGAATGGCATTAAATATACTGATCCCAAAGATATTGCCAATATCCTGGTAGATTGATTCAGTGCAAACTTCACCCCCCTCTCACCCCCTAAAGGGTCCATCTCAATACAGAAAGATTGCCAAATTCCAGTAATAACGGCCACACAGATAAAATCTCACTCTCCAAAGCTAAGAATACAGCATCCATGGGACCAGATGACATCCCAGGCTGTGTACTACATGAACTACAAAATGAACTGGCACTTCACCTAAGTGTCATCTTTAATCATAGCCTCATCTCAGGCTTCATGCCCACTGAGTGGCACACAGCTACAGTTATCCCACTCCACAAGGGGGGATCCACCTTGGATCCCTGGGACTACTGCCCCATCAGTCTGACAAGCCTGATCTGCAAGGCAATGGAACGTATTATCATGGAATTTATGAACAAAGACACTGGCAACCTTCAAACACTGGACCCCATGCGGTTTGGGTTTCGTGAAGGGCCGATCTTGTCTCCTGAACCTGATTGACTTCTTCGAATCAGTCTCCAGAGCTGTGTACTATTTGGTCTCATAGAGGAGTTCCCAGTGGGAGTGGATGTGCACCAAGGTTCAGCTTTGACCCCACTGTTGTTTATACTGGTGATGGACTACATTAGCAAACAGGTCAGAGGAGACAAATCAACAAAGTTGTTGTATGCAGATGATGTGGCATTATAGGCAGACTCTGAGCAAGAATTTCAGCAAAGGATAGGGGAATAGAATGAAAATCTGAAGGCATATGGGATGAAATGAATACAGAAAAGACAGCTATAATGGCAGCAAATGGTGGAGTTCAGAAGAAGCTGAGAATTTATTTAGAAGGGAAAATAGTTTAAAAGGTTAACAGCTTCAAGTATCTTTCAGAGGTAATTGAGAACAAGGAAAGTCTGTATGAAAAGGTCAAAGCTAGAACCAGATGGGCTGCTGCCAAATGGCACAGAGTGTCAGGTGTAGCATATGACACAAGAATGCCAAAAAGTCTGAAAAGTAAGGTGTACAAAACAGTGGTGCAACCAGTATTACTGTATGTTATGGAAACTTGGGCAATAAAGGCAGAGCAACTGAGCAAGCAAGAGGTGATGGAGATGAAATGCCTGAGACAGGTGGTAGGATGCACTCTGTGGGACAGATGAAGAAATGAGGACATAAGAGTATAAGCCAAGGTAGCTCCAATTTCAGAAAAGGTCAAAGATAATATATTACAATGATTTGGGCACGTGGTGAAAAGCAGAAGGCAATCTGTTGAAGAAGATTTGAGAAGAATACAAAAGGAAACAAGGGCATCCAGTTAAGAGGTGGATGGACTGTGTGAGAGAAGACCCGAGATAGTCAGGCATGAGTGAGTGACAAGGAATAGAGAAAGACGGCAACAATTGACACAACACCCCAACCCCATGTAAAAAATGGGAAACAAGGGTGATGATGATGATGAAAGAAGTTATTACAAGGAAAACACAAGAATAGGAGGATATGGTAATGAAGGGTTATATATTCTATAAGGATATTGAATTAGAACAAGAACTGACTTTTTTGTCAATATTAGTTGAACATAAAATATAAGATCTGTGAATGAGAGGACATATTAAAGGGTTATTAAACTGACACTGGAAAAGGGTGAAATGAAAACTTTACAAAATTGGAGCAGTAGTACTGAATAATGTTCTTAATGGAAATTATACAAATAAGATATGTGAAGACATTTAAACTCTATGGAAAGAAGAATGGAATATAAGGCATAATAATAGGCAAACTAAGAAGATATCTCTTTTAATCAAAGAAATGATAAATAATATATAATATGAAGAAGATCAGGTCAGATTTTTGAGATGTTATGTTATCAAAGCCTTTGATAATGTCAATGTATCAAATATTTCCAACAGTGGACGAATATGAGATGCATAAAAAATTTGTAAGGCTCATAAAATCAACATACAATAAGACTAATGTAAATGTAATTGTTAACAGATGGTTAAGTGAAAGCACAAAATTATGAAGATGGATCAGACAGGGTTGCCCCATGAGCAGTAAACTATTTTCACTTTTAATGAATGCAGTGAAAGAAAACTTGCATAAAAAGCTTAAAGAGGAGGATATTATGCTTGCCATATGCAAATGATGCCTTAATTTCTAATACAAAGTGACGGGCTCAAGTAGTGAAAGAAGCAGAGAAACAGCTTGATTATGTAGCTCAAAAAATAAATAAACAAAAGAGTATCCCTGGGATTCAGAAATGCTACAGCTAGCAGTAAGCCCATTTTAACATTGGTGACAGAGATTTACAGTTCATAGAGAGAACTACTGCAGTGCTCTATCTAGATTAGGTGCAGCACCATGGTGTGCTGTCTGTATAGCTTACAATTAAAGTAAATGATGCATTATATGGGAGTGGCATATGATAATTAGGTTCATAGGTTCATACTAGGCTATCTGCCCTAGGGCATTTATAAGCCTAGCCAGAGTGTGTTTGGCTTTCGCCACCCATTTTAAATTAATTTTGCTATGCCCTTTTTCAAGGTTAGTATACTGTGCCTCTGTCTAACAGTGACACAGAAGTGATACCCGGGGTAAACTTATGATCTCCCATCCACTCATCAAGATTCCTCTTGAAGAGAGTCAATGAGGGACACTGCCTAACCTGGACTGGGATTTTATTCCAGAGTGAAGGGAGCCTCTGGGTTATGAATCTGTCCCTCCAGCATGTCCATTTTATTTCAGTGCTGAGGTTCAAGTCTCTCAACGCATAGCTCGATGGGATTTGGATTTTCTGAGGTGCAGCATGTCCATTAATTCCGGGTTGGACATGGCTTTATACGTCAGGCACAGATCGCCTCTGAACAGGCGGTATGCCACTGAGTAGAGCTGGAGTTTCTTTAACCGGGCAGCATATGGCATCTGTTTGAGCCCTTTGATCCTCTTGGTGAGGTACTTTTGGGGTCTTTCCAGTTGCTGCAGGTGTCTGGTAAGGTACATCCCAAAAGGGGCATTGTACTCAATTATGGGCCTGATGAGGGATGAGGGATGAGTAAAGAGGCACGATGACCTCCCCTGATCTAGATGTGAATCCCTTCATGATTAGGTTGGCTATATAAAAATTTTTTCTAACCACTTTGGCCACGTGGTTGTCAAATGAGAGATTGCTATCAACTTGGGTCCCCAGGTCCCTAATTACTTCTTCTGTACTTAATGGATTACCACCTATGTGGTAATTTGTGGGCACTTTGTTTTTGCCAAAGGGGATGACTATACACTTTTTGGCGTTTAGCTTGAGGCCATGGCTCTGGCACCAGTTGTCTGTTCCTATGAGGCCCTTTTGGAGGATGCTTGTGTCAGCTGGAGAGTCGATTATGGCGCCCAGTTTGCAGTCATCTGCAACTTGGTCAGCCACAGTCCTTCCGTGTTGGCCTGTACCTCCGAGAAATATATACCGAACAAGAGAGGTCCCAAGATTGAGCCTTGTGGGATGCGACTTGTAACTGGTTTGGAGTCTGACATGGCTCCAGCAATTCTAACCATGTGGGTTCTGTCCTTGAGCCAGTTTGCAACCCATCTAGTGACATAGGGGTTTATATTTAAGCTGGTGAGCTTATCTATAATGCCCAAGTGGGGTATTGTATCGAAGGCTTTTGCAAGGTCCAGGTAGGTTGTGTGGACCACCTTCCCCTCTTCAATGGCCTTGGTGACTGTTTCAAAGAAATCAACCAGGTTTAAGAGGCAGGATCTGCCCTTAACAAAGCCGAACTGGGTAGGATCCAGTGTCTGTAGGTCCCCAATATCTTTATTTATGAGGTCCATGATGATCCTTTCCATAGCTTTGCAGACCAAGTTAGTCAGGCTTATGGGGCGATAGTTGCCAGGATCCATTGAGGCACCACCTTTGTGGAGAGGGACCACTGTTGCTGTACGCCACTCTTTGGGTACATATCCTGTAGTAAGGCTGAGATTGAACAGTAGTTTTATGTTTGGGTTTAGCTCTTCTTGGAGTTCATGTATGATGCAGCCTGGGACACCGTCTGGTCCCATTGATGCTGTGTTTTTTGCTTTGGAGGGCGGCTCTTACCTGAGCATCTGAGATGTCAGGGGGGCAGCACTCTGCTGGGATAGATATTTGCCCTTTTGGTGGGGAGGGGGGGTGTTTGCGCTGAACCTGTCAGCTAGGATGTTGGCAATGTCTGTGGGTTCGGTGTATTTTTTGTCATTTTGGACTAATTCTGAGCATATCTGGGAATTCCCACCCAGGTTCCTAACATAACTAAAGAAAGCCTTGTGATTATCCGTAGTGTCCTGTGCAATTTTTCTCTCAAAGCTGGCCTTAGACGATATTATGAGTGCCCGTAGTTTTTTACTAATACTGATCAGAGATGCCTTCCCTTTTGGGATTTTGCTCTATCATGTAGTAGCTTCCTCCTTCTATTGTATAGTTTGTTTATGGCTGGGGTCCAGCAGGCAGGATGTCTGCCTTTGGAGGATTGGGTCTTGGTTTTATTTGGGATTGCATGATCCATGCATTCCTGAAGGTGTTCATAGAATGCATTTATAAAGGATTCTGCGGTCTGGGCCATATTTCCCACAGGCCCGGGGGCTTTGAAGGTTCCACCTTGGTTTTGAGGAGTGTGAAATTTGCTTTAGAGAAGTTTTTCACTGTGGTTTTCTGGGCAGGGGTTGGGGTCGGGATGTGAATATCCAGTGAGATTAGTTTATGGTCTGATCTTACCAGTGAGGGATACACTTCTGGTCTGGAGCATAAAGTCCCCATGTTGGTGATGATCAGGTCCAGTATGTTTTCCCCTCTTGTGGGAGTGGTAATAAGTTGTTCCATAGCATTTGAGTTTATAAATTCTGGGAACCTTTGGGCTAGGGTGTTGGAGCTAGAGTAATGCTCCCAGTCTATGTTTGGGTAGTTGAAGTCGCTGAATATAATGGTGTTTGGAGAGACCTTCATATTTTCCAGTGTTCTCAGGAAGGCCAAGTGGGGGTTCCTGGGTTTGGGAGGGTGGTCTGTAGCAGGCTATAAACTGGAAGGCAGTTTTACCCACTGTTAGTTGCACATGGATAGTTTCTGATGCTTTGTGCTGTGCCACCAACCTGGAGTTGTGGGTATCTTTGACAAATATTGATACTCCCCCTCCTTTTGTGGTTCGGACCAAGTTTTGGGGCCAAAAAGCATGGTATGAGGTATAACCTGGTAGTGCTGGGGTGCTCTCAGTAGCCTTGAACCAGGTTTCTGTTACTGCACAGATATCGATGTTCTCCATGCTAAGAAGAGTTTCGAGTGCATGCATCTTGAGGTTTAGACTTCTGGCGTTGAGTAGCATTACTCTTAGTTTCTTATCCCTTGTGATACCTATGGAGGTGGGTTTGTCTTTTGAGCCTTGCCTAAAAAAGGCACTATGGGGGTAGCAAGAGCCTTTTCCAATATCCGAAAGCCCAGGGGTGACAGGTGCAAGCCGTCCCTAGCGAAGCATCGTGGCTTGTCGAGCATGTCATCCCAGGCTGATAGGCATTGGATCCCCTTTGAATGACACCAATACTTAAGCCAATTGTTAAAATTGATCATTAATTAACAATTAATTACAATTTATCTTGTACTCTAGGTTAATTACAATTAACCTTGTACTCTATCCCAGAGATTTCTCCAGTAAGTGTGTTAAACAGCTGAGTGATTCAGAGAACCACTTAGCTGCATAAATCATCATCACCAGTTGCATTTATTAACTTGATCAAAATATCAAGTTCATACATTACTATAAATAGGCAACATCATGTTAAAGGTAAGTGCAAGGAAGTTTAGTGGATAGGTACTTGTGGTGGGGGTTTGAGTGTGGGTAAATGTGTGCCAGCACATGTGCATGTATGCAGAGTTATGATAGGTGTACTGTGAGAGAAAAATTATGATTGTGTCTTTGTGTGTGTATGTGTGTGTGTGTGTGTGTGTGTGTGTGTGTGTGTGTGTGTGTGTGTGTGTGTGTGTGTGTGTGTGTGTTGGTGATTGTAAGTATGAGTGTGTGTGTTTGCATATGTGTGAGTGTGTGTGTCTGTGCCTGCATTTGCTTCTGCCTGAATGGTCGTAATAGTGGGCTTAGTTAGGGGATAGATGGAGTATGCGTGTGTGTGTGTGTGTGTGTGTGTGTGTGTGTGTGTGTGTGTGTGTGTGTGTGTGTGTGTGTGTGTGTGTTTTGCTGGGGGGAGTGAATGAGGTGGTGCCAGCTATGATTACTAAAGCAAAATGCTTGTTAGTGTTTGCAATAATCATCAAGCAATTCAGGGACATGCAAATTAGCCTATAATGAGATCTTTTCTCATTGCAGCTAATATGTCTCTGAATCACTGATTTCTGTAATAGTGTTAAAACGTTCATTTTACCACAGTCATTTCTCTCACGGCTGGCATTTTTCTGAATCCTGGCTTATGTGGTTTGGGAAAATTATTATGAAGGTTGGATTTTATTTTGCAATGAGATAAGAATGCAAGGGTAACATCTGAAAAATATTAAGTAATGAATAAACAGTGAGAGAGTATCTGGACAGAAATGCAAAAAACAAATATTAGGCTATGGGTTTTTTTTCAACAGAAAGTTCAAGAAAAGGTGTATCTGATTAATTTAGTTATATTGAGAAAATTAAGTAACTGTGTTTATTTTAACAAACAATATGGAAAAGAAACTACCAACAAATATTTTCAGTAATTTAGGAATCTAAATTAAATCCAGTCAATAGAGGTATACTTTAAAGTAAAACAAAAAGGAAGTTTAGAACTAATTAACCTAGTGGTGTGTCTGTCATCTCTATATTTGTTTTCGTTGTTGATTTTTTAAAAACTTTGAAAACATAAAGATGCTACATGAATTTTAAAGTATTAAATATAACCTTGGAAAGGCTGAGTATGAATAAGAAAAAAAGAAGCAATTAGAAGTAGTCATGGAATATGAAAAAAAAACAACAGTGAATGAAAAATTATTATGGAGGATATCGATCAAAACAGAAGAGTATGGAACAAAGCAATTATGTCCAAATTTTATTAGAACAAATAATAGAATAAAATGACACAGGAAGTTCAAAAGGTATTAAAGATAAAGATGAGATTTAGGAAGTTAGAAGAATCCCAGAATTTTTTATGGAGATTAGTAATAAATTGTAAATAAAAGAGGCAATACTGTGCAAAACTATAAATGGAGGAATGTATGATGCATGTCAAGTGGAAGAATCAATGGAGAATAAATCCATGAAGTGTACAAGAGAAAAAGAGGATGCTTCCATGGAGTGCCCAAGAGAAAAATGAGACTGGTAAAATGTTAAAAATAAAATGAAAAAGTGTTAGAAGGAATAGGGAAGGTGAATATGAATAAAAGAAAATATGTGGTTTTCTCAAGAATATAACTTTAAAAAAAGTAGGATGACATTGTTAAGAAATGTTGTGTCAACGTAGGGAATATTTGGCAAGCAAGCAAGATGTAGGAAACATTTATTTTAAAAAATACAAATTGATGGGTATTATTGTCAAGATAAAATGTTGTTTATGCAAAAAGGGTGAGGTGGTTACAAAGGAAGAGGAAAATATGTTTGTATTTTGTAATTTTAAAGTTTAAAATGATAATTTATTGTGTATTAATAGTTTTCTGTTTCAGTATTAGTTCTTTTTAATTCTCTACATTTTAATCACTTTAGGGTGTAGGAAGATATATGGAAGGGTAGATAAGCAATTGCTGAAGCTGTTTTGAAGACTATATCCATCCATTCACAACCCCTTTTCACATTTTCACACATGGGTCAGGGTATCACTTCAACAGTGACAATCATCTAGAGCCAAGGTTCACACCACCAGGTGGCTAGCCCTGCCATGGTTGTTCTTTCATAAATAATGAAGTGAATCTGAACAAAAGACCTCTATTTTTTTCAGTAAGCACCCTGAGATATTTTGCATCCTCTTGAGCTACCAGTTCAGGCAAATGGAGCCTTGGTTAATGTCTCATCTGAAGCACACTCTGGAGTACAGTACCACCTCTAGGCTGCACTGCAGTGTCAGTATTGAAAGTGAATCCAAGCATCTGCTACTGGAATAGAACTCACAGTTATCTGCTCAATCTGTACTAAAGACAAGTGTGCTACCTGTTTAGCCACTGGCAAGTCATTTCAAACTATTCAGTCTTACTTCTGTCCTAGGAGCATTATGACCATCATCTTTGGGGCAAGCTGGCAGACTTTACACATACCAATTCTCCTGTAAACGAGAAACATAACTTTATTGCACCCATGCATTACTGATGTAATTCTGCATGTTGTTCACAACTGAACTAGACAAAAGACAATGTAATGCATCTGGAATTCAAGGCTTAAAAACAAGATGTGAGCACACCAACAAAGCTGAGAAAAATCCAAAAAATGTCCTAAAACACTTCTTTATTACAAAAGGATGAGCGCTTTTGTGGAGTTACCGCTTCATCAGATCCATTTACAAAGCAACTCAAAGTAAAACATTTATACTGGAATTCAGCAGATGTCCTGATATCATGCACCACAGGACATTAGTATGGAAATTAAAAGGCATGGAGTAAACCTGAAACTGTGAAATGAGCAAGAGACTAACTAATTGACTAGAAGGTATGCACACCAGCAGTGGTGGGGCTCTGTGGAGAAAAGGCAGTATCCAGTGAGCTACCACAAGGTTCAGTGATAGAACAAGTTCTATTAAATAAATTTTAACATGCATGAAACTGGTGACTGGATTTTAGAGCACAACTTACTGGTGACAATACCAAGGTTAATGTAGTAGCAGCAGATGGATGGACAAGTCTTCACTACTACCTGTGTGGTGTGCACACTTTGTGGGTAAATAGGTTACAGCTGGGATTTAAGGCAAAAAAATGTAATTCTATGGGCTTTGTTCATGTGCGTCCAAATAAGTCATGCTAGTTATGAAGTTTGTCACCATTTCTTTCTTTCTTCATTCATTTTTACTAAATTATTTATTTACATTTGATAATGGGTAGGTACACTGCTGCAAGGATCTTTTTCAGGCATGACCCGGGCCATTATGGCTGCTAGAAGATTAAGATGCATCTTAAAATACAATATAAATTCTGTATTGCTATTGAAAATCAATAGTATTCTGGGATACAGATCTCCACCATTGGCTTCAAGAGATGTAGAAGTCATCATCGCACTGAATAAAATCCTGTAAAGGTCACATCTTGAGTACTGGGGTGAGGTCTGTGAGTTGAACAAAGTGTAATAAAACTGGTACATTGAGTGCAACACATGCAAAAATGATCACTGAAAGGCAGAATTATGAATAAAGAGATTTACTGCCTGGCTTTTGGTCAGTAAAAGAAGAAATAAAAATTAAAACAGGCCATCCTCAGCATTCAGACTTGTGACTGCTCAAATTACTGAGATGTAACAAAAATGGTGGAATTTGACTAAACAGCCTCAAATTGGCCAAAAAGGGAGCTTCAGTATGAGAAGTCTGGTTCAGGTCCCACCCTTTAGTATAGATTAGGGTTGCAGTCCATGGAAGACCTGATAGACGTGATTCAGGAGCGGCCTTAGGTCAACTGGTGCCCTAGGCAAAAGGATTCCACGGTGCCTCCACCACACCATCCGGTCCTAAACTCGAGGGGGCTGCCTAAATAGTTTAAATAGTTTAGTCAGGCACTTTCTAACTTGGTGCCATTTACTTTTGCACACTTCTACCTGCATATATGTTGATTTAGTATTTTTACGTGTGTGTTTTTAAACTTGCATACTTGTTTATACATATGCGGTGCTGTCTGTAGCCCTTTAAGGAGTATAGTAGCTCCTAGTGATGTCATCGCATTTTACGCATATTGAGAAGTATGTTTTGATATGGAGGTTTAAACACTTTTATTGGCTGAATTTAATTGCTTTTTTGTATTTAATACCTGCTTTCTAACTTTTTTGTTGTTTGTAATGGTCTGAAGAAGCCATGTGGCGTAAGTGGTGTAAGCGTTTACCTGTTCTCAAAATTAAAACTTTTTATTTAAGTTTATGCTAGCTGTACATTGTATTTCCAGATTTTTTCTATTGATTATACATGAGGTTCAGCTTAAAGAAAGATGATTACAGATTGAAGTAGCAATATATTACTGTGGAATATATTGTAAAAAGTGGAGGTAATAGAAGAATTTAAATGGAGTAATTCAAAGGTGTGGAAGATGGAACATTGCTTAGGGAAGGGCAGGAGCAGGGCAAACTGCAGCTCTTCCACATTGAACAGACCATATAGGATCTATTCCGCCAAAATGTATTTTATGTGATTACAAAGAGATAGCAATCTTAATGTGCAGGCAGAGAAGAGGAGATGAGAGAAAAGCCTATAATTGGAGAAGGAGGCAAAAAATTTCATGTGAACTGGCAAAGAGAGAAAGAAAAAAAACAAGATGAAGCACAAGCCTTCAGGAAGCAATTGAGATGGACAGAAAGAAGCAATTAAGAATGATATTATTGTATAATCTTAATAGTGGGTCTCAGAACAGAACAATGTCCTTCATATTGTTCACTGCTGCAGGAGCCTTAGCTATAAGGGTTATATCCAGCCAAGGGTATAACATCCGGACAGCTTCTATAGCTTCTGGGCATCTTCCACACTCCCAAAAGATTAAGCAGTCTGAGCCAAGCTGGCTAAAAGACAAGTCTTGGAGTGAAGCCCTCAAACCTTTACTGCCACATAAGAGTATTCTCTTCTGAAGCTTTTGAGGACTAACAGTTGGTTGTGCTTTCCTTAGCTGGGCAGATAGATTACCTTTGGGGATAAACCTTCATTTTCTTATTTTTTACTGATCTTTTATCACTTTCTTCTTCAGGAAAGTTATTTTAAAGCTAGAAGTGTTGTGCTTTAATGGAATGTCTCCAGACTGTAACATACTTTTAAACTGAGCACTCATGTCTGTCAGTTTAAAAGTAGTGTTATCTAACTGATAACTTTTTTTTCTGTAGAGAAATTATGTTTATGTTAAGGTTGTGAGGCTGCTATAGTGTTTAAAAGTGATTTTTACTGTATTTTTGTCTGTCAAAAAAGTAACCTTTGTGGACTGGTAGTTTTACTGGCATTGTTGCTTGGTTTTCCCCAGGATAGAGGCACCAGTTTCTGCTTGACCATTGAACAGATTGTCACTCCCATGGTCTATCCTTCATCCAGCCACAAAAAGAAAAAGTTAAGCAAACAGCCATTGCCACCACAGCAGGCTAACACTTTGCCTCGGCTGCAGTTGGGTGACTACTGGGCATTTGTTGTACCTCAGACCACTCATCTTTTACCCCAGATCCTTCTGGTGTGGTACCTACTGCCAATATGGATCAGGGGTTAGCCAGATTATCTGTGGCTGTTGGGGTCCCCTCATTGTGCAAGGGACAACCACTCTTGTCAGTCCTGGGAGAGGGAACAAAGAAGATTTCACTGTTGTGTTAGAATGCTGTGCCCATCCTTGGGGAAGTAGTAGCTGCCATTACTAACATAGTTGACCCCTTTTTCCTGTCAAAAAGAAACAGAAAACCAAGCATGTATCTACTCATCCTCATATTTCTTTGAATAGGGACTGGGACTGGCTCATGGTTTGAGTCAGGCTATTACCGATCTTTTTTGGAGAGTATTTTCTGGTAAAAGAAAGAGGTGTTCCACCTTTCCTGAAGAGATTCAAGATTCTGAAAGTGAACAGGAAAATGCAGGGATGGATTCAGGGTTTTGTCCTCAGATTTCTGATTCAGTCTCAGAGGAGAGCTCTCTTTCTCCATGCGAGGGTTTCTATTTTACTGAGACTATTGCTTGAATGTCCCAGTATTTTCAGTGGGAGAACACTGAGGTTTCTCAGTCCTTCAAAAAATACTGAGTTGTTACAGAAGGATTTTCCAGAACATGCACCCTTTCCTCCTGTCATGTCTGCTTTAGAGGATGTGTGTCTTACTGCCTTCAATTTTCCTGATAGCCAGCCAGCTGTTTGTAAAAAGGTATATAAGATGTATAACATTTCTCAATCTTTTAAATTTTATTTACAATTCCCAAACTTGACCCAGCAGCTATATCTTTAGTTGATTCCACTGTTGCTAAGTACTTAGTTAATTCCAATCCTATTCTTTCCAATAAGGATGGAAATATTTTTGATAGGTATGGGAAAAAGTGTATTCTTCTGTAACTTTGAATTTCAGAATCTTAAATGGTCACGCTGATTTGGTAAACTTTATTCTGACATATCATGAAAGTATGAAAAATATTTAACTACAATTTCTTCTTGTTAGGAAAACTTGGCTTTAAATAACTTAGTTTCTTTCATTGCACAGGCTATTACTCATTGTTTGCAGTGTGTGTATAACTCTATTGATACTTATTCCAGGGCTATGGCCACTGGTACTGCTTAGCGGACGCTTGCTTGGTTGTACTCTCAGAACCTTCCACATGATTTTAAAAATGAGATTTTAAATTCTTCCTTGGATAGATATTTAGTGTTTGATCTCTCTGCTGTAGAAGTGCTCAAAAAGTGTGATGAAAGGTGCAAGCAGATCCAGGAAATCTCTAAGATTTTTCGGCTCTCCTTTTCCAAATTTCCCAAGGGATTTTTTTTTTCTCCTCATCCAGTTTTGGAAAAAATCAGAATAAACAGTCACAGTAGAATAAAGGTACACAGACATTTTAAAAGTGGCAAGGAGGTTCCAAAAAGAAGTCTCAGACTACCAAAATGAAGGACATTCCACCAAATCTGAATGATTATTCAAGAGACCGTGTGACTCCCCTCCCATTCTGGCCCTTTTTCTCTTCCAGAAAGTCTGAATTTCCATTTTTTTCTTTGGCAAAAGATTGTTTCAGATAAATGGGTTCGGAAAATCCTTCATTGGGGTTTCAGATGGCAGTGGGAGGAAATATTTCCTTTGTAGGGGGTCATTCCTCATCCTGCAAATCAGACTGTTTTTTTTCCCCTCTGTTCTTTGTCACATGCTGTCCCAAGGAGTGATAGAAGCAGTTCCTCCTTCACAGGTGGGGGAGGGTTTTTATTCAGAAATGTTCCTAGTCCCACAGAAAGAAAATACTTGGAGACCATTTCTGGATCTTTCTTTCTTAAACCTGTTTGTGATATTGCCTAAATTCAAAATGCTCTCACTTCACAACCTGTTACCTTTTCTTCCTCGCTCAAGTTTCCTGGTAACACTACACTTAAAAGATACTTATCATCACTCTCCTATTCATCCTGACTTTAGGATTTTCTTAATGTTTTGTGTGTCTGAATCATGTTATCAGTTATCTACCTTACCCTTTGGACTATCCACTGCACCAAGAGTGTTCACAAAGTGTCTAGCTCCAGTTATAGCTCATTACAGGCTACAGGGTATCCACATTTGTCTGCATTTAGATGACTTGCTTATCTTTGCAGAGTCTTTTTAAAAATATCGGAAATCTCTCTCTTGGGTGAGAGATGTCTTGCACAAGCTGGAATTCCAAGAGAATATTTAAAGTCTTTCTTGACTCCCTCACACAGGATTGTGTTCCTTGGATGCATAGCTGGCATTAGGTATAGGCCAACTAGGCAGCCGCCTAGGGCGCTGCTCTACCAGGGGAACTTTTCCAGTATTTATTTGGTGTAGGTAGACCAGGATGGGGGCATCGGGTGGTGTGGGAGGGCGCTGTGGAGCTCTTTTGCCTAGTGCACCAGTTGACCTAAGGCCGCTCCTGCTTGGATGTCAACCTGACACCTCAGTTCAAAGAGCTTTTCTTCCACAAGAAAACAATGGATCTTCTTTTCTATTTTTTTTCACTCAGATTTCAGTCACTGCAAAGGAATACCTCAACGTTTTGGGTCTCATAACATCTGGGATTTTCATGATAGCCCTGGCAAGACTCCACATGAGAAAGATACAGTGGGTATCTGAAATCTCTTTGGTCCCCCCACCAACACCCTTTATCTTTTCAGATCCCAGGGGTTTTCAGAAGAGAAATTACTTGCTGGAGACAACAGGCATCCTTAAATCAAGGTCTCCCCTTCTCCCTCCCTGCTTCACAGCAGTCAGTCACCACAGCTGCTTCAGATTTTGCTTGGGGAGCAGTTTCAGGAACAATAAAAGTGCAGGGAGTGAGGGACACCAAGGACAGATACAAGCACATAAATATCAAGGAGATTCTTGCCCTGATCAAGGCACTCAATGCACTGAACTTTCTTTGGTCCCTGGGACCTCTTCAAGTAGTTACAGACAATACCACAGTGATGTGATTCATCGACCAGCAAAGGGAACTAGGTCATACTCCCTTTGCTGACTAGCCATGTTAGTTTGGGATATAGCTTCAGAATACAATCTCATTCTACAGGCATCCTACATTCTGTCAAAGCAAAATTATATGGTAGACAAATTGAGCATGACCAGAGCAAACCTTCATGAATGGAAACTAGATCTGGGTGCTCTTCCAAGATTTGATTCAACTGTGGGGAGTTCCTCAAGTAGACCTCTTTGCCTCCTCTCTGAACAATCAACTGGCAAAATTCTGTTCCAGGACTCCATGCAAGAAGGCCTAGAACACAGATGGCTTTTCTTTTCTTTGAACAGGAATGTTCCTGTATGCCTCTCCACCCTTTCCACTAATATCCAGGATACTTCTGAAGATTCAGAAGGAATCTCCCAAGATCATTGTGGTGACTCCTTTCTGGCCCAAGCAACCATGGTTCTCCCTTCTTTTGGAAATGGCCAAGGACAATTACCACAAGCTTCCTCACATAATGGATCTACTCACAAAAGATCAGGGGTGTTTGATACACCCAAAAATCAAACATTTTCAGTTGTCTGCCTGGATGATAAGGTCTTAATTCCTTTTAGACTCCTGTTTTCTGATGATATGCAGCTGGTACAAATGGAGGCAAGAAAGCCTGCTTCTTGAAATTCACATAGCAAATAGAAAAGTTTTTCCTAGTTGGTACCAACAACATAATGAGCACCCATTCAAGGCTAGTTGTTCTCTGTTTTTACAATATTTGTGAGAGTTACTATCCTATGACCTTTCTTATTCCTCTATCAAGGTTCATTTGTCAGCATTTTCAGCATGTCTGCCATGGATCCTTCTCTCTCAGTTGTATGTCAAAATGTTCTTGAAAGGGGTTTTGCATAAGAGGCCTCCAAGTAAACCGATGCCCCCTTCTTGGGATCTTAATTTTGTGTTAGATGAGCTAACACTTGCTCCATTTTAACCAGTTAATCTGGCTGCCTTGAGGTTCCTAAAATGGAAAACAGTTTTATTGATTGCTCTGACCTTTGCAAGAAGGGTATCTTAGTTGCAAGCTCTTATGGTGAGTTAACCTTACCTCATTTTCCACAAGGACAGGGTTTCTTTGAGAACTAATCCTTCTTTTATGCATAAAGTGCATCCAAGTTTACTTTAAGTCAAACTATCCATCTCCCAGTTTCTTTCCTGAACCTAAAAATGAGGGAGAAAGGATACTCCATACCTTGAATGTCCACAGACAAATCAGATACTATTTTGACAGGGCTAAATCTTTCAGATCATCACATCTCAGATCAGTTATTCATCTCCTGTGAAGGTAAGAAGTGGCAACTGGTGCCAAAACACACTATTTCCAAATGGTTGTCTAAGGCTATTATCACCATGACAAATCTATTCCAGGCAGGGTCAAGGCTCACCATACAGGGACACTGGCTTCTTTTATGGACTTTCTAGAAGCTGCTGCTTGGTCCTCTCTACATACTTTAACAAAGCACTTTAAGATGGATTCCTTCTCTAGGACTAGCTCATGCTTTGCTAGGACCATTCTTCTTCCACCTCCCAGACAGAGTTAGCCATTGTAATTTACCCATATAGCGAAGGCTACTGCAGCAGTGAGTAATATGAAGAACATACTACAATTGTGTAAGATGAACTTATCATAACAGTAGATTTTCGAACTATCACTGCTGTAGTAGCCACTCCCTCCATCCATCTCCCGTGTTTTTGGTGTGTTTTTTTACGCCAGGGTTTGGACTTTTATTTTTTTGTTATTCCTAGCATTGTCCTTTCAGGGCTTAGCTTCCCTCTGTTTGATGGCAGGAAAGCTCTGAAGAGTTTCACTCCCAAACGTGTCTTTTAGTCAGCTCACCTCAAGCCACTTGACAGTGGGTGCATGGATAGTGCCTGAACCAATACACTCTCCTCCAAAAAAAAAAGAAGCCAATCTGGTGGTCCCCACCATTAATAAACTCTACAACAGAAGGAAGAAACTGTTGCAGAAAAAGGTGAAGTCCCAAGACTGGAAAAACTCTCTTATTATCCTCAACAAAAAGTTGAGATCCCTCATCAAAACCTCTAAACCTAGCCATGAAGATGAAGGCAGAATTGCAGCAGACACTAAAAGCAACCACAAAGCCTTCTATAGTAATATCAAGAGTCTCCACGGCAATACCCAGGTTTGTCCTGAAACTACTGCACAATGGTACTTCCTATACTGAGCCAACAGATATTGCCAACATACTGGCCGACAGATTCAGTGCCAACTTTACCCCTCTCTCCCTACCTAAAGGACCAATCACAATACCAAAGGAATGCCAGGCACCCAGCATTAATGCAGCACAGGTTAAAGCTGCATTGTTCAAGGCCAAGAATACAGCTTCCATGGGACCCGACAATATCCCTGGATGTGTTTTACATGAACTACAAAGTGAACTGGCACCACACCTGTGTGCCCTGTTCAATCACAGCCTCACCTCAGGCTTTGTCCCTACCGAATGGCGCACTGCTACAGTCATCCCACTCCATAAAGAGGGAGCGACTACAGACCTTGGGAATTATCGCCCCATTAGCATGAGGAGTTTCATATGTAAGGCTATGAAGTGCATCATCATGGACCTAATTAACAAGGATATAGGGAATCTCCAAACTCTAGATCCCACACAATTTGGTTTTGTGAAAGGTAGATCATGCCTACTCAACCTGATTGACTTCTTTGAGTCAGTCACCACAGCTGTGGATGAGGGCAAGGCAGTTTATACAGTCTACCTCGATCTGGCCAAGGCCTTTGATACCATTCCCCACTCAGGAATTATTGAAAAACTCACCAAACTAGGCATCAACCCTATATCACAAGGTGGGTTGCAAATTGGCTCACAGATAGAACCCACAGTCTGAAAGTAGCAGACTCCAATTCAGACTGCCGACCAGACACGAGTGGAGTCCCATAGGGATCGGTCCTGGGTCCTCTCCTGTTTGGCATCTATTTCTCCGAAATCCAGGGCAACATGGAGGGACTCTGGCTTACCAAGATCATAGACGACTGCAAGCTGGGAGCCATTATTAACTCCACAAGTGATGTAGACATCCTACAGAAAGGCCTCATTGAGACCAATAACAGATGTAGAAACCATGGCCTTAAGTTTAATACCAAAAAATGCGTCGTCATCCCCTTTGGGAAAAACTCAGTTCCCACTAATTATGACATCGATGGGAGCCCACTGAAAACTGATGGCATTATAAGATATCTGGGGACACAGGTTGACAGCAACCTCTCCTTCGACCACCACATTGCCGCTGTGGTCAGAAAGGCCTTCTCTGTGGCACATCTCATTACCAAGGGTTTTGCATCTAGGAAGAAAGCGGTCATCATCTCTCTCTCTTCTCTTCCCTCATTAGGCCAATCATCAAGTATAATGCTCCATTTGGCATATACCTCACTAGACACATACAACAGCTGGAAAGGCCACAAAAGTACCTTACAAAGAGGATCCTAGGCCTTAAACACATGTCCTGCATGGACAGACTCAAAAACCTCCAGCTATTCTGTCTCATATCATCTACTAAGAGGCGATCTCTGCTTGACTTACAAAGCCATGTCTGACCCAGCTCTGTTAGAAATGCTACATCTAAGAAAATCCAAATCCCTCCTCACCACATGCTCCAGAGACCTCAACCTCATTTCCACAATCAACAGAACATGCTGGAGGGACAGGTTCATAACCCAGAGATTGCCCATGCTCTGGAATAGACTTCCCATACATGTCAAGCAGAGCACCTCACTGGCCCTCATCAAGAGGAATCTTGATGAGTGGATGAGAAATAGAAAGTTCACCCCAGGGATCACTCCAGTGGCTCTACTTGATAGAGGCACTGGGAACTAACTAACGTTGGGTGGCACAATGCCAAGGCACTTCTATGGGTTAGGCTTGTAAAGGCTCCAGGGCTATTAGCCTAGTACACACCTATGAACCTATGAACCTATGAAGCTTTGGAAGCTGACCAGCTGTTATATCCTTGGCAGGATATAACCCATATAGCCAAGGATGCCTAAGCAGTGATCATTCAAACATCTGCTGTTATGGTAAGTTCAACTTAAACAACTATACTTTCCATATGAAAAGTATGGATACCCTGTGTTTGCATTGTAAATTACACCCTTAAAAGACAACAACCTGTAATTATTACTTCATCCCTGTTCTACAATTCTTTGAACACTGCATGTCTCTCAAAAGCAAACAAAGAAAAATCCTGCCTCTTTGGAAAACTGAGATGATGCCTTATTTTGCTGTTCCATAATTTTGAGCTGCTCTGCACTCCTCTGTCAAGGATGTAGCCAGTCATACACTTTGCACTCTACTGAGTGTATTTTTCTGAGAAACACTTGAAAACATTAGGACTTTATTATGATAATAACTGTTTAAATGTCTGTCCCCAATAAAAGGTAAACAGTTTGCTTTTAAGGAGGACTGCTAATCTAAAGTATATTTAATAGTTAGAGCAGAAGAAAATAATGCATACATTTAAGTGCTTAGAATAGGGCAACATTTTGAGAAATTTGCCTTTTCTTATAATTCATCATGGTTTAGATGCAGCGGTAAGGCCTTATGAGTACAAAACAGAATTCTCTGGCTTCATGCCTGCTCTCTATAAAACCAAAAGCACCATCTGTATAGCCATTAGCCATTACAAGTTCAAACTTCTGTTCTGTTTTCAAATTAGTACTGGGAGCTTACATTGTGATGATTTCACTGCAGTACTAGCCAAAGACTGATGTAACTGGTGTAAACTATTTCAAACAATTGTCTCTTTTCAGTAAGAACCTGATAACGCTGTTCTGTACTGATAGGTACTTTCCTGGGAGATGATTCTTGTTGGCTGAACCCCTCCCTCAAGTAAACATTTTCAGAAGGTGACCTGCAATGGTGGCAGATTTGAAAAGAATCACTGTCTGATTCCATCGAGTATGTCTGTGGGTGGCTGAATATAAATCAGCCCCACCATATCAATTAATTTATAGGACATGACTCCTGCTATTGGGTGCTAATGTTCCTAATATTGTTGATCCACAATGGCCTATATGCTAAAAGAGTGTGTCTCGTTATAGTTCTTTTTAAAGTGCTGTATAGCAGCCTAAAGTACTTAAATTCAACTCAGAATGGACTGCTGCATAACTTGCCGCATGGTATTAGACGGTACTTATTATAAATAGTATCACATTCATAAATATTATAAATATTCCCAAAGATTTTGTTTCTCAATATTTGTGCTGTAATTCTGTTTGTAATTTGGCATATTATTCTAATTCATATTTTTTATTTACTGCCGTATGCTGTTGATCCATTTCTTATCCTTCCTCATGGCTTTATTTATGTTTTGCTGACATTTAATCTCTTACAAACTGTACTACTTTTTTCTGCTTGTACACTGATAAGTTGCAGTATTATGTTACTCTGATCTGACAGACTGCTGTTCCACTTTGTTGTTCAGGTAATCCCTTTCTTATTTCTTACATTGTTCTGTGTTGCTTGGAGGCAGTTGTTTGAATTCTAGTGAGTATAGCTGACTTCTACTTTCACCTGCCTTGCTTTATAATTATGAGGAACTGTCAGATTTGTCACCTAATGGAAATTGACTGCAATGAATAAATTTGCTTCCCTATTGTTTGTAGGCTTGCTTTCCGACTTATTAACAACCTTGCCCTCAACCCACATGTTTTGACTCTTTGCATGTTTCCTATTTATTTCTCACTCCCCCATCTTGTTGTTGGAAGACTAATTATATAGTCTGATTTGTTTTAACTAGGTAGTTTATAGTGCCATTTATGCATGAACTCAGTTAACTCTTCTTTCAAGGTCTGGTCTTTCCACTGTCTTGCTTAGCATTTTGCTACTAATATTAAGAGATATTCTGTACCCAAATCCTGAACCCAGTATGTTCAGTGTCCCATGTGATTCTCTGAATGGGTCATATACATACTTCCCACAAGTATTATCTATCATTTTGTCAGAACAAGAAGACTGATATGTTCTAAGATCAAAAGCTGCAAATCTGGACTATGTTGTGCTGTCTAGACATAATGTTATAGCTAAAATACAGTTTACGTAACATTTACTAATATGTGACATTTTTTATTACGCTATGATCATGTTAAAAAAGTTAGAATTAAGATAAAGTATTCTACAGAACATTAAAGGTTTAGTAGGTATCTGTCTACTGCATACTTTGATTAACCATTTCACTTGCCCATATCATATTTCTGGTCACTGTGGCAGTATATCCCACCACTATACAAGTTCCTAGGTCTCCAGTGTCATGAGATCTGGCAGATGTGAGCTTTAGTAACTTGATTTTATATTCATGTTGATTTTAACTATCATTTGTTTCTTTGGCACAGGTAGTGGCTGAATGAGTACTTTGAACCAGATTATTTACCTGGTTAGAAAATAATAAACCAAAGACCACTTTCTGGTTAAGTAACTTGCTCAGGGTCACACAGTAAGCAAACAGAAATAGAAGGAATCTAACCGTGAACAAGGAACAGTAGAAAGCAGTTCTCAGAGCCTTAACCTTCTGTGTTAACTTCCATTTGTATCACATCACCTTAGATTCAACAACACTAGACAAACTTATCATGAAAAACAATGCCACCTGATTTAAATCTAGCCATGTAGATTTGAAAATTTGGATTGTGCCAGTCATGGACACTATAGAGCATTATAGCTTCAGAGAGACAGAATAAGAGGGGTAGGGGGCTGGAAATAAGTTCAATATGACCAGTATAATAGTGAATGGATTCAGAACTTACTTACTCGGCTAACCTAAATGCAGCACATAGCTTACAGAAGTACTTCTTCCTGTCTTTTTGGAAATATTGTCAAATGTTTTGTATTCAGTCTTCCTAAAGACACAGATACATTTGTTGCAATATATATAACAAAAGAGGCTCACTACAAGAAAATAAGTCATATGCTAAGGAAACACAGCTTCAGAAGTTCACAAGTACTGGCATTGTAATACATTGTATCCCTCTATAATTTATTAAGTTCTGATTCTATTTAAGTTACTTTTACTGTACCAGTAAAGATGTCTCATCCTTTTTCACCACATAACTACATAGCCTGCTTATTTGAGAAAAGATAAAACTTGGAGAGAATAAATAGGATTTTTTATGCAATTCCATTTAGTGCAACTCATTTTTTTGTGTCCACTAGAAATTAATTTTGTAAAAATAAATTCACATCAGACAAAACCTCTTGGGAAATGATGATAAATCCTGACTCCCAAAAAATAAATAAATCAGCAGTAGAACTCAACAATATATTTGGATTCATTCATTGTTGACACAGTGGCATTATTATTGGATAAAAACATTGTGTATTTTTTAAAAAGCAAAGTCAGTGTAAAAATGTACTCATACTAATAGCCCTTTTCAAATGCAACCTCCCTCCCGCAGTGACAGCCTCTCAAAAACTGTAAAATTCTTCAAAGAAGGCTAACAAAATCTGTCACTCGATGGGTTGCCAACTGGCTTACTGACAGAACCCAGACTGTAATAGTAGCCGACTCCAAATCCAGCTCCAGACAAGTGACAAGTGGAGTACCTCAGTGTTCAGTCCTGGGGCCGCTCTTGTTTGGCATCTACTTCTCTGAAGTACAGGTCAACACTAAGGGACTCTGGCTAACAAAGTTCGCAGGTGACTGCAAACTGGGAGCCATTACTGAATCCCCAAATGATGTGGATATTCTACAAAAGGGCCTTACAGAAACAGATGCTTGGTGCCAGAGCTATGGGCTCAAGCTCAATGCCAAGAAATGTATAGTTATCCCCTTTGGGAAAAAACATGTGTCCTTGAATTACCATGTAGGTGGCAGTACACTAAACACCAAAAGTGTGATAAGAGACTTATGGACACAGGTAGACAGTGGTCTCACCTTTGATAACCACATTGTGACAACAGTCAGGAAATCCTTCTATGTGGCACACCTCATCACTAAGGGCCATGTCAAACCCAGAGCTGTTGGACATGCTACACTTAAAGAAATCCCAATCTGTCAGAGGCACACTCCAGGGATCTTAACCTTGTCATCACAATGAACAAAACATGCTGGAGGGATAGGTTCCTGACCCAGGGACTCCCCAGACTCTGGAATAGACTGCCCATACATGTCAAGCAGAGCGCCTCTTTGGTCCACTTCAAAAGGAACCTTGATGATTGGATGGAAGATAGGAAATTCACCCCGGGGATCATGTCAGTCACCCTGCTAGACAGGGGTCAAGGGAAGTAAATACTGTGGGAAGAAATAGCCAGGGAATTGTTATGGCTAGGCTTGTATAGGCCCTAGGGCCGATAGCCTAGTACCAACCTATGAACCTATGCAGATTCATTACTCTGTCCCTAGAACAGGATATCACTGCCAGCTTCCATCAAAATCAAAATATCTCCAAGTAAAACAAGTAGCTTTACACCTTGATCCCTACCTCTATTAGTATTTTATTAACAACCCACCATTCTGCATGTCCCACCATACTCACATTATACTAGGCTTATTGTATTGTTTATTACTTTGCTTAACACCTCAACCCACCATCCTACATGTCCCACCATACTCACATTATACTAGGCCTATTATATTATTCATTCAGTGTATAGCAGATCTTGCTACCTAACTTAACACCTCAACCCACCATCCAAAATGTCCCACCATACTCACATTATACTAGGCTTATTGTATTATTCATTCAGTGTATAGCAGACCTTGCTACCTAACTAAATTCCTCAACTCATCATCCTACATGTTCCACCATACTCTCATTATACTAGGCCTATTATAGTATTCATTCTGTGTATAGCAGACCTTGCTACCTAACTAAATACATCAACCTACCATCCTACATGTCCCACCATACTCTCATTATACTAGGCCTATTATATTATTCATTCTGTGTATAGCAGACCTTGCTACCTAAACATCTCAACCCACCATCTTACATACATATCTTCCGTTCTTTCCAAATACGCTAACTCACTCACTGCCTTTATAGCTAGACCTAATGTACATGTACTTGCACATAATTTATATTTTATAACCTCAGCTACACCAGACTCCCTCTGTCATTTTTCAACACCCTATCATCATTTCTCTTTGTACTTTAAATCAAAGTTATAAATGTCCTCAGTGTCAACTTTTCTTTATCTTTCTAATCAATTTCATAAATATTAATTTTAAATATTCTTTGTACTTCCAATTAATGTAGTATAGGTTGTCAAATGCAAATCTTTATCTTTGTTACTCTCAGGCTAAGTCTGAAAATGGTCCATTGGGATCAGTGATCTACCCATCAAGTGAACTAACAAATAAACAGACAAGTCAATCACTTACTCAATCTTCTTGGGATCCATGGTAAGTTTTCAATCCAAAGACTCACTGGTGCACCAATGTGTGCCTTGTCTAAATGCAGTTTAATATTATATTGATGGGATATGTAAGTGTCACTGTCTCACAGCATCTTGCAAGGATATAATGACATCATTATAACCGACTCATATATTGTTGAACTTGCCAACTGCTTTTGGATTCTACTATGTCCTTAAAAATGCTTTTCCTATCATCATGCCCCTTTTGTGTTCAGTATTAAGGGTAAGAGCCGATAATGAGCTTCAAGCTGTGATCCAGGGTTCAGATTTCCCATTCTCCATTCATCAAGTGCATTACATGAGCATGTCACTTAGTCAGACAGTGTTCTCACACTGTGTTTGAAAAGAGGCATGTGACAAATGGATTTATGTAGTTAAAAAAATGCTTGTTCGTATCCTGATGCACCCTTGTCCCCATATTGAACTCACTTGTTCTGATATATCCCCTTTTGTGAAATGCAGTACCCTATTGCAGTCTGTGGTTTCACTCAAGGTACTTGAAAGTGTGTGGTATCCTACATCCTACAAGATCACCAGAAAGCCATAACCTATATATTATGTGCTAACTAGGTATCCCTGATTTCAGACAGCTGTCCCCGATTTTCAATGGCTTTGTCTCTTATTTGTTCATCTGCATGTTGAGAGGTATGCTTGTCGATATAATGATTACTGCCGCCCCCAGTTCTAAATATTTTTCATTATTTAAAAATGAGCATTTTACCCAGTCAGTGTTTGGGCATTTAAAATCTATTACAACAGTATTTTCATTGATTTTAACATGTGGAGTTTAGTCAGGAAATCCTCATGGTCTTTAACAGACATAGAAATGTACAGTAGGTACCTATAATTTTATATTTGATACTATTGATCTTTATTGATTTACGACTAACCCTCAGTCCTGATTTTTTTACTACTTGCTTTTAAGTGTTTTTAACGATATTTAGAAACGTATACCTGTTCCAGTTGTACTTTGATACAATTTTCTAGGCTGTATTTGAGAATGAAGTGAAAGAGTTTCTGAATGGAAACACTTGTAGATTGGATCCTGTGCTGAATCTGATGTAACAATCTTAGTTTGCTGTTAGGAGATGCAGACACAAATGTAGAGAAACTACTCAACTGTCTCCAAGGTTTGTCCGTTATCACCCAGTACTTCTAGGTTTTGACATATGACATTATGCAGTACAACACACAAACAGTTATACAAATATACATAAAATACATGTATTATAATTTTGTTATCCAAAAAATTAATAACAAAAAATGGAAGACATCAAAGCTCCCATAGGATTTAAGAATATGGTAACAGATCTGGCAAATGCTGCGGATTTGAGCTGTAAATGGAGGAATAAGCAGAACAACTTGAATGAAAGGACACATTGGCTCCAATATTTAGAGCTAATTTAGACTCTTTGATTGAACAGAGGTCTTAACATTGGATTGGTCTTCTGGGGTTTAGTTGCACCTTTGTACATTTTCACCAATAGATTATGATTAACCCCCCCCACCTCCTTGCTATACCTTTGTGAATCCTAACAAAGTCATTTCCTTCAGATTAATGATTTAGTTATAAATGACTATTATTTTAGCAAAGCATATGTCTGGGTTCATATTTGGCAACTATTAGACCTTAGGAGTTCGTATTTATATCATTTTTAGCTAAAATTGTTATAATTGTTGCTATTTTCTTAAGCATTGTAATACAATTTTTGTTATTTTGTCTTGCTTTAATTTTGTCTTCCATTGATGGTATGTTCAATTTAATAAAGGTATCATTTAAAAAAAAGATGGTAGGGCATGGTAGTGCAGTGGTTAGCACTGTCGCCTCACAGCAAGAGGTTCTCCCATTCGATTCTTGACTGGAGCGCCTTCTGTGTGGAGTCTGCATGTCCTCCCCATGGTTGAGTGACGTTAAAAGACATGCAGGTAGGTGCATGTGTGAATGTGCGTGCCTTATTTGAATGTTGGGCGTCAGGCTGGCAACTCAGCACTGTAAAAATCCACTGCCAATCATTAGTGGATGGGAGTTCCGCTGTGGTGACCCCTAACTGGGAAAAGCTGAAAGACTTTTTTTATCATTTAAAAAAGACATCGATTAAAAGAAGATTTGTCAGCCGTGACTCAAAGATCTTTAATGAGTTAATATCTTATGTGGTTTTAATATCTGAATTGTAACTTTATTGATCTTTCTTAAATTTTAGACTATCATTTTTGTTTTACTTATGTTAATTAATATTTAGGTTTTGATGTCCAGGACGCAATGCAGTCTAGTGTGTTTTGTAATTTGTGATCATCTTCAAAGCATGGCACAAACTTACCAACTTAATTATCTGTATATATAATGTAACAAAAGGACATATGCAGTTTAGTGCCTGACAGATAGAAATAAAAACCTGTGGCCCCACAACTGAGTTCTGCAGTTTCCCTTCAATGCCATTCTAGCCACAATACTGATGTACTGATGCATTACATCATTGCTTTCCAGCTAACCAGATTCTTGCCCAGAGTAATAATGGATTTGACAACTCATCTGATGGGCAGTACATGTTTATCTTTGCCAGGAGCATGTGAAAATATGATTTTTAATTGGAATACAGAGCAGGGAAAGTGTTACATATGGCAGATCAACCAGAGAAGCTACAGAATGCTGCAAGTAAGCTGAAGTTAATGCAAAGTCACAGAAGAGATGTGGATTGTCATTGCTCGAGCATCAATTCAAGATCAAACATTAGAGAATATTACATAAGCCAATACATGCCTTGGTTTCACCAAAAGTGCAACATAGGCATGAGATATCCATGCCAGATAGACTGCTCTTCAACAAGTAATCGCACAGGTTTTTAAGGCACCGCACTGAAAATACACAAAGGGCTTATAAGCATGATAACATGAAAAAGAAGGGCAAAATCAGTAGCTAGATATGGGAAATCATAGGAAAATGGTATGATTTTCTGAAGCTTGTCAGAAATAAAGAACAAAATAAAAGGAATTATAAGATTATAACTTTATAAGGAATGTTTTAAATTGTAAGGAGTCTTTTAGATTATAAGGAATTTAAGTGGCAAGTAGAATTAAATGCTCATGCAACACTTGGCTTAATGCTCAGAATCGTTAAGAGTTTTCAAAAATCCAGTCTATTGAAGCATTATGTACTACTTGCATGATTTTATCCAGTGGTTTCTTTTTTATCATGTGACTGGTTTCAAACCATTCAAATGAAATCCGTATATGCCTACAGTTTGATTAAGGCAAGATTTATATGATTAAAGCACATAGTCAAATCTAACCATTTAAGTCTGACTCTGGCACTCCTACTGAATAAATTCTGTTTTGAATTATTTATCCTTTTGTTGATTTACTTGATATATACAAAGACAACATCCAAAGTAAAAGTAGCAAACTCTCACAAGAAAGTTCAGTAGGTCAAAGCAAAGAAGCTAAATTATTTCTCAAATACCTGCTGGAAAATGAGCAAATAACTACAAACCACAGAAGTCTGTTGTACAGGTGTCTGTACAAGAAGACGGGATTGGTATCAGAGGGAGAATACAGCATGCTTGACACTGTAATCTATATCCAAGGAAGCAGCCATAAATTACTTGTGAAAAAATAAACTTTCAGCCTAGTCCTTTGCAAAGTTAATGTGAACTGAGATTGAATTTATCATTACAATAAATAAATAAAAATAGACGTTTTAATAAAAGAAAAAAAACAAGACTTGAACTCATCTGGAATATCCACAGAAAATGTTTACTGTAACAAAATGGCAAAAATCTGTTCAAGACATACTTCTCAATCTCTTAGTACAAGAAATCTGGACAAAGTCTGACAAAATGGGTGGACAAAGGCCCAAAAATAGGGGCATATTTTAAATATTGCTCTTATAAACTTAAAACATTGCTAGAGTAATAGGGTTTGCTTTAACATACATTTTTTTGAAGGATGTGAAGTCTGAAACTCAAATGTATGTTATTATTTAGTGACTTCAGTCCTGAGATCATCCCAGTGATTTGCCAGAAAATCATAAATTTTATGAGGAGCAGACCAAAAATATGAGCCAAAAAATCTGGTTATTCTGTGAAAATCTGGACAGTTGAGAAGTATGGTTCAGGAGAGTCCAAAGATGCTAGAAAATATGACACAAACAGTATTATACTTGGAGATGTTTAAATTACAGCAATGTCATATGTACAAGGACTCATTAAAAAAAAATCATAATGATACTGGTCAAGAAATCTAAGTGGCAGCCTTATAGGACATATTTTTCTTGGTTGTGTCCCCTTCCTCAATCAGAGTTATATTACCCTATGAGCTCACAAAACAGTATATCCTCTTAATCAGATCTCTCAACTGTTCCTATTTGGATGAATATTCCTATTTTCAGACCTGATTTACCTTGCACAGAATGTCCCTGTTTTGTAAGCAGGCCCCTATTTTCAGGCTTGATGTACCCCTTCATACAGTTTTCTTAGTCCTCATCAAATGTAATTTTTGAAGCTGTCTAGTATTATTTATTTATTTTATTTATTTATTTTACATTTGTTTACCGGGATAGTCATACTGGATACATGCCCATTTTCAGCGGAGGTCCAGGGAGAAAAGCTCCACATAGACAAACTTACAAAGATTACACAGAAGTTAGCAAACAATTATAAAAACAAAGTGATTATATACAATAGCTTAGTAGTGTTCCCTAGTAGGGACTCACAATTCTTATGGACAGACACAATTAAAAGTAAGATATGTCAGATTGGAAGCACAGCTTGGTGACATAGTTACAAGTTATGATAATTACAGAATATGTTTTCAGTTTATAAGTTAATCAGGGTTGGTACATAGGCATAGCCAATTCACTTTGAGATATTGTTTGAGGATTTTGTTGAAGACACTTTTGGAGGATTGTAGGGTTATATAGTTTGGCAATGAATTCCAGGTTTTGCCAACGAAGGTGGCAAACAGGGATTCACCAGCAGAGTTATTAGCTTTGTGGGTTTGGACCAGTAGTTTATCGAGTGACTGTAGGGCTCTCAGGTTGCTATATGGCTTAATAATATTTTTAAGTGAGGGGGTATCCTCAGGGTGGTACAAAATTTTGTGCGCTATTAAGAGTTGATTGAATTGAATTAAGCTGGACAGTTCTAGCCACTCTAGTTGTTTAAGGTTCTGGTAGTAGTGGGTTCTATAGGTGGAGCCAGTGGCGAATCTGGCAATATGATTGTAGCTATGGGACAGCTTACCTAGGTTGGATTTGTTCTGGTTTCAGAGTACAGGCGAGGCATATAAAATAATAAAGAATAGGTGTGAACGGGTGATTGCAGTTCTAGCCAGTGGGGTTAAAAATGTCTTGTTTCTATACAATGATCCAAGCTTCTTATCGATGGTCTGTATGGTTTTGTTGACCTGTAGGTCAAATTTGAGATTATTGTCTATGATAATCCCTAGCAGTTTGGTGTGATGATTTGGGGAAATAGTGGCACCATTGTTAGATGTGACAGAGAATGAAAGTGTGGTAGATCTACTAGTGGGGGAGAAGAGTAGACGTTTAGTTTTATTGGGGTTCAGAAGTAGGCGTTGGTTGGTGAGCCAGTTCTTGATAGTGTTAAATGTATTTCGGGTTAAGATTTGCAGTTCGGATGGGGAGGTGGCTGAGCAGATCAGAGTGGAATCATCTGCATATTGAATACAGGTAGCTTTAGGCATAGCAGTGTGAAGGTTGTTGATAAAAAATAGAGAAGAGTAGTGGACCTAGTATTGACCCTTGAGGGACACCAAGTGTGAGAGGTAGTTGGCTGGAGAGTTTACCCTGCCATAGTACCGCCTGTTGTCTACCAGTCAGGTAGGATTGGAACCATTGGATAGCAGGTTTGTTGAGGGAAATAGATTTTACTGAAAGAATGAGAAGTTCATGTTTGACCATGACAAAGGCTTTTGATAGGTCTAGAAAGAGGGCGGAGGTTAGCCTATTGTCATTCCTGTTACATTCCATAGTATACAGAAAACCACAATAGATGACCGACATGCTAATGGCAACAATAATTTAAAGACAGAGGAGCTGCATCTTACGTCTCCATTTTTTCTTAAACAAAATAAATGACCTTGTGTGGTAGTATTTTGCAAGAGATTTATTAAATTCTACAGATTTTACACTGTCTCTTTGATAAAGTGCTTATACTTTCCACCATTTGTGTCACTCTTTGTTCTTTAAACACGTTTACTACTAGAAGTTGGATGAGTTATGAAATATTTGGCATTCAAATTTTAAGCTTATTAGATGTTCAGATTTTTAGTTGAATGTTCCTGCTTTTCAAGGAACTTTTTTCCCCTATTTTCAATATCTACAGTTTGAGAGGTATGCTGTTAATGCCAAAACAAATGTAGACTGGCCAATGCCAAATTCTTAAAACTATGCTGAGAGATACTGGATTCTAAGACTAATCAAATCAATAGGTTCTGTCAAATAGAAAGGATCAGATATCTCAGGAAGGATGGAATTACCTGGACCAGCCAGTGTTAGAATGACAGTTTCTGCAATTGAAATTACTATAAAATAGATGCGCTGAAATTCACTTTTTGCATTAACGAAGTTCACATTTTTCCATACTGCTTTTCAACTATGAAGTTAACAAATGTATAACTTTGTAGTGGTGTGGTGGTATCTCCCCATGGGGGGTGGGGGGGGGATTGCACCATACAAAAAAGCAAGCATTGAGGTTTGCGAAATGTGGCTTTCATTGGTTTATTTCTGCTGTAATTGTACTTCTTAGAAATTCCTTTAATAAGTCAATATGAGGCTGAATTATCCCATATCTATGTAAAGGAAAAACATAATTTGTAACTATGTTTTGAATTACTGAATGGCAAAGGAATTACATTTTTCATAGAATTCCCACATACTTGCATCAGGAAAGGAAGAATTGTAAATGGAGATCATCTGATTATCCTGACGTTACTGAAATCTGAAGTATGCTGTCAAAAGGATGGTTATATGCACATTTGATCATTTTTTTCTATTTTCTGCTGACACAACTGTTAAGTCTTTCCAGCCTTCTGAATATGTTTTCCTTTAAATAAGTGCATTTAAGCTTGTTTCAAGCTATTGCAATTTTGCAACCAGCTGTGACGGGATACCTATAGAGAGAGAGAAGAGAAAGAAACAATAACTTGAGCAGAGGCAGAAGCAAATGATAAGTACAAATAACATTTTAGAAATTTGTCTGATACTTCTTATCTTTGTAACTTCTCTAGCAGCGTTTTTTTTTTTTATTTTCTGAAGTTGAACCTGACTGCTGAATAGCAGCTTTGTCCTTTCTTGTAGCATCTCTTTAACCAACACTCTTATCTAGTTCAGATGTTGTACCAGAAGGCTTATCAAAGTATATTGTAGAGATATCAGACATGTGGCTCATGGGGTTTATTGTTGGCCATTGAATGGGCTAACCATTGAATGGCTAAACATCAAACAACAAGCATTGCGAGTTCACTTAGCGAACTTTCATTTCATTGACAGGGTAACTAATTACTTGCCCAACCCTTCTTCATCTCACACACGGAAATGTTTAAAATCCCTTTCCTTCACTGTAGTGCAGTCTTGGAGTTGGTATATATATTTAGGGGTGTGGAGGGCTGTAGCCCCCCCACCTTGGTGGGTTTGAAACACTTCCATGTGTGAGACGGGGAAGTGTTGGACAAGTAGTTACTTAACCTGTCAATGAAATGAAAGGTCAGTGAGTGATCCTCCACTGCTTATTGTTAAAAGTGCAGCAGTTCGATGGTCAGCCCATTCGACGGACAGACATAGACCTGACTCGTACATGGTTTATATAATAAGAAAAGCACATTCAAAGTTCCCACATGCATTTCAGAGCACATGTAACAATGAAATTAGTAGTCTTCTGTTTATTGCTCCCAGGCATAATTTCATAATATTACAACTATTGATATGACAGCTGTAATGGCAGCAAATGAGGGAAATCAGAAGAAGCTGAGAATTGAGGCAGAAGGAAAGATAGTGAAACAGGTTAACATCTTCAAGCATCTAGGACTGGTGGTTGAGAAGAAGGGAAGTCTGAATGAGGAGGTCAAAGCTAGAATCAGAGGGATGACTGCAGCCAACTAACAGAGTGTCAAGGGTAATGTATGACAGAAGAACCTCAAAGATTCTGAAAAGTAAGATGTACAAAATAGTGGTATATCCAGTAGTACTTATGGCACAGAAACCTGGACAGTAAAGCCAGAGCAGTTATGGACAACAGTGGTGAGGGAGATGAAATGTCTGAGATGGATGGTAGTTTGCACATGGTGGGACAGACAAAGGCATGAGGACATTAGATCAGCAGCCAAAATAGCTTCACCTGCAGAAAAGGTGAAAGAGAACAGATTATGGTGGTTCAGACACTTGTACAGGAAAATAGAGAACAATCTGGTGAAGAAGATTTGGGGCAGATAGGAAAAAGGCAAGAGTAAAAAGGGGCTTCTAACAAAGAGGTGAATGGCTTGTGTGAAAGAAGATCTGTGACAGTCAGGCATGATTGTTGAAGAAGGTAGAAAAGTGGCATTGAATCATGAGAGAAAACAACAGTTGACACAAAACCTTGACCCCATGTAGAAAATGGGAAAAAGAGCTTTGATGATGATGATAAAGGTGTTGATAGTAGAACTATTGAGTAAAATGTTTTCACCTTATAGGTTCATAGATTCATAGCAGATCATTAGGCTAGCACCACTAGACCCTCTTACAAGCCTAGCCATGTTAATCCCAGGTTGCCCCATCTGTCCTTAAGTGAATATATTTTGTAGATCTAGTCTATGGTCAACACTGACTTCCCCTGTCCATGAGTGATATGGATGCCACCGGAGGGGTGAATTTGTGGTCTCACATCCATTTGTCCAGGTTGCACTTGAACAGGGTCAGAGAGGAGCTCTGCTTCACATGAACTGGAAGTTTGCTCCAGAGGAGCAGCAGTCTATGAGAGACATATTTGTCTTTCCAGCATGTTCTGTTAATGTCACAGGCTAGGTTAAGATCCCTAGAGTAAGTGACTCTTGTGCCATTAGATTTGTGTATGTGAAGCATATCCATCAAAGCAGGGTCATAGACTGCCATGTAGGCCAGGCCAAAGTCTCATCTCAACAGCCTATACGATACAGAGTAGAGTGACATGCCTTTTAGTCTATCCATGTGCATCATGGTTTGGAGGCCCTGTATTTTCTTGGTGAGGAATCTCTGTGGTCTCTCCAGCTGTTGTAGGTGTCTGCTGAGGTACATGCAAAAGGGAACATTGTACTCTATTACTAGTTGATGTGGGTCAAGTACAGTTGGGCTATAACATCCTTAGACCTGGATGCAATGCCCTTAGTTATGAGGTGCACAACATAGAATGATTTCCTTACCGCAGTGGAAACTTGGTGGTTGAAGTTCAGATTGCTATCTACCTGTGTTCCTAGGTCTTGCACCACTGGGTTTGAGCTTAGAGAGGTGTTGTCAATACTGTTGTTAGCAGGGAATTCTACTTTGCTAAAATGAATAATAATGCACTTTCTTGTGTTTTGTTTTAGACCATGGCTTTGGCACCAGCCATCTCTCTGTGTTAACTATTCCTGTAGTAGGTTAGCATCATTGGGGGACTCAGTGACTGGACCCAATTTGCAATCATCAGCAAACTTGATAAGCCAAAGGCCGTATAATTTTACCTGGACTTCTGAGAATTAGATTCTGAACAGTAAAGGTCACGGCACAGAGCCTTGTGGTACTCCACTGGTGAAAGGTCTACTGGTAGAGGTGGAGTCACCATCTTTTACAGTATGTGTTCTGGTGGTGAGCCAGTTGGCTACCCATCTAGTGACATAATGGTTAATCTCTAATATTAATTTCTGCAAGTCTTTTTGGTTTCTAATACCCTAATGGGAATGGACCCCATTCTGAAGTCAAAGTATGATTAAAGTTCATGAAATTAGCATTGTTTTAATTAGCCAAAAGTGCTCTTCGCAGCACCTGTAATGTGCCCAGTAATGACTCCTGAAATATGTATGGAGTTACATGTATCGGTAATATATCTAAATGGGTCTAGGACTATTCACTGAAAGCACATTTCACTGAAACACATTTGACTGTGCACAATTCACTGAAAGCTCAATTCACTGAAAACACACTTCACTGAAACACATTTCACTGAAAGTTATATATGGCCTTTTCCCCACTGTAGTGCGACCCTGGAGTTAGAATATATAGTAAGGGGGGTGTAGCCCCCCACCTAGTTTAAATATTTTGAACTATACACATGGATAATTGCAATTTCAATCAATCACTCTTTTCTAAACTTAATATAAATTCAAACTATGTGAGGCGCTATGCCCCCCCACACCCCCAATGTGAGGGACGGTGCCCCCCACACCCCCATTACTATATATTCTAACTCCAGGGTCACAATACAGTGGGGAAAAGGTCATATATAACTTTCAGTGAAATGTGTTTCAGTGAATTGAGTTTTCAGTGAATCGTGCTTTCAGTGATTTGTGCACAGTCACTTGACTTTCAGTGAAATGTGCTTTCAGTGAATAGTCCTAGACCCATCTAAATATGATGGTAAATTATTTTTTGCAAGTCCCATTGCTCCTACTATTATTGGAACTGTCTGGGTATCCTTCTTCCATATTGACCTCATGTCTGCCTGCAAATCCTGATATTTTATGACTTTGTGTCTTTCTGTGTGTAACACAATGTAGTCACTGGGTGTAGCAATTTCAATGATGAATGCTACTTTTGTCTTCTTTTCATGGACTACTATAGCTGGTTTTCTCACATTTATTTTTTGAACTCTTGGTAATGGATGATCCCATGTGATATAAACTTCACCATTTTTTAGAATGCTTTGTGGCTCATGTTTCCAGTGTTTTTCAGCTACTTCAGTATTATAATATTTGCACAATCCCCAATGCAGCAGTCTTTCCACATTATTATGCTTCATATACAGTCCTTCTACCGTTAGTATATCACAACCAACAACAAGATGTGCAACTGTTTCCAATTCTGTTTTATAAAACCTACATTTGTCTGTTTCTCATACATATTCAATGGACTTTGTATACCAATGTGTATGTAGTCCACTATCTTGCACCACCAATATTAACCTTTCATCTTTTGGTTTAAATTCACATATCCTTAACCATTCCTGCATTTGTTCCTGATCAACGTGAAGTTGTTCCAAGAGTTTTCTATACTTGCAACTATATTTATGCATTTTGCACATTTCTTTCCTTCTCATCTGATGCTTCACTTTATATTCTTTTTTTTTTTCTTTCCTTTCTGGTATATTACCTTTATAATAACTAGTACTTTATAACCTTTAGTTGTACCTGTGACTAACACTATACTTAATCTCATATTTATCTGTGCCTCTGACTAACATTCTACTTAAATATCTTATTTTTCCTCCCACTTAGCTACTAAGCATTCCTGTCCTCCTCTATCCTCTTATAACTGTTTCTCTCATGCTCTGGAGTCTTCTGTGTATTCTTCCCCACCCCTCCAATTAGCCCTTCTATTTAATTACCTCTTCTTCATCTCTACAAACTCAGTTCAATCATTAAGATCTGTTGGGGGCTTACTTTTTTTTTGTTATTGCAAACCTACATTTTGTTCAATCTGTTCTTTTACTTATTTGTTAACTTCCATTTGGCAAAAATGTATGTAGTTATGTATTCATATTACCCAAAAGAAATTGTTATTGTTAGTGTCATAGATATTTTGTATGTGGAGCTTTTCTTCTCGGGTCTCCACTGAAAATGGGCCACCGGCCCAGTTGGACTAACCCAATTAACAAAAGACAAATGAAGACAAATAAGTAGATAAATACATTTTGGTTTTTGGCGCATTCAGTTACTGCCTGATTTTTTCTCCTTCTGGTTTGGTTTCCATTCCTGCTTGACACCAATTTGCTTCTGCTAAACTAAGCAGTGAAATCATTTTAGACTTATTTTCCTCATGTTTCAAAACTTTCATTACATTTGGGTCTGGTGAGGTCAGCAGATATGTATGCAGTCCCATGATTGCAGATCTATACATGTAAGCAATTTTGAAGAGGACCATACCTCCTTCAATATGGGGAATATATAATCTTGGTATGCACTGAGTTTTATAAATCATTTGAGGAGCATGAATCATCCTTCTTGTTTTCCTTTCCAACCTATCCAACACCTTTTGGGGCCAGTCAATCACACCAAAACTGTAAGTTATGACAGGAAAAACAAACTGGTTTATAGCTTGGACTTTGTTCCTAGATATCAATGTTGTTTTCAATTTTAATTTAAGTCTTCTAAAATATTCCTTACTAAGTTTTATTCACATTTGTCCATGTTTTATTGTTGTTTCTTCATCAATTCCCAAATATTTAAACATACCTTCTTGCTCCAGTTCTTTTATATCATTTTTCTGTCCCAAACTAATGTTTTCTTGGTACTGCAGCTTTCTTGCTTTAAAGGTTGTTTTTGCTCATTTATCAAGGCCAAATGACATTGTTATATCATCTGAAAAAGATTTGACCACTTGCAGTTGTGTTTTCAGTTCCTCATCTGATGATCTATACAATTTTAACTCATCTACAAAAATAAGATGAGAAGTCTTTATACTTTCTTGTTTACTGGGAGCCAAATTGTAGCCATGACCTGATTTGTTAAGTAAACAACTTAATGGGTTAAGAACAAGACACAAGAGCAGCAGTGACAGAATGTCACCCAAAATATCCCCCTTTGAATTTTTATCCCTGGAATAATAATTTGTCCTTTATCATGCCTTAACTGCAAAGTTGTTTGCCACTATTTCATGGTCACTGTAATATAAATAATTAACGTACAGTGCCTCTTATACATTTTTAAGCAGTCTTTTATTAAAAAATGAGGGATACTGTCAAATTCCTTTTTTATAGTCTATCCATGCCATACTTAGATTCTTCCCCTTTTTACAGTTCTCCATAATGCCTTTATTTAACAACAAATGATCCTTTGTTCCATATGACTTTCTTTTATTACCCTTTTTTTCTATTGCCATGATTGAGTTTTCTTTTAAATGACAATAAATTCTGTTGGCATCAGTTCCATTGTATAGTTTATACATCATTGGAAGGCAAGTTAGTGTTCTATACTTTTTAGGATAGCTTTCAGGTTCATTCTTAAGTAGGAGTATTGTTTTTCTTATTATTAACCAGGCTGTTGTCTGCTTGGAGTGCGCATAAATCTTCATGTAAAAATGTTAATACTTTTAGCCAGAAGTTATGTATTGCATCAGGGCCAGGGGTTTTCCAATTAGGAGCTTTTCTTAACCTTGTTTCAATCTCTTTGGAAATTATATCATTACATTTCATATCCTGTACATTTGAACTTCTTATTCTTTCTTTTACTTCTTCTATCCATTTAGCATATTTGTTATGTTCCACAGGGTCTTCATAGATATTTCTCTAAAATGTATCTATTTCTTCTTTTTTGGTGGTGTTTCAATTCATTTTGCCTTGTTTCCCAATTCTCTATAAATCTTTTTTGGCTCATCAATAAATTGCTTATTTTGTACTTTTCCTTTATATTTATTTGGTATTTTCTAAGTTTTTCTGCCTGTGATGGTATTTTTAGTTTATTATTTGCTAAAGTGAATGATAAATCCTGATCTGTTCTGATACTGTGCTTTGCTTTTATCACATCTATCTTTTGGAGCATTTTTTGCTGATCTGTTCCTTCTTCTATACTCTTCTAGCAGTGACACTTCTACTCTTAACTGCTTTGTAGTTTTCTTTATTCGCTACTTCCATGATGGCATTTGATTTCTTCCCTTCCTTTCACTTACGACCCCATATTTTTGTGGCAAGACTCTATCTGTTATTAATTTAGCTGCACAATAATATATCCTATTTACTTCTGTATATCACATAAATCTCCATGGACAGCCCTAATTATTGTGTTCATGTGTTTTATCAGACTTCTAACTTTTTGGGTTTTATTGACTTTCTGCAGTCTATTTCTTTCATTGATCTTAATATGTCTATCCATTTCTATTAAATCAAGCAACTCTTCTCTTAGATCATTTTCTTCTAAACTAAGGGCACATTCTTTGTTCTCCATTTTCTTTAGGCATAAAGTTACAGAGCATCTTCCTGCACCACGTTCTCTTCATTTCATTCTGTGTCATCTAATACTCTTTCATATGGGGACTCACTGGCCTATCACTTCACAAGATTGACTTTGTCATAGTTGCCACAGTTTCATGTTCCTTCCCTTGCTGTGCAACTTCAACTGAATGTTTGTAGTGGTTTTCCATGGAAGTCTCCAAAGTATCTTCATATGGCAACTGATCAAATGTTTCCCACTGCACTGATTTCTCCTTAATTTGGGGATCCATTGCTCTATCCTGCTGTGATGTTAACCGAGTTAGATTTTTTAAAGTAAATCCTTCACTTCTCAGGTAATCCATAATCTTGGTTTCTATTTTTTAACATCTCCATTACCAATCTTCTTTTCTACTTTTCCTCTTTGTTTTTTTTTTTTTTTTGTATTGTAAAATTTTCTATGCTGGATGCTTTTGTCTGTATTTCTCTTCAAATATATTTGAAGCTGCCTTTTGTTTGTCTTAATTAATTTAGCTTTTTTCCTTTGCATAAATATTGCACCATATCAGATCTCTCTTTTTTATTTTTATTTATTTATTTTTTTTGTATTTGTAAAATTTTCCATGTCTGGATGCCTTTGTCTATATTTCTCTTCAAATATCATTGGTGCTGCTCTTTTGTTTTTACTTTCTCCTTTGTACAACTATTGCACCATATTAAATCTCTTTTTCTTTCCCATGTCCATATTTCTTCTTCAGATGTCTCCTGCTATTCCTGTTTCTCCTTAATTTGGGAACTCATTGTTTCATCATGCTGTGATGTAACATGTGTTAGACTTTCTGCACTAAATCCTTCACTTTGCAAGTATTCCATAACTTCATCTTCTATTTTTTTTTTACTTCTTTCCCAATCTTCTGTCCTACAGTCCCTTTTTGTGATCTTATTTTTTGTAATTGTGAAATTTTCCATATCTGGATACCTTTACTTGTAGTTCTCTTCAAATATCTTTGAAGCTGCCTTTTGTTTGTCTTGATTAATTTAACTTTCTCCTTTGCATAAATATTGTACCATATCAGATGTCTCTTTCCCATGTCCATATTTCTTTCTTATACCTTTCAAAAGTATCTAGACTTTGTTCTTTATATTTTCTCACTTCCTCAGCTGCTTCTTTTTCCAAATGGTCCAAAGTTTCTTGGTCTATTTAATGTTTTTCATAAATCTGTTGTATTAATGAAAACAAATTTTTATCTGAAGCTTCTGACAGTTTTTCTTTGGAAGTATATTTCTTTCCTCTAATTTCTCTCTTAATCTTTTTGTATATCCTCTGTCTGGAAATTCCATGATTCTTGCATAACAGTAAAAATAAATAATTTCTTTCTTATCCTCAATAGCCCACTCTATCATCTTTATGGCTCTTTATTTTGGCCTATCAATTTTTGTGAAATTTGTGGACTGCTACTTCCTTCTACAATGGGGGGGGGGGCATCCTCCCACTGAGCCTGGCCTAGTCCAATTGTAGGAAAGTTTCTGTGTCTTGAGGATTCTACACTGCCATTTTTTCTAGTCTTGGCACCAGTGCACTTACCAGGATTGGGTACTTTTTATCCTGGGTCTTGTGCACCCAGCTGTCTTTTTTGTTTTTAACCTACTTTTATCCATGATATATGCTATATAAAATCCAGTCTATATATCAGTGTCATCTTGGTGAGATTTTGTGAAAAACAGGGTCCACCTTGTGATGGTACTCATGAAGACTTGAGGATAAATTCAGTTCCATCAATATTATTCTCCTTTGCTTGCTGTTCACCTCTCCATTCAGACCCCCCCCCACTTACTGAAAGAGTTTTCAATGATACCTGAGTGGAGGATTGTGTCAAAAGCCTTGGCCAGGTCAAGATAGGTAGTATGAACTGTCTTACCTGCATCCAGGGCTTTGATGACTTTCTTGAAGAAGTCCACCAGGTTTACTAAGCATGATCTATGCTTAACAAAGCCAAATTGAGTTGCATCTAGAGTTTAAAGGTTACCTATGTCCTTGTTCATAAGGTCCATGATGACTCTTTCCATGGCCTTGCAGATAAGACTGGTTTGACTTATGGGTCTATAGATCCCAGGGTCTGTTGATGGCTCACCTTCATGTAAGGGGATTACTGTTGCTGTTCTCTACTCCACTGGAACAAAGCCGGTTCTCAGGCTATGAATAAAGAGAATGCTAAGTGGATCTGTTAGGTTCTGTTTTAGATTTCTTAATAAGCATCCTGGGATGTTATCTGGTTCCACTGAGGCCATGTTTTTGTGCTTGTAGAGAACAGATAAGACCTGATCTCTAGAGATACTAGGTAGAGGACTGGTGTCAGGTATGGTTTGGGGTATGGATGGCAGGGCCAGGGGGGTGAGGTTTGCACCACATCTGTCAGCTAGTAGATTGGTAATTTCCTATGGTGCAGTATGAGTGGTACCATCTATTATCAGTTTTGCACAAAGCTGGACATTCCTTTTTAATTTTTGAATGTAATTAATGAATGCCTTATGATTATCCTTAGCTAGGGATACTATTTTAGCTTCATACTTAGCTTTAGAGGATTTCACAAGATTTCTGATTTGCTTGTTCAAGCTGAGAAGGGAATTCTTCCTTTGATGATTCTCTTTTATTCTTATACATCAGTTTTTTCCTCTTTTTATATAACCTGTTTATACTTGAGGTCCACCAGACTGGCTTGTTTTTTTTGGAGGACCTGGTTTTGATCCTGTCAGATACAGCCGAGTCTATAAAGCTGCTTAAGTGTTTGTTCAGAGTATCTGAGTAAACCTCTGCATAGGAGTCATTGCTTTCTGTGAGTGCAGGGGTTATAAAACATTTTATATCATCGCTTAGTAGTCTGAAGTTAGCTTTGGAAAAGTTCTTCATTGTTTTTGCTCTTGTGGGGTGTCAATTCCAATAGTTACTTCGAACAAGAAAGTTTTATAGTCTGACCTTACCAGGGAAGGCATCACATGGGGGGGGGGGTGCAGTGACTCCCGATGTTGGTGAGTACTATGTCTAGTACATTTGAGCTCTTTTGGGAGTGCAGACTATCTGTTCCAGAGCATTTGAATCAACAAAGTCCAGCAGCCTCTGGACGAGCATGTTTGCTCTCGTATATGCCACTCAGTTGATTGGAAGGATAGTTGAAATCACCCACGACAAAAGTGTTGGGCTGTATAGACAGTATTCCAGTAAGTCCAGGTAGGTGGTGTGCATTTCTTGGTTCATGTTGGGTGACGTATAGCTAGCAATGATGTAGTAGGGTATTTTGTCTGGACTTAATTGGACATGGAGTAGTTCAAGAGAGTCATACTGTTTGACCAGTCTCAAGGTGTACTTGGCTTTAATGAAGATGGATATCCCTCCACCAGTGGTTCTTTCATGCTCATTTTGAGGTCTAAAAATGTGGAAGGCATTCTCTCTGTGGCCTAGAGCACTGTCTCAGTGACTGCACAGATGTCAGTGTGATGACTGTGCTCTGACCCAGCAATCAAGGAGCCTCAATCCTCACCACTAACACTGGGGAGGTCATCTCCTAGAAGAGGAAAGGATAACTAATACACGCAGTAAAGTACAATTTCCCTTAAGTGCATAAAGAGATCACAGTCAGTCTGGGGCTGGTTGCTCCCTTGCTCACCAGGTCCCCAATAAGACTCCCCACTGGCACAGCTATAGGGTCCAGATCTCAGCCTAGCTGGCAAGCTAACCTCCAGTACCCTCTCTATCCAACCAGTGCTTCGTGTCCCTGCCCAAGTAGCTGCCACACACCCACACTTTGAAATAAGTATTTATACAACTTCACAGACACTCCTGGGAAAGGCTAACACAGATTCTCTAGCTGTGCCCCTTTACCCAGACTATACGGTAGTAATTTCTGCCACCACCAGCTAGTATTATCAGCTACTAAAAGGCCCTTAAAAGGGTGTCCAATTATTACTGTGCAATATTATTATCCAATTAGTAATGTAACTATACAGTCTAAGGCTTATTTTAGAGTGGCCTATTACAATGAACTCTATAAATATGCAATGTACTCTAGAGCCTACTTCTCTATACAAATAAGCCACAGGTAAAGGTTTTTAAAATATTTAATAATAAATAATTAATACACAAGACAATACTACTACACCACAGAGATATCTAAGAGTTCAGAGATCACACAGAAACTTAAAATAATACAGTAGGACAGTTCTGATGTCAAAGATAAACACAATCTAACTTTCTAACTTTTAGCTATTCTTAAGAGAAAACACAGTGCTATAATCCTACTTACATACATAAAGCATAAGCAGTGCTGGATTAGATGTCCAAGATCAAAATGCTTTCTAGTGTCTCACTCAACAATAGTTTTTAAACACTAACCAACAGCTCTCTAAGGCCCTCCAAAATTACATCATTTTTGACACTTAGTCTGGAGTTCCCAGGCCACAAACTGCATTATTTAGCAAGCTAACACCTGCTCAGGAGACTACAACAATAAAAGGCATTCCACATATACATGCTAGCAGAAACCAGAGCAATAAAGCACTTTCCACATGTAAATTCTGGCCCTTAACTTTAACTTTAAAACAATGGGCCTGAAACCTTCATCCAGACTCACTGTAGCCAACTTGTAAACTTCAAAGAGATTCATAAGATCTTTTCAGCTTCAAAAGATACATTTGAAATGCTTGGCTTGGTTTTGGGAATGTTGCAATAATCTTGAAGTTCACATTTTACAGTGTTTTCTTTCATTTAAAAACACAAGCCTGTATTTTACATTTATTTATACAATTGATAGAATTATGTATCAAATTCTATTTGACTAGGCTGGCAGCCTTCGCCCATCTTCCTTCAATATTCACAGTCAAAATCTTCCAAGGTGAGGAGAGCTTTCAGGGAGTGCAGCTCAGTTTCATGTTTAAACTTCTAGCATTAAGCAGCAGAACCCTGAGTTTGCCTCTAGTGGATTTTGTTACATTGGAAATTTTGTTGTTTTGGCACTGCCTAAGAAAGACACTATGGTGGTGGCAAGTGCCTTTGTCACTATCTAAAAGGCTGGAGGAGACAGGTGCAGACCATTTCTGGCAAAGTAGTGTGGCCTGTAGACTATGTCATCCCAGGCTGACAGATACTGGATCCCCCTGGACTGACACCAGAAGGTAAGCCAATTGTTGAAGTCGATCATTTTTTGTGTATACAGTAGCATCATCCTGAGATAAGGTAGAATTCTGCTTGGAGCTAGGGTCATACCTGCCTGGGATGCATAGTCTGAGAGTTTGGTCATGTCTCTCTTCATATAGTCTAGAGAGGTATGTCTCAAGTCATTCACCCCAACATGAACTGTGACTGAGTCATAATGGTATTTGTTGTTGAGTGACTTGATTGCATGCATGATCTGATAGATCCTGGCACTTGGCAGGCATCTGACTTTGACCTTCTCCTTGTCCAGCCTTGTGAGGGGAATATCTGTGTGTCTCACTATGGAAACACCTATGACTAGAACATTTGGTTTAGAGATGTTTTGCCTTAGGGGATTATTTGTTGAGATAAATTTATATATGCTATTATGTGTAGTGGTTTCTGTTTCAAACAAACTGTTTGCCTAACAGTATGTGCACCTTATTTACATTTGGGAGGGCTCTAAACTTTTGGTAGACTTCTGGTGAGTACCTCTGTATATGCAGGTCTATGTGTCATGTCTTTAGTATGTGTGAAAGGTGAAACGTTTGTACTGAAAACCTGTTTGGTATCTGGTTTGTTGTTATATGAGAGAAGTGATTTCAGTTTCATACTGGAATTACAGCTCTCACAAAGATTACAACTAAGTTGCCTTTAGTGGAAAAGAGGAACTTACGAGGGATCCACTGACAGTTGTCAAGGAAAAAATTGTGTTTCAAGACATTTGCATCTATACATGGTACTGCTAACCCCTGTTGCATGATGCAAAGAGAAGAGAAAGCATGAGGTTTAATACAGGTGAAATTAAATAGTTTTAAGACAATCTGCCAATAGTAAAGTACACAATGAACCTTTCTCCAGCAATCCTCAGCTCAGACAAGGCTGTATCCACACTCTTTTTTCACAGGGGTACAGGGGAGCCTTTCTTAGTAGAAAATGGCTGGTTTAGTGCTTCAGTGTAACAAAAACAGACTAGATTAATCGGGTACAAATCTAGACTATGCTATCTAGACTCAAAAATATGCAATCACAACAGTAAAAAAGCAGAAAAAAATGCAGTGATCAGATACAATGATATTTAAAAAATTCAATACAGATACAAAATATACTTATTTTCTTGATGCAGAAATTTCAGGTGTTTCCCCAAACTAAACAGACCAGGCTACCTTCCAGTGCACTAGATGAAAATCTACTGACCTCTTGATGCAAAAACAATTGCTTACTAGAGTGCAAGAATACACTACATTATCCAACAGCTAGCTAGAAAATGAATTCAGAGCAAATGAATCAGTAGAACAGACACTGAGAGGCAAAATGCCATTTTTCAATATAAGCACAAGAAAAGGCAAACAGATAATTCAGTACTGTCAACAGCAGTGTAGAAAGTGAAGAGCTTATTAAGCTCACTTTACAGTCAGGGTGGGCAGCTTAAAATCACCAGTTTTAAAAAACACAACAAAGGGGAGGTGAGTGGGAAATACTAGCAGGGAATCAACAGCAGTGCTTTATTTTATGCAGGCTTGAATTCTTTTCAGCAAAAGATAAAGAGAAATTAACTCTGTATTTAAGTATCACTCAAGAGACAATTAATCAATGAAAGAATGGGTCTATATTATGTTGCCCAAATCTGTTTACAGTGAATACGGCAACATTGACCCATAAACAACGAAAACCCACTAACACAAATGGCCAGGTCAGCGATTTTTTTCCTAGGGAAAAAATTGCTTGGCCATCACCATGAAATTGCCCTTTACCCCACTGTAGTGCAATCTCAGAGTTGGTATATTTAGTTAGGGGGGTGTGGGGGGCACAGCCCCCCCCACATCAGGGGTTGTGGGAGGTGAAGCCCCCCACTTTGTAGTGATTTAGGTGGTGTGTCAAGTTTGGCTGGTCTTCTGATTTTTTTCCCTAGGAAAAAAAATGCTGACCTGGCCATTCGTGTTAGTGGGTTTTCGCTGTTTATAGGTCGATGTTGCCATATTTGCTGTAAACAACTTTCAGCAACATACTATAGACCCTGAAAAAACATGTGAAATGTGCAGACTAGATACTTTAAATGTCTACTTCTCACATAGAACAAAAACACAAGGCCAAGCAGATTTCTTTAAACAGAAAACAAAATGGAGAAGGTAAAACAGAAAGCAGCTCTATCAGTAACAGACAAAAAATATAGGTTTACTTTCCTCACCCAGCAGGGAATCATCAGCAGTGCCTTAGTTTACACAGCCTTGCTATCTTTCCAGCAAAATACAAAGAGCCAGAAAGTCACTGTGTATTTAAGTATCACTGAAGAGACAATTAACCAATAAAAAACATGTGAAATGTGCAGCCTAGATAACTTGTGTCTACCTCTCACATAGAAAAAAAAACAGTCCAAGCAGATTTCTTAAAACAGAAAGCAAAATGGAAATGGTAAAACAGAAAACAGCTCTATCAGTTACAGACAAAAAATATAGGTTTACTTTCTTTACCCAGCAGGGAATCACCAGCAGTGCTTTAATTTATGCAGACTTGAAATCTTTTCAGTAGACAACAGTCACTTCAGATTTATGGAAGCCAACAAAAGGATGGAGTTGGTAATTCTAAATTTACAATATAATGGCAATGTCATTAAGTCTTATTTAATAATGCTTATTAATCATAATTTACTTTGAGAGATGTTAATAAAGCCTACCAAAAACATGACAGTTCTCTAATCATCGTTTGCATGAGAGTCAAAACTCTCCAGAAAAAAATTTGCCTTCGTGAACATTCTGAATCTTACATTGGGCATCCTATATGGTACAACTAAGACACATAATAATGGAAAATAACATTCCTTTTGTCCTATTGTTAGTGCACCTGGGATCTAAGATTAAAGCTCTGGCCATGTCTTTTAAGGGCAACGCTCTTAAATATTGTAGCAAATTATTATATAAAAATCATTACATTTTTGAAAGAACTAGCTGAAGTGAACAAATTTGTTTTTTTTTCATTTTGTTAACAACTGTAGATGTCATTTTACTGTATATGCTCATCCTGGAGCAAGAAGGTTTGGAACAAGTAGGAGAGAATATTTTCTTTTTTTACAAAATTTGGTTCTCATAGTAATACAACTGTATATACTTTTTGTGAGTTGCTGGTATGGATTATGACAACTATTTTCATGTCTTTGGACATAATATCATTTCCATTGTGGTGATGGGACCAGTAAATGCTCCATCTTTTAACAAACTGGGATTTGTCATTTTGGAAACAATTTGTTTTCTATACCCTGGATGTGTTTTAGAGAGTAAAGTTCCACAGCCATTATTTGACTGCTTTTTTAATCAGGGAGGGTACAAAGGTGACTGTTTAATATTTTGCACAATTTAATAGCAATAAGAATTTAAAATGCATTTTTAGTGGATGTTATTACTTGATCCATTTTTAGTAGACATTATTACTTTTATTGATAATTCAGTGCAATATGGCAAATACTGTGTTTTGTTTTTCTTTCAGTATTCTTAGAAACCTATTAAACTTCATGGCTGACATCCAATTTACATGAAAAAGAATTTTGTAAGGAATAAAGTTTTGCTGTGTAACATAGATATTAAGTAAAAATTATTTAATGGCGATGTACATGATTTAAAGTATATGTTTCTGGAAACAGTATATAAATCCAAGATATCTGACAAAAATATTAAAAATATTATTGGTGACAGATATACAAATATTAGCTACTAATCTAAAAATGAAAATGAGATTGAGACACGAATTTTTGCCAGTCAAAAACATCATTAATCTGTTTATTTACCATACAACCTAGATTCAAAAATTAAGGATATTATTACAAATAAATGGAAATGTTTAATAAATAATGAACATAATATAAGCAGGTATGTTAAGCACCATGATTTACATGCAGAAAAGAACAAAGTTTTGAAAAATTAAAAATGAAAAAAATATATATAAATGCAAACAAATTATTATAACAAATAATTCCAAATGTACTAAATATTTTTTAAATTATAGATACACAAGTAAAGGCCCAGTAGTGGATATGTCATGACCCCAGTCTCCAGACCATTTCAGAATCATTACAAAAAAAGAGAGAGATCCTCACCTGAAAGGAACAAAACAAAGTCTCAATGAGCTCCAGGTTACAGTTTGAATCTGGACATTTGCTAAACTGTAACAAGTAACTACAGTTCAAAAAACACACTCCAACATAGAATATACTTTTGTTTTATGCAGACACTTTTACTCTGAGTTATTGCAACTTCATAAATGATTTATTTTAAAGACAATGTTGTATCTTTCGACTTTTCCTAGTTAGGGGTCGCCACAGTGTAACTCCAGTCCGCTAATGATTGGCAGTAGATTTTTATGTGCCGAGTTGCCGGCCCTGATGCACAACCTTCAGTGAAGGTACACCTATTCATGCATGTCTCCACACAGAAGACGCTTTAGCTGAGAATAGAACAGGACAACGTCTTAAAGTGAGGCGACAATACTACCGCAGCACCACCGCCGCAGTTTTATCCAATGGAACTGGAAATACAGAATTGGAGCTGATTAACACTTAAACAAAAACACTGGTGACAACTGCTAACTCCCTGAACCTATGGCAACCTCCCGTATTATCTTGTCCTTCGAACAGCTGTGTTTTTTTTTTTTTAAGGGGAGGTATGTTTTTGCACCTCTTTGCTTTATTGTATGGCTACCTACTTAGTATCTCATTTCCATTGTTTGGTCTGGCAACTATGTTCTAATCCCCAGACTTCCTGAAATAGGGCAGGGGTTGGCACATATCCTATGGGTGTTCCTGGGGGTATGGCCATCAACATTCACTGGGAGGGTTCATTTTTGACCTTCCACATTATCTCCCAGCCTCATGATTACTGTGGTTACATCTGAAGGGGGGTCATGCAATGGAGACATGGAGCAATTTGTCCTACCACTGCAGCAGCTCAACCATGTCCCCACCTATCCACCTTTTGGACCACACATCAAAGCATCGACATCCCTAGCCTCCAACAGGGGTTATCACATGAGATGCCCAGAGAAACACCATCCTACCAAGGATGGTAATGCCCATCCCTCTCTGCCAATCCATCTTTTATACAAGCCAATAAATGGTCAGCTGGGCCATAGTCAGGGTTTATCCATCTATGCCACTAGAATAGAAACTGTGTACAAATAAACACTACAACACCATCATGGCATATGTTGTCAGATGTTCTGAATATGATGCATTTTATTTTGGGAAAACTGGTAGACAATTTAATCATGCTTATATTTGTGAGCATGTGTACAAGATCAGAACAAAAAATATACTGCATGTATTAAGCACACTATTAAGTGCACTAGGTACAAACGTTTTTGTTTTGTATTATTGATAGCAATTAAAATGACCATAGAGGTTGCAACTATGATGCACATTGTCACAAAAGGAGATACTGCCATCCCAGCTATCTGGAATTTTGCAAATAATTATATGGCATTTGTGAATATCAACATGATTTATATGCTTATGTTACAAATGTGTTAGAACTGTATGTCATATAAGGTGGTTTCTATAGATGTGCTGAAGAGGTATTTTACAAAGTGCTGTTTAAAGATGTAACCACAGCATGCCCTACTGGATTAGAACAGAAATGTAGCTGCACTATTTTAACTGTTTAGATGTATGTATTTTAACAATGGAAACTGGAACACAAATGGTTAACTTCAGAAAAAAAGCTGAAATTAAATTATCTTTTTGCCACGTAATAAAAGGATGTTATCTTTCAGTTTCAGTGCAGTAATAGACACAATGTCTAGAACTAGAAGTTTTCTGTATTGTCTTGGAAGTGTTCATTGTTTTATGACTTCCAAGATCTGCCTTAGATCCAAGAAAAGCCCTTGTCTATATATTTTCACAAGTAGATGCTAAATGCTACCAGCTGCATCAGTGGGGATGGGGGTTACCTGGGATAAAGTCAGATGATAAGAAATTATGTAATTCTGCAAGCTATCCCAGCAATAATATTTGACATATTAATTTTGGAAGTCTCTTAGTGAGAGAGTGTATTCTGTATTTTGTTTTTGACCTGACAAAATCAAGAGCCACTCATTGCATCTGCCTTGCTTGCTCTGAAGTAAGTTATTAGGGTGCAGTAATTCTCTTAGATACTGTCAGGAATATAGCAAAGCTTAGCTTAGCTATCTCTATTTATTTATTTGAGACTGTCCTACAATGTTGTTTTAAATATTTCCTGTGATTTTGCAATCTGATGTAACTGTAAATATATACTGAGTATCTTCTTGTTCTTTTATTATTTATTATTAAATATATTTAAACTTTTCATTGTGGCTGATCTGTGTAGAGACATATTTGTGTTCTGAGAGTACTTGCATATTTATTTGGTAACACTGTGTAGGCCACTCCTAATATCCTTGCTCTTAGTCAAACTACCATTTGTATTGATAGTAACGTTACACAGAAAGATTGGAGACTCTTTGTTAAGGGCCTTAAAGTAGCTGATAAAGAGGTGGCTTGTGACAGTAATAACTACCTTATAGTCTGGGCAGAAGGGGGCATAGCTAGTAAACCTGTGCCAGCCTTGCCCAGGAGTGTGTGTGTGTGTGTGTGTGTGTGTGTGTGTGTGTGTGTGTGTGTGTGTGTGTGTGTGTGTGTAAAACAAATTTCCAGGACTGTGTGTGTCAGCTGCTTGGGTAGGGACATGAAGCACAGGTTGGACAGAGAGAGATAGTTGAAGGTTTTGGCTTGGCCACTCAGCTGAGATCTCAAATCTATAGCTGTGGCAGTGGGGAGTCTTATTGTGCATCTGGAGAAAGAAGGAGAAACCAGCCCCGGACTGTTCTGTGGTCTCTGTGTGCTCTTAAGGAAATTGTACTTGATGCAGTAAGCTGCATCTGGAAATACTGTGTGGGTAGCTGCCATCCTCCCAATGTACGTTCCCCACTGGTGCTAATGGTGAGGATAGAGGCTCCTTGATTACTGGGCCAGTGGTGGGGTGTCACACACATCTTGAATAGTTAGAACTAAAATGACAACTGTTTCTTAATGCTGGTCACATCTCAAAGCTTACTGATCATATAGTATAAAATATTTTCTGAAATGCCACCCACTAAGATGATTATTAGTTGTTGTTGTTGTTGTGTCTTTTGGCTTTTCCCTGTTAGGGGTCACCACAGTGGAACTCCGGTCCGCTAATGATTGGCAGTAGATCTTTTTACGTGCCGAGTTGCCGGCCCTGACGCACAAACTTCAACGAAGATACGCCCATTCAAGCATGTCTCCACACAGAAGACGCTCTAGCTGCGAATCAAACATGACAATGTCTTACTGTGAGGCGACAACGCTACTGCAGCACCACCACCGTAATTAGGTTTTTTATTTTTGCATTTTTAAATATATTTTTGAGTAGCTTAATTTTAACATTATGAAAAGTAGTGTATGCACATTTAATTGTAAATTATTATTTTCCCATATTCTCACTATCACAAGAGCTTTTATCTCTAGTGTTTATTCAGTGTTTTAAGAACTCCCATTTGAATGTATGGAGATGAAAGCACTAAACTAAAATAAAATATCTGTTTTTGTTATTCATTTGGACACTTTTTTTATCTTTTCTGTTGGTTTAAACATTTGGGCTGTTCTATCAGCTATTTTTTGTTTAGTTAGAATAATATCTGTACAAATTAGATACATTTTGTAATGAAACAAATTTGTGTCCACTCTGCATCATGGTCATCTTGGAATTCTATGGGTTAGCAGTTCTATTCATGGATTATCATAGTTTGAATTGCAGAGATTACAGCATTCTGTCTTTTGCTCTGTTGTGCTATCTGGAGCAAGTACATTATATCTCTCCTCGCATTTCACTACTACAGAATGTGAATTATTTATTCTCTCTATTATCTGCTTTCTTAAACAGTAAAATCACTGAAATCGGGTCAGTTTTGTATAATAAGCCTTGTTCCCAGTTTCCTTCTTGAATGAAAAGTAGGACTGGATTGTTTTTTTCTGATTGATGATTTCCTTTGTGCAGCTTCTTTTTTCTGTACCTCTTTATTTAATATTTAAAAAAAGAAAATACTTCAACAACAGTTAAATATCACCTGTTAGTCAACAGTTCACATTTTACGATTGTTTATAATAATTTGCAAAAACATCAACAACTGACTACACACTATCAGTTGTTTCAGTATCGGCACATCTCTAAAGTACTTTAACTTTTCCTTCCACTTTTGTTAACTGCTGTATTACCAAAAAAATATCTACTTCATTTTGATTTTTTTTTCTGGCAAATATGCTCTGCTCAACAAATCTAGTATATGTAATTGTTTGTCCACCCTGTATTTCACATAATGTTTGCATTATTAAGTAACATTTTCTATAACATCATAGGTGCCTTGTGACTTTCTAAGTATGGTTTGGAAGGGATTATCGTTTCTCTCTGGTTGTACTTCTATGCAATAAAAAAATGCTCATGTTAACGTTCCATATCCATACAGTATTGCTAACAACTTCTGCCTTATTTGAACATCTCTTATGTGCATTTCTAAATGTTCTTGAACATAAGCAACTGATCTACTCTGTTGTAAGACTGGAGACATATACCATATTGACTTGCATCCGATTGCAACATGGATGACTTATATATTATACCAAAGTGTTTTGTTACTAATTTCTTAGGAAGTCAAAACTTTTATTGTTCTTAGTGTTATTTGTAGGATGCATCTTATGCCAACAGGTTTCTAAGAGATATAGTTATCTTGGACATACTACATGCAAACTGGATAATGCTTTATCATTCCTCCCAAAAATCTAATTAAAGTGTACCTGTGTTCTGGCTTCGGCATTTGCATAACTGGTCTGATTTTGTTCTGTATCTGATTTCAGTCCTTCTGACATTATTTATTTATTCAGCATGTGTGAGCTGGGTAAGGGGATTGGTCCTTGGACTTTTTTACAGCTATGACTCAAGCCACTTGGTAAGGGCAATAAGCAACTGAAATATAGTCGTTATTCTTGAGTTACATTTTAAGAACTATAAGAGAAGTCCATAAAAAAATGAATATGCTATTTAGGCTCATAGGTTCATAGGTGTGTGCTAGGCTAATGGCCCTGGAGCCTTTACAAGCCTAGCCCATAGGATTACCCTGACAATGTGCCACCTGACCTTATTTTCCAATGCCTCTGTCGAGTAGAGCCACTGGAGAGATCTGCGGAGTGAATTTTCTATTTCCCATCCACTCATCAAGATTTCTCTTGAAGAGGGCCAGTGAGGTGCTCTGTTTAACATGTATGGGAAGTCGATTCCATAGCATGGACAGTCTCTGGGTTTTGAACCTGTACCTCCAGCATGTTCTGTTGATTGTGGTAATGAGGTCTGGAGCGTGTGGTGTGGAGGGATTGGGATTTCTTTAGATGTAGCATTTCTAACAGAGCTGGGTGAGACATAGCTTTATAAGTCAAGCAGAGAGTGCCTCTAAGTAGGCAATATGAGACAGAGAGTTTTTTGAGTCTGTCCATATAGGACAAGTGTTTAAGGCCTAGGATCCTCTTTGTGAGGTACTTTTGTGGCCCTCCAGTTGTTGCAGGTGTCTAGTGAGGTGCATGCCAAATGGGGCATTGTACTCGATGATTGGCCTAATGAGAGAAGAGTAGAGGGAGACAACAACCTCTTTCTTATTGGATGCAAAACCATTAGTAATGAGATGTGCCACATAGAAGGACTTTCTGACCACAGTGGCAGTGTGGTGGTCAAAAGCTTGCTGTCAACATGTGTTCCCAGATCTCTTATAATGCCTTCTGTGTTCAGTGGACTACCATCAATGTGGTAGTTCATGGGAACTGGGTTTTTCCCAAAGGAGATGACGACACATTTGTTCGCATTGAGCTTCAGGCCATGGTTCTGACACCAGTTGTTGGTCTTAGTGAGGCCTTTCTGTAGGATGTCAGGATCACTTGGGGAGTTAATAATGCTTCCCAACTTGCAATAGTCTGCGAACTTTGTCAGCCAGAGTCCCTTTGTGTTGGACTGGACTTCTGAGAAGTAGATACCAAACAGGAGAGGACCCAGGACTGATCCCTGTGGGACTCCACTCGTGACTGGTCAGCAGTCTGACTTGGAGTCAGCTACTTTCACACTGTGGGTTCTATCTATGAGCCAGTTTGCAACCCACCTAGGGATATAGGTGTTGATGCCTAGCTTAGTCAGTTTTTCTATGATTCCTGAGTGGGGAATGGTATCAAAGGCCTTGGCCAGATCAAGGTAGGCTGTATGAACCACCTTGCCTTCATCCACAGCTCTGGTGACTGACTCAAAGAAGTTGACCAAGTTGAGTAGGCATGATCTTCTTCTTCCTCTTTCAGCTTTTCCCAGTTACTGGTCACCACAACAGATCACCTCTCCGTTCATGATTGGCAGTGGAGTTTTATGGTGTCAAGTTGCCAGTCCACACCCAACCTTCCACAGAAGGCACACACACACACACACACACACACACACATGCACACACTCACACCTAGGGCCAATTTAGAGTGTCCAATCCACCTACAGCATATCTTTGGGATGTGGGAGGAAACTGGAGCACCCGGAGGAAACCCATGCAACCACAGGGAGGACATGCAGACTCCACACAGAAGGCACCCCAGCCGAGGATCAAACCAGAGAACCTCTTGCTGTAAGGCAGCAATGCTAACCGCTGCACCACCGCAGCCACCCTTGAGCAGGCATGATCTACTCTTCACAAAACCAAACTGTGTGGGATCCAGAGTTTGGAGATTCCCTTTATCCTTGTTTATTAGGTCCACGATGTTGCTTTCCATAGCTTTGCATATCAGACTTATCAAGCTAATGAGGCGATAGTTCCCAGGGTCTATAGTCACTCCTCCTTTGAAGAGAGGGATGACTATAGCAGTGCACCATTCAGTAGGGACAAAGCCTGAGGTGAGGCTGGGATTGAACAGGGCACACAGGTGAGAACACAGCCAGGGATATTGTCAGGTCCCATAGAAGCTGTATTCCTGGCCTTGGACAGTGCTGTTTTAACCTCTGCTGCAGTAATACTGGGTGTCTGGCAATCTACTGGTATTGTGATTGGTCCTTTGGGGGGGAGAGGGGAAAAGTTGGCACTGAATCTGTCAGCCAGTATGTTGGCAATATCTGTTGGCTCAGTATAGGAGGTACCATTGTGCAGTAGCTCAGAGCAAATCTGGCTATTGCCGTAGAGGTTCTTAACTTACATAACTATAGAAGGCCTTGTGGTTGTCTTTACTATCTGCTGCAATTCTGTTTTCATAGCTAGCTTTAGGGGATTTGATGAGGGATCTCAACTTTTTGTTGAGGCTGATGAGGGAGGTTTTCCAGTCTTGGGACTTCACCTTATTCTGCATCAGTTTCCTCCTTCTGTTGTAGAGTTTGTTTATGGCAGGAAACCACCAGATTGACTTCCTTTTTTTGGAGGAGAGCATGTTGGTTCTACTGGGTATGACGAGATCCATGCATTTATGTACGTGTTCATACAGTGCATTGGTGTATGATTTGGCAGTCATGCAACTATTCTCCATTTGCATGGGTGCCGTGAAGTTAGCCATCTCTGTTCTTAGGAGCCCAAAGTTAGCTTTGGAGAAGTTTTTATGGTAGTTACTTTAGCAGGAGGGGTGGGAGCGATGTGGATTTCCAAGGTGATTAGTCTGTGGTCGGATCTATCCAGGGAGGAGTTGACTATTGATGTAGAGCAACAGTCGCCCATGTTAGTAATGACCAGGTCAAGGATGTTACTACCTCTAGTGGGGGTAAGAACGAGCTGGTCCAGAGCATTGGAATTAATGAATTCCAGGAAATGTTGGGCAAATGTATTGGTACATGAATAGTTTTCCCAGTTAATGGAGGGGTAGTTGAAGTCACCCAGTATGATTGTGTTAGGTTGGACCCTAATATTCTCTAGGGTGTTTAGGAATATGGAGTGTCTTGGGACATGGTTGGGGTCCTATACCAGACTACGACCTGAATCACTGTCTTACCCAATGTTAGCTGCACCTGAAGTATCTCGGATGAATTATGTTGGGCTACCAGTCTGGAGGTGTGTACATCCTTTATGAATACGAAAACATCACCACCTTTGGAGCTTCGGTCCAAGTTCTGGGGCTGAAAGGTGTGAAATGAGTTATAGCCTGGTAGTGCAGGGGTGCTTTCTGCTGCCTTGAACCAGGTCTCTGTTACAGCACAAATGTCGATGTTCTCCATTTTAAGGATTGCTTCAAGTGAGTGCATTTTGAGATTTAGACTTCTAGCATTAAGCAGCATGACCCTCAGATTGCATTTGTTTGTAGCTGTTACGGTGGTAATATAGTCTTTGGAACACCACCTAAAAAAGGCACTATAGGGGTGGCAAGAGGCTTGGCCAGTATCCGCAAGCCAAGGGGTGACAGATGCAGGCCATCTCTGGCAAAGCATCGAGGTCTGTCAATGATGTCATCCCAGACAGACAGATACCGGATCCCCTTAGAATGACACCAGAAACTTAGCCAATTGTTGAAATCAGTCATTTTCTGCTTGTACTGTGGTATCATTCTGGGTGATGGTAGGATGCTGCTCAGGGCTAGGGTCATACCACCTGAGCTAGAGAGCTCCTCCATGTCTCTTTTCATGTCTTACAATATTAATTTAATAAGAGTAAAAAGAGAAATAAATTGTATACATTTAATTAGAAGAAGTAGACATTTCACTGTACAGTAGTTCTTTAGACAATCCACGCATCTAACTGAAAAACAATAGCAAATGGGAGCAAAGCATATTTGCTGTAGTTAATACAATGACAGAGTATCAGTACAAAAATAAAAACAAGTAATATAGTGCATTATCATTCATCTGAATGAGTCATAGTAAGCTACACTGACTAGAATATTTCCAGTATTTACAATACTGAGATTCTTCTTCTTATTATTATTATTATATATAATATCATCCGCGGTGGTGGTGCTGCGGTAGCGGTGTCACCTCACAGTCCGGTTCGACTCTCAGCTAGAGCATCTTCTGCGTGGAGACATGCATGAATGGGCGTTCCTTCGTTGAAGGTTGTGCGTCAGGGCTGGCAACTCGGTACGTAAAAATCAACTGCCAATCATTAGCGGACCAGAGTTCCGCTGTGGCGACCCCTAACCAGGAAAAGCCAAAAGACACAACCACAACAATATTATATATAATATCAGAAGTAGTCAGCTGATGACACTAAAGTTTGGGTGGATGACTTTGATAATGAAAAATGAAAGGGTTTGATAGAAAGGATATAAAGACGTAGTAATTTAATCTGGGCCACTAAACCAGGTCTGCTTCTAACCATCTTTAAGGTGAGTTTAAGTAATTTTAGAAAAAAAAACACTTTCTACTGCAACTAGAAAATATGAAGGTCTTAACAGTTGAATACCTTATTGACAACATTAGTATATAGCCCACATACTTCAGACTTGTTACTCCAGTTTTGCATTACACTTGTTTAATTTCAGTAGTGTTGTCTTGTCCTGTTTATTTGCTGTATTAGTGTCTCATCATGTTCTTCTTTTGCCTGCCTCATACTAATGAATCATCATTTATGCTTATAGCACCTTGTAAACCTTTACACATTTATACAACAGTTCTATGAAATATATCTAGTGCTGATGAAATAAAAAAAAAACTTGTGATGCTATGACTCACTAATGGCATATTAAATCTAAACAAGTTGGAACTTTCTTCATCCAGTTTTATGTCTCAGCATACCTAGGGTGCATCTAATACTGAAAAGTCTGCTCTCGTAGCTTTAAATAATGAATAAATGTGGTTTGGGCACAAATTAATTTGTCCAGAGCCACTTTGAGTGGCTATGAAAGGGAAGGGTAAGGTATGATGGAAAGTAAAGGAAGGAAAAAGGTGTTGGGGGTTGTTAGAAGGATCAAGAGCTTGAGTGAGTAAGGTTAGGAAAGGGTTAATCTGGAGGGAGGGAGGGAGGAAGTGAGGTAAGTATAGGATGGGGTTTGATGCAGTTATGTGAGAGTGGCAGAGTTTGGAAACTGCAGTTTTAGATGTAAACTTACAGAGACAAGTGTTACATCCCGGGCAACCCCGTAAGTAGTTGGAGCATGTAGGCCTCATGAATGATGAGGGCATGGTGGTGCAGGGTGAGTGAAATGTAAGTTTTTTTAAACCCCTTTTCTCTTTGTGTATAGGTATTTTGCTGAGTTATGGTACTTAGTTTGTAATGGGATGACAGTAGAGTGATTAGGTAACATGTTAAGAGGCTAGCATGCGAGCTTAGCCTCAGCCAGTTGTTCAATGGGTACCCATTGGTTAATGCTTATTGCAAATTCAGCTTGAAGGGCTGGTTTGATTGTTTTTGTGCAATTGATGAGTCTGTGCTAGTTGAGTGTGCCGGGGTTGTTGGAGTGGGTCCGAGGGAGAAAAGAACTAGGTTTCCTCACACACACACACACACACACACACACACACACACACACACACACACACACACACACACACACACACATATGTGCATTCAAGTGCTGTTTGCTTAAGTTCAAGGACAGATTTAATGATACAGTCACCTGTATAGCGGTATCAATGGCATTGTGAATGCCTTGATGGCTGGTGACTGGTGTTGGTTCTTTCCACCGCTGGTTCTTTGTCAACAGTTTCTTCACTGAATTTAATCAGGTTGAATCAGTCTAGAATGCGTGCTCATGGGTATAACATGGCCGTGAATAACTCCCTTTAATTGCACATGTGCATAGCAAGATTAATGGTCTGGTAAATGGCTTCCAGTTTGAGGTTGTAAGTAAGCATAGACGTTGTCTCTTAGTTTGGTTTGATCATGAAGCTATTGGCTTGGCAACCAATAGCTGTGCATTAGAGGCAGTAATTTAGCTACATTTAGTTGGCTTCAGCAGTAATAGCTGCAGAAAAGCATTTAATATAAATCCTATTGAGGTAGAACCTTTCTATGTTTATTAGGGCAATATTTAGAATTTGTCCTGTCTGGATCTTTATCCCCTTGATAACTTTACTGGCATAGTGGTGCCAGTGGTGTGGGGATTTGCTTGATGACTGGCAGACTGGTTGTCTCTTTATATGTCGAAGGATAGGCTTGGTCTCCTAGCTGCAGGGTAGAGATTGCCATAGTGAGTGGTTTCCTTACAGAGGCAGTACAGAGTGTCTTTGTTGTGAGAGTCTGTGCTTGCAGCTGACATCATGGCCGCTAGTAACGGCCATTGATGGCGCATGTGCATAGTGTGATCAATGGTCCGAAGCATACTTCTGAATTGTCCAGATTTCTGCAGAATGTCCAGATTTTTTATTTTTTTTTTGCTTATTTTGGGTCTGTTCCTCATAAAATTTCTTGTTTTCCAGGGTTTTGTGGCAAATCAGTAAGGATTGAATTCAATAAATAATGGCAGGAATTTGAGTTTCAGACGTCATATCCTTCAGAAAATGCACGGTAATGCAAGAACATTTATTCTACCAACTTTCTAAGTTACTCAAAGCAATATTTAAAATCTGTCCCTATTTTTGGGGCTTTGTGCCCCCATTATTTTGTCTTTGTGTAAAGTTTATGTGTTAAGAGTTTGGGAGCTGAGGTCCGGAGAGCAGCTCCAGTTTAGGCATTATCAGACTGTATAGATGTAGTTTCAAATTTCGGTCTGTCTCTCATAACATTTCTGGTTGTTAGTAAGTTGTAAGGGATTGAAGTCATTAAACAGAGACATGAATAGGGTTTAGACTTAATACCATTGGAATATATGAGTTAACATAAATCCTGGTAATCTAGCAACTTTATAAGAAGAGTGGGGAAGTTAATGTTGGAGGTTTGGCAGCAGATGTTGGTAGCAGGTAGGTAACATTTGTAGTGATCTAAGCTGGTTAATTGATGGGCAGGAAGTTTTTCTTTTTTTTTTTTTATCTCATTACTATTTTGTTTTTTTTTTTCCCACAGATGGCTTGAGCATGAGATTTGTGGCATAAATGGGCAGCTATTGTTGCTCAAGGTGAAGCAGTATTTTGAGAAGTGGGGTCAGAGGTACCAGTAGCAACAGAACCCAGGGTATCCCACGAGATGAGGAGAGACAAGTCACCTTGGAGAAAGGCATCGAGTGGCAGATAAAGACAGATGAAACAACCTCGGATGTCAGCTGTCATGGCAGTGGTTGAGATGATATCTGGAGGAATGGATCAAGACAATATACAGGTTATGATAGCTTACAGGGAGTACATACAGGAGTGGCTGAGTCTGTGAGGGGTGGCAGTAGTAGGTCAGTGGGGGAGTGTCATGATAAGGTGGCAGTTGCAGTGGGGACTTGTAGTTTGGGGGAGGGATGGCTCAAAGTCAGGCAGAGTTCGGCAGTGATGTTGGCATAGTGTCAACATTAGGTAGTTTGGGGTTTACATCAGATAGTGCAGAGTTGCATAATGAAGTGAGTTCTGATTTTGTGACACACCCTGGAGATTGGCTAGCTACACAGGCATTTATTAATGCAGAAGGAGGTGTCTTTTTCGACACCACACATCCTGTCATCAGTGAAGAAGAAGGTCTGGAAAGGGGAATATATGGATATCTTCTAAATTAATTGATGCAGATGGTGTGCAGCACTTGCTAGAGGCTGACACGGCAAATAACAAAGACCTGTTAACAGCATTAGTGGCCTTGGGATGGTGTAGAGTGGGTAGGTTATGAGCTAGGATATGGGAGAATTTGGGGTTAGGTTTTGTATATTTTATGGCAGTTCGGCTGGAGAAGGACAATTTGTTGGTCTTACTGCTGTTAGCATATTTCCTCATGATTTGGGAAGCCCAAAGGTTATGAGCTAGGAATGCATGACTTTGGTGTGACCAATGTTTTTGTAAATGGAAAGTGGTAGATCAGTCATTGAGATGGGAGGCTCAGCGTCTGGACATTTGGTTAGCCACTATGATGGATAATGTTAGGGGAGCCTCCACATGGAGTAAAGTAGGGAGTGAAGGGTTAGGCATGTGTTGGGCTTTCAGTGCGGGGCTTTGTGACTGGGTGGCTTGCATTTTTTTCACACAGGTGTTCTAATTGTGTGGGAGGCCACCCAGTGTATCAGTGTGGGCAGCGGGAAGGTGGTTTCGGTAATATAGGATCATCAGCGACTGGGGCGGTATCGGTCTTTTTTATGTTTCAAGGATCACAGGGGTTTTGAGGATGGGGTAATTTCTGAGGGCAAAGGGGAAGAATGGCATTCTGGGGTCAAAGAAGGAGCCAGGTTTCTCATTCACCCGTTAAGGTGCAGGTGTTCAGGCTGATGGAGAGTTGGCAGTGGAGTCGGTAGAGGGATTTTCCGAAGGCTTTTAAATTAAGTCTGGGATTTGGGGATTGGTTTACTTTGTAAGAATATTTGACATGGCGGCAGGAAGAGGTTTTGCAATACTTGATAAAGAAGGAACTGTTGGGGCCTTTTTATTACCCTCCTTTTGTCAATTTTAAGGTGTCGCCTTTGGGATTGGATCCTAAGACGTCACTAGGTGAATTTCGGTTGATTCACCATTTTTCCTATCCTGAAGGGAATTCAGTTAATGATTCCATTTCTACAGAGGACTCAAAGGTTAGGTACACTTCACTGGATGAAGAGGTTGAAATCATTAAGGGATTTTTCAGACCCTTGGTTAGTAAAAGTAGACATTTAATCTGCCTTTAGAATACTATCAGTGTGGAAAGAAGAATGGCTATTATTAGGCATGATGGTCTGTGACAAATTTTACTTTTACAAGGCCATGCCAGTGGGATGTTCAGTGGCTTGTGCTACTTTTGAGAAGTTTAGCACTGCACTGCACTGCATTGGATCTGGCTTGGGTTCTCAGAAGGTGATTCATTATTTAGATGATTTTTTTTGTTGATGGGTGAAGGGATTACAGAGACATTGAAAGGTATGTGGGTGTTCTTGAACATTTGTGAGGAGTTGGGGTGCCCTTGGTTGGGCAGAAATTAGAGGGTCATGCCAAGGCTTTGTGTTTTCTGGGTTTGTCTGCAGATGAGGGGCAGGGGATTTTTTGCCTTCTGGTGGGGAAAATACAGCAGTTGAGGGTGAAGATTGCTCAGATGATGAGTAAAGAGAAGCCTCATATCAGGGGTGGCATAGAGCTTTTAGGGCTGTTGAACTTTGCATGGTCAGGCAGTGCATCCTGGTTTTATGTTTTGCAGGTTGGTGGCTATTTTGTTAAAAGGAGGGAGAAGTAAGCACAATTAGGTAAGCCTTGGTAAGTTGGTGTGAGAATATTTAACATTATGGTTGTCCTTTTTGGATCAATTTAACAGTGTTTCATTTTAGCATGAGGACTGGGTCAGTAAACGTGACTTAAAACTTTTCATGGATGCTGCTGGAGGGATTGGCATAGGAGAGATATTGGTGGAGAATGGTTTGCGGCTCATTGGTCTGATGACTGGAGGGAGGAGTGGAGGAAGGATGTGGCTTCTTGGGAATTGATGCCTGTTTGGGCTGCATCAGTGGTATAGCAGAAGAAGTTGTGTGGCAGGAGGGTGATATTTTATTCTGACAATATGGCTGTGGTGCAGGTGCTGCAGGCAAAGTCAATGATATCTAGATTACTTTTGTGGGTGTTGAGGAAATTGGTTTTGCAGAGTATGTTAATAAATATTTCTTTGACAACAGTTCATGTGGTGGGTGCAAGAAATGGGATTTCTGACAGTTTGTCTCGTTTCCAGTTTTGCAGGTTCCAGCAGTTATTCTCAGATGCAGCAACAGAGCCAATTGCATTGCCAGAGACGGTGTGGCAAATTGGGATGAAGTGACGAGGCAGTTGATTCAGCGGTCTTGGGTGGTGTCTATACAGACAGCAGATGGTAGGGCTTTAGCTGAGTTTGACAAATGTATATTTTGGCTGCCAGAGGAGGAGAGAATTTGTTCAGAGGAACATTAACTGTGATATTTAGCATTGGCATGGGTGAAAGGGAAAGCAGTTAAGTACGTTAGGGTAGATTTAGCTGCTATCAACATATTTGCATTGGTGGCTGGGTTATAGGACTTTAAGAAATCATTCCGGATATTGGCTAAGGCTCTTGCCACCCCTATAGTGCCTTTTTTAGTTAAGGTTCAAATGACAAACCCACCACTGTAACAGGTACAGGCAAATAAAAACTGAGGGTAATGCTACTCAATGCTAGAAGTCTAAACCTCAAAATGCGCTCACTCGAGGCACTTCTCAAAATGGAGAACATCGATATCTGTGCTGTGACTGAAACCTGCTTCAAGGCTCCAAAGAGCACCCCTGCATTACCAGGCTATAACTCATACCATACCGTTCGGCCATCTAACCTGGACCGGAACACCAAAGGTGGAGGCGTGTCCATATTCATGAAGGATATCCACACCTCCAGGCTAGTTGCCCACCATAATGCATCCGAAATATCCAAGTGCAACTAACTCTGAGCAAACATGCAATCCAAATTGTAGCTTGCTACAAATCCCCCACCATGCCCCAGAATTCCAACTCCTCTTTTCTTGATATACTGGAAAATATTTGGGTTCAACCAAACACCCTAATTATAGGTGATTTCAACTACCCCACCATTAACTGGGAAAACTACTCATGTACCAAGTCCTTCACTCAACACTTTCTGGAATTCATAAACTCCAGTGCCCTGGAAAAACTTATCCACATCCCCACCAGGGGCAACAATATCCTAGACCTAGTCATTACCAGCATGAGTGACCGGTGTTCCACAACTGAAGTCAACTCCTCGTTGGTCAGATCTGACCATAAGCTAATCACCATAGATATCCACATCCTGCCCCCACCCCCCATTAAGGAAACCACTGTAAAGAATTTCTCCAAAGCCAGCTTCATGCTTCTTAAGACAGACATGATAAACTTCACGACACCCATGCAGCGGGACAATACAATTATGACTGCAGAATCCTACACAAATGCACTCTATAAGCACTTACACGAGTGCATGGATCGTGCTATCACTAACAGAACCAAGATGCTGTCCTCCAAAAAAAGGAAGCCAATCTGGTGGTCCCCTGCTATAAATAAACTCTACAACAGAAGGAAGAAACTGTTGCAGAAGAGAGTAAAATCCCATGAGTGTAGGAGCTCCCTGGTCAGCCTCAGTAAGAAGCTGAGATCCCTCATAAAATCCTCTAAAGCTAGCTACAAAAACAAGATTGCCACTGATTCTAAGGACCACCATAAAGCATTCTATAGCTATGTCAATAATCTCAATGGCAACACCCAGATCTGCTCTGAAACGACATGAAAATTACAGAACCAACTGATATTACCAACATCCTGGCTGATAGATTCAGTACTAACTTTACCTCCCTCTCACCCCCTAAAGGGCCCATATCTATACTGGAAAAATGCAGAGCCCCTGCAATCACAACTGTGCAGGTAAAAACTGCACTCTCCAAAGCCAAAAACACAGCTTCCATGGGACCGGACAACATCCCAGGCTGTGTTCTACATGAACTGCAGAACAGACTGGCCCCCCACCTAAGCACCATATTCAACCATATCCTCACATCAGGCTTTGTACCCACTGAATGGTGTACAGTAATAGGTATACCACTCCACAAAGGGGAAGCAACCACGGACCCCAGGAACTATCGCCCGATTAGCCTGACGAGCCTGGTCTGCAAGGCCATGGAATGTATCATAATGGAACTCATAAACAAAGACATTGATAACCTCCAAACTCTGGACCCCACCCAATTCGGGTTTGTGAAGGGAAGATCATGCCTTCTGAACCTGATCGACTTCTTTGAAACAGTCACCAAAGCCGTAGACAAGGGTAATGCAGTTCACACAGCCTATCTTGACCTCGTCAAGGCTGAAATTATAGATAAACTCAGTAAATGGGTATAAATCCATACATCACTAGATACATTGCCAACTAGCTCACTGACAGAACCCACACTGTAAAAGTTGCAGACGCCAAATCTGACTTCAACCCAGTGACAAGTGGAGTACCACAGGGTTCACTCTTGGGTCTTCTCCTATTTGATATCTAATTCTCTAAAGTAAGGGCTAACACAGAGGGCCTCTGGCTAATGAAGTTCAAAGATGACTGCAAATTGGGTGCCATAGTCGAGTCCCTAAACAATGTGGATATCTTACAGAAGGGCCTCACTGAGACAGATGCCTACTATCAGAGCCATGGCCTCAAGCTAAACACCAAAAAGTGCATTGTCATCCCCTTTGGTAAAAACTCTGTACTCATGAACTACCACATAGGCGGCAGTCCACTTAACACCGAGGGTGTGATAAGAGACCTTGGGACTCAGGTGGACAGTAGTCTCTCCTTTGATAATCACACCACCACAGTAGTCAGGAAATCCTTCTATGTGGCACACCTTATCATGAAAGGGTTTTCATCCAGGAAAAAAGAAGTTATTGTTCCCCTCTACTTGGCTCTCATTAGACCCATTATTGAGTACAACGTCCCTTTGGGAATGTACCTCACAAGACATCTGCAACAGCTGGAAAGGCCACAGAATGACCACACAATGAGGATTACGGGCCTCAAACAGATGCCCTATGCTGACCGTCTCAAAAACTCCAGCTTTGCTCTGTAGCATATCGCCTATTATGAGGTGATCCCTGCCTAACATACAAAGCTATGTCAAACCCAGAGCTGTTAGACATGCTACACCTAAAGAAGTCCCAATCCCTCCAGGAAACATGCTCTAGGGACCTAAATCTTGTCACCACAATAAACAGAACATGCTGGAGGGATAGATTCCTGTCCCAGAGACTTCCCATACTCTGGAACAAGCTACCTATGTCAGGCAGAGTTCCTCATGGGGAGTCTTCAAGATAAATCTTAATGAGTAGATGGGAAATAGGAAATTCACCCCGGGGATCACTTCTGTGGCTCTGCTCAACAAAGGCACAGGAAAATAACTTTCTTGGGTGGCAAAAGCCAGGGAACCATGTTGGTTAGGCTTACACAGGCCCTTGGGCCAATAGCCTAGTACCTACCTATGAACCTATGAGCAGTAATTCATATGTTGAAAGGACTGGGGGAGAGTTGCAGGTAATAAGACAGATAGGTGATGGCCATTGAATAAACAAGCCCTTAGAATTTTGTTGCGAGGCTTACAATTAGTGGAAGGAGGCTCGGTGGATTACAGTTTGTGGGTGACATTGGCTATATGGATCTACAAAGGTACTGTTAGGGTTTCAGAGTTTTGGGGTCTCTTGTATGGCAGGATGTGGTCATTTTTCCAACAGCTGTGGAAGTATGGTTGCGTAGGTCCAAAATGGATCAGTTGAGCGGGGGGGGGGGGTGCAGATTGTTTTACCAGAGAATGTGAATGAGTTATTGTGTCTAGTGGAGTGGGTCAGAAGATTGCTGTGTTCCCATTCTGAGAGTCCACAGGATCTGTTTTTTGGGTCAAAAGGGGATAGGGTGGTAACAGCTAACCAGTTTGTGTGAATGATGAGGAAGGCATTTCAGTGTTTGGGATTTCAGGGTGAAGGGTTTTCTAACCATTCATTTTTGCATTGGGAGGGCTTCTGATTTAGAGAGACTGGGTAGGTCAGTGGAGTTATTAAGAGGGTGGGCTGGTGGTCTTCTCAAGCTTTTCTGTCTTATATTAGATAGGTTGTTGAGTTGATAATATTTATTTATTTTTTATTTTGAGTCATTCCTACATTTATTGGGCATTGAGATGGGCAGCATTTAGGCTGAATGGCAGCAAACTGGGGTTACATCATCAGGGGTTGAAAGTCTGGTGGTACAGTATCAGAGATCTCAGATGGCATTAACTGGAGAATGAGCTGGAGAAAACACAGTTGTGGGTTGGGCTTCCATGAGTATTGGTAGTTCACCTAGCAGGTAATGATTTAGGTGTTATTCCTAAGTGGCAGTTGGTATTTTGGGTATGGCAGGATTTAGGGGCTTTGCAGAAAAGATTTTTGAGTATGGTTGTCTTGTGGTCGGAGATCATGCTATGCTTATTTTGGAGGAATGTTTGTAGTTTATGGGCTTTGAATGGGCTAGGCACTTTGCAAATTTTGGTTGGCAAGACATTTGGAGAATGTGGGGCATTAATGCCATACAGCATAGGGATTTTGATGATGGTTTTGGCAGGATGGAGTGCACTTAAGTGATTTAGGGCTGGATTTGTTTAACATACACCTGTCTTTGTTTTTGGATAGCATGATAAAAAGTTTGGATGAAGGGAGGGGGAACAGCCTGTGTCAGGCTGGAGAGCATAGAAGAGGGGCAGGTTTGCCCATTTCTGTTCCACCTCTGGTGTTAGGTTGAATTTGGAAAGGACATTAATTGGTTACAGAAGTGAGCGGGGGACCACTGTTTCTGATAATTTAAGGTAAATGAGTGGTTAGGGCAACTCTGCTTACTTCAGCAAGGTGAGCAGGCTACACTGCCCTGGTTAATTTGTTGTTAATGTTGGGATTAATAAATGTTATGTGGCATTAATTATATTGTGAATTAAGAATGTGTTCGATAAAGTGGTGATGAAGTTTGTTATTCAATAAAGGTCATTTATACTTCTCAATTTAGCTGGGTCAGAGGCCATTGAGTGAGAATGTTCTTTTGTATATGCACCTGCTGTTTATGTGGGAGAAGGAGAAAACCACTGTATTATTGCTCAAGCAGAAATGCATGAAGATCCAGACTGCCTAAAACGTAAATTCAGGGAACTGTGACAGATATAACAAAGGAAATGCATAAATTTAACACAAGGAATCAAAAGCATGTTGAAACTATTGAAACATATGTTACTGATTTACGAAATAAAGCAAAAATATGTAAATTTGGTGATGTGCAAGATGATTTAATAAAAGACCGCCTTATGTGTGGTATAAAATTTTATTGCATGATAGTGAATTAACACTGAGCAAAGCTACTGAAGTTTGCCAGATACATGAGCTCACAGGAAAACATGCAGATATGCTTGCTCTAACTGCTACTGCAAATGTTGACAGTGTGCAACCAAAATTTAAAACAACAAAGCCTCATAAGTGCAAACCGAAAAGCTTTACCTCATTAACGCCTATTTGTTAATTGTCACAATTGTGGGGGCAGTCATGAATCTAAACAAGAAAAGTTCTTAGCTTATGGTCAGCAGTGTCACAAATGCAAAATGTGGAATCATTTCAAAATGTTTTGCAAATCAGCACTGGCTTATAGTAAGATTAGTCAGAAGCAAGCAATGAATCAAATCAAGACTGTGACAAGCTTGAATGACAGTGATGAATCTTTTTATGTCGATCGTGTTTCTGTGGTTGGTGTAATAGTTAACACAGTAAATTCATGCCGTGTCAGCAAAGAGTGAAATATTTTGTACTGTACAAATTAATGGAAAACTAATAGAGCTCAAAGTGAACACCAGATCCAAATGCAATGTCATATCAGTAAAAGCTTATGCAAAAGTAAAAGCTAGAGAGTATTTTGACACCACAAGTGTACAAAATCAGTTGCTTATGGTGGTGAAGAAATTCAGATGGATGGCACTGTAGTCCTTTCTTGCCATTTTGCAAGCAACAGCTATGACTCGCAATTCTATGTAGTTCGCAAAGATGTACAGTCATTATTAGGCCTCGAATACAACCTAAGTATGGGTTTGATTTCGCTCAGTAAAGAATTTCATCATTTAAATACGAATGAAAATGGTGGTTTTTCCACAACATATTTTCAAAGAGTATGCTGATCTCTTCACAGATAAACTTGGTAAGCTTCCATGAAGCTGAACCATGATGCAAACCTAGTTGTTTGACCAGCATGTAAGATTCCAGTAGAAATGCAGAGTAAAGTTAAAACAGAATTAGACAGAATGATAAATTCTGTTCTCACTCCTATGTCAGAACCTAATGAATGCTTATTGTCTATGGTAGTAGCCCATAATAAAAGCTAGATAATATTTGAATATGTATTGATCCTTGTGACTTAAATAAAGCTCTTAAACGTCCTCATCACCCAATGCATATAGTACAGTAGGTAGCAACATTAATGTCAAATTCCACTGTTTTATCAGTTCTAGATGCTAAGAACTTCTTTTGGCAAATTTTGTTGGATCACAACTCGTCTTTATTAATAACTTTTAGCACACCATTTGGGAGATATTGATTTTTGAGGATGCAATTTGGGATTGGTTCTGCCAGCAGAGTATTCCAACATGCCATGAAACAAATATTTGCTGGAAATCCTTATGCCATTATAGTTGTTGACATTATCGTCAGAGGCAATGAAGAAAAAGAACATAGCAGAAAACTCAGGAAAGTTCTAGATCATACAAGTGACGTCAACCTCAAGCTGAATCCTTTGAAATGTCAATTCAGATTGAAAGAAGTTGCCTACGTTGGTCACATGTTCATAGGTTCAGGCCTTCAATCTGATCCATCAAAGTTTACAGCGATCAATGAAATGCCAGTTCCAGAGAATGTTACATCTTTACAGTGTTTCCTGGGTATGATTAACTGTTTAGGAAAGTTTATTCCTAACTTTAGTGAGCTTTCTGCATCATTATGTGAGCTGACATGCAAAGATATAAAATGGTTTTGGTATGAGCAACATCAAGAAGCATTTGATACTTTGAAAAGGAGATTTTCCAGTCCACCTACACTGAGATACTATAATGTTCATAAACCTGTGACTCTCACTTGTGATACTTCTCAATATGGACTTAATCATAGACTCACAGGAGGTTACTAGGCTAATGGACCTGGGGACCTTACAAGCCTAGTCAAGAGTTTATCCCCAAAAATAAACATCAGTCAGCACCTGTCTCCCCTGTCAATGAGGGACACAGGTGGAACCCCTAAGATGAATTTGTGGTTTCCCATCCACTCATCAAGGTTGTGCTTGAAGAGGGTCAGTGGGGTGCTCTGTTTGACATGTATGGGAAGGCTATTCCAGAGATGGGGCAACCTTTGGGAGACAAATCTGCCTCTCCAGCAGTTTTTTTAATGTCACATATTAAGTTCAGGCCTTTTGAGTGGGTAGTGCATGAGGAGTTAGACTTATGCATATGGAGCATTTCAAGTAGGGCAGGGTCTGAGATTGCCTTGTAGGCGAGACACAGATCACCCCTGAGCAATCTGTATGACACCGAGTAGAGTGATAGTGATTTGAGCCTATCTGTATAGGACAGGTGTTGGAGGCCATGGGTTATCCCTGTGAGGTATTTCAGTGGCCTTTCCAGTTGGTGCAAATGTTTGGAGAGGTACATCCCAAATGGGGTGTTATACTCAATTATTGGTCTAATGAAGAAGGAGTACAGAGAGGTAATAACCTCCTTTTTTCTGGATGCAATCCTTTACTTATGAGATGAACCAAGCAAAAGGCACTGCCGCTACATGATGGTCGAATGTGAGGTTGTTATCAACCTGAGTGCCCAGGTCTTTCACCAGAGGTTGTGTGTTTGGAGGGTTGCCATTGATGTGGTAATCAGTAGGGTCGTGTTTTTACCGAATGGTATGATGATACATTTTTTTGCATTTGGCTTGAGGCCATGACTTTGGCACCAGTTATTAGTTACTGTGAGACCCTCTTGTAGTATGTTAACATCATTTGGGGAGTCAATGACAGCACCCAACTTACAGTCATCAGCAAACTTGGTCAGCCACAGGCCTTTTGCCTTTGCCTGTACATCCAAGAAATAGATGCCGAACAGTAGGGGTCCCAGGACAGATCCCTGGGGAACTCCACTAGTGACAAGTCTGCTATCTGAGGTGGAGGTGCCTATTTTGACTTTGAGGGTCCTGTCGATGAGCCAGTTGACCACCCACCTGATGAGATAGGGATTTACACCAAATTGTGTTAGTTTTTCCATGATGCCTGAGTGGGGGATTGTGTCAAAGGCCTTGGCAAAGTCAAGGTAAGCTGTATGTACTGACTTTCCCTCATCCAGGGTCTTGGTGACAGTCTCAAAGAAGTCAACCAGGTTTAACAGGCAAGATCTGCCCTTGATGAATCCGAACTGGGTGGGGTCATGTGCTTGGAGATTGCCTATGTCCTTGTTTATGAAATCCATAATAATACACTCCATGGTCTTACAGATCAGACTTATTAAGCTGATGGGGCAATAGTTTCCAGGGTCAGTAGTTGCACCACCTTTGTGCAAGGGGATGACAATGGCGGTTTGCCACTCTGCTGGAATGAAGCCAATACTTAGGCTGTGGTTGAAAAGGGTGCTCAATGGCAAATACAGTTCTTGCTGGAGATGGTGCAGAATACATCCTGGGATACTATCAGGTCCCATGGAAGCTGTTTTTTTTGCCTTGAGTAACAATCTATGGAGATGTGAGGTGCAGGACAAGTATCTGGGATGTCAAAGGGGCCTTTGGGGTGGGACAGGGGGGGTGACGTCTGCACTGAACCTATCTGTTAGCAGGTTGGCTAAGTCAACAGGATCAATGTAAGTGATACTGTTTAGTACTAATTCGGAACAAACCTGGGCTTTGCCATGGAGGTTCCTGATGTAACTAAAGAAGGCTTTATGGTTTCCCTTTGTTATGGAGGCTAGTTTTGATTCAAAATTGGCCTTGGAGATTTTCACTAGTTATCTAATTTGCTTATTGAGGCTAAGGAGGGAGTTTTTCCAGTTTGAAATGTGTTCCCTTTTACACTTGGACAACAGTTTCTTCCTTTTCTCGCAAAGCCTGTTGATTTGCAGCATGTCTTCAGGAAGGCATTCCAGTTGCAAATGCATCTCATTCTTTGACTCCAACAGAAATGCACAATGCACAAATAGAAAAAGGGCTTCTTACGGTTGTGTTTGCATGTTCCAAATTCAATGACTATATATACAGAAGACGATTTCAGATCAAAACAGATCATCAGCCATTGGTAACGATTTTGAACAAACCAATACATACCTCTCCAGTAAGATTGCAATGTATGATGTTAAAGTTGCAAAAATATAGTTTCAGTATTGTCTATAACAAAGGTAAACACGTGTATCTCACAGAGGCTTTGTACTGAGCAACCAGAAAGATGTCAGAGCAGCAAGAAAATGAGTTGGCAGATTTTGAAGCTGTAGAAGTCGAATACATTTCATCATCACAGCTTGAAGAGTTAAGAAACCATACTGCTAAAGGTCCAATTTTTCAAAGGCTGAGTAACATTATTAACCAAGGATGGACAACACATCAGAGACGTTTGCCACTTGAACTTCAGTAGTGTTTCCCATACAGAGATCAACTCATTGTGGAAGATGGTATCATTATGAAAGGTCCAAAAGTGGTAGTTCCTAAAACATTGCAAAAGGAATACATAACAGTCTTGCACTGAGGTCACCCAGGCACTGAATCAACTAAAAGCAGGGCAAGATGTATTGTGTTTTGGCCCTCAGTGTCCAAAGAAAGTGAAAGAGAGACAGTTTCCGGTTCAGTATGCAACAGTAGTAAATCACATCAGCAGAAAGAACCCCTTCAAATGCACCCAGTCTCTGATTTACCATGGTCCACAGTTGCTGTAGACATTTTCAGATTGAATGGTCAACACTATCTGGTACTAGATGACTCATACTCTGGTTGGTTCGAAGTTGACTTACTTCATAACTTGTCTATCGCAGTGGTTGCAAAACTAAAGAGACATTTCTCAGTTCATGTAACTCCGCATAAAGTCATATCAGATAATGGTGCACAATTAACTAGTGAACATTTTAAAGAATTTGCTAGATCTTGGGATTTCATTCATGTAACCAGTAGTTTAGAATATCCACAAGCTAATGGTTTAGCTGAGTGTACAGTTCGTAATGCATTTGATGGAAAAGTCCAAAAGGGAAGGAACCAATGTATTCCTTAATTTACTGAATCTTTAAAACATTCCTTATGACCAGACATTTGATTTACCTGCTTAAAGACTGATTTTGAGACAAACACAAACAACTCTTCCAATCAACAAATGACTGTTAGTGCCAATCTCTAAGAGCAATGAGGTAGTCAAAGCTCTACTATTGAAAAAACATAATTTGCAAAAAGGCTACTATTACCAAATCAGTAAACCTCTTTGATCATTATTGCAAGGTGAAGTTGTCCATATGCATACTTGAAAAGGTCATTATCATGTGGGAATCTTAAAAGACATTTGTGTTGAGCCAAGGTTTTACATAGTTCAAGCCGAAGGTATAGACTACAGAAGAAATCGCAGACACATTTTGCCTGTCCCAGAGCCAAAGTCATAACAGACTGTGTGTACCAGTGATTCAAGTTCCTTGACTAAGTCACTAACTAATGAAATTCCAGAAAATGGACAGTCTTGTTTGTATAATTCTGATATATCAAATGATGCTTCTGTATCAAATAAATCTCTTGAGACAGGTCTTGTTTCTAATTTTACTTGAAATTTGTATGTGACAAGGGCAGGAAGAGTCTGCAAACCTAATCCTAAATACGTGCAGTAAATTGCATTTCTAGCCAGATAGCCAATGCTGAATTGTTTATTCAGTGTCTAATTCTTGAATGTGTTTCAAGAAATATCAATGCAGATTTGTGCATGTATTTGTAATAGGCACAAAGTAAAAAGGAAGGATGTAGAACAGTGTGTTATGCTTTGCTTTCTGTACTTTATAAGCCACTGTAGTTGAAGGAAGTTTCAAGGTCAGGGGGCGGTATTAAGCTAACTGTACTGAGCATGTGTTACAAGTAAGATGTAGAATGCGCATGTAGAAGCAGCCAAGTCGAGTATACAATAAACTATCTGTTAAACTGCCAACGTCTCCACTCATCATTCAACACTTGCTCAGTGTGAATATTTGTGCAATTTAATTTTTTATATTCCTGTCACTAGCTTTTGTTCTTGCAATTTTACTTCTGCTGCATGTATTCACAGCTTTAGCTAGGGATTTGTATGCTTCTCCCTAAAGTCTGCCCCTTGTTTAATCCTTCTGCATATGGCAAACTATTCTCTCTTGTCAATTAATTATGTGACTCACTAAATTCATAATTTCTTTGCTTAATTCTTTAGCTTAGCATGTGTATTTGCAAACAATTAATTATTAATAAATGGCATTTTTTCTTTACTAGATTCACTGCAGTGCGTACAATCCCCCCTTACTGTTGTCATTTTCACTTTCAGATCTTTTTGAAAGCCAAAATCATGAAATAATGTCAAGGCTTCTTGTTCATTACAGCAACATGTATCTTTTTCAGGTTTCTCAACTGTTCTGCTCACACCAAGGAATAACTTGTACCTTTAGATCCATAGTGTGCAGTCTTCTGCTAAACTGACTTCTAGTGAGTGAAATCTTTATGGTTACATATACAGTATATTTCCATTTTAAAAAATCAACTACACTTTTCATGACTTGTGTGAGTACTAAACAAATTTGCCTTTAAAATTTCAAAAACAAATTGTATTGCTAAACTTACAACTTATTCAAAACTTGGAGACAAATGAACTTGCTAATTCCTGACACCATCCAGCAGTTATTAGAAAAAAAAAGATAATCTGTGTATTTTGCCAGTTTCTGTGAGGTCTTTGCCATGACTGCTGTGGCGTTTCCATGAGGTCTTTGCCATGACTGCTGTGGCGGTTCCATGAGATCTTTGCCATGACTGCTGTGGCAATTCCATGAAGTCTTTGTCATGACTGCTGTGGCATTTCCATGAGGTCTTTACCATGACTGCTGTGGCGTTTCCATGAGGTCTTTGCCATGACTGCTGTGGCATTTCCATGAGGTCTTTGCCATGACTGCTGTGGCGTTTCCATGAGGTCTTTGCCATGACTGCTGTGGCGTTTCCATGAGGTCTTTGCCATGACTGCTGTGGCCTTTCCATGAGGACTTTGCCATGACTGCTGTGGCCTTTCCATGAGGTCTTTGCCATGACTGCTGTGGCCTTTCCATGAGGTCTTTGCCATGACTGCTGTGGCATTTCCATGAGTTCTTTGCCATGACTGCTGTGGCGTTTCCATGAGGTCTTTGCCATGACTGCTGTGGCCTTTCCATGAGGTCTTTGCCATGACTGCTGTGGCATTTCCATGAGGTCTTTGCCATGACTGCTGTTTCCATGAGGTCTTTGCCATGACTGCTGTGGCCTTTCCATGAGGTCTTTGCCATGACTGCTGTGGCATTTCCATGAGGTCTTTGCCATGACTGCTGTGGCATTTCCATGAGGTCTTTGCCATGACTGCTGTGGCATTTCCATGAGGTCTTTGCCATGACTGCTGTGGTGTTTCCATGAGGTCTTTGCCATGACTGCTGTGGCATTTCCATAAGGTCTTTGCCATGACTGCTGTGGCGTTTCCATGAGGTCTTTGCCATGACTGTTGTGGTGTTTCCATGAGGTCTTTGCCATGACTGCTGTGGCCTTTCCATGAGGTCTTTGCCATGACTGCTGTGGCATTTCCATGAGTTCTTTGCCATGACTGCTGTGGCGTTTCCATGAGGTCTTTGCCATGACTGCTGTGGCCTTTCCATGAGGTCTTTGCCATGACTGCTGTGGCGTTTCCATGAGGTCTTTGCCATGACTGCTGTGGAGTTTCCATGAGGTCTTTGCCATGACTGCTGTGGAGTTTCCATGAGGTCTTTGCCATGACTGCTGTGGCTAAGTGAAGACAACACATGATGCACATCTCAGCTGGTAAGAGTGCCAATTCATTATGTATCCTGCAATGTGTCCTTATCTTTTCTTTTTATCAAAGCTTAGAGTCACTCTGCAAGCTCTATAATTTAATTATAATTGGTTAGTAGCTAAAAGTTTCTGCTATATAGTTGTCATTGTGTCTTTCATTCTGCCTCTTTACACCACCATTCAGCATCAACTAGGTTGACTGCAGAAAGAATATAACAAAATATATCTAAGAAGCACCAAATACCATTTCTTTTATCCATGAGTTATTTTTATTTTTTTGCCTTATGCTTTTCCACCTCCTTTTATGATGTACTTACCTTTATTTTCTGATCTGGCTCTTCTCTGATTTCCCTAATTAGAAACTGTCTCATATTTTTGGTGTCTGGCATCCACGACCCTTTAACAGCCATCTCCTTCTCATTTATTTCTACAAAGTATAAACACAGTTTGCTCTCATAAACACATTAATTAATTAATTAATTAGATACCTGCGGTATCTGTCCAATTCAAAATTATCACCATTTCTACAAACAGTATATATTAACACATTCCTCAAAAATATTTATCATATAGTTATCTTTATTTGTGGAGTTAATAGTCCTAAGCAGCATACCTAACAATTGGTTAGATATTACAATAAATGCAATACACAGATAATAGTAATGTTAATTTCAGAGGACATGACATTGATAATACATTGGAACTCAAAGATTTAACATGGCAGTTGAGGTTAAATGTCAATCTGAAACTAGATGTATCAGCGGTCAGTGTTTTGAAATATAGAGCCACCATTTTTTAATTTTTTTTTTAAATGAGTATTTTATAATTTATATTTATAATTAGGAATTTATTTAAGGTTAGGTGTACTGAATTGTGTTGAATTTCTTTAGTAGAGTTGGCATTTTAGAGATATGTTCCTTTAAATGTTCTCAGTGAAAGACATCCTGTTATTTATTTTAGTAGGATCCATCATTCCATCCACAACCCCTTTTCCCATTTTTGCACATGGAGTTGGGGTGTTACTTCAACAGTGACACCCACCTAGAGACAAGATCTATACAGTCAGTTGGGTAGCCTTGCCACTGTAGTTCTTCCATACTACACACACACACACACACACACACACACACACACACACACACACACACACACATATACCCAATTTAGAATGTTCAGTCCACCTACTGCATGTCTTTGCAATGTGGAGCATCTGGAAGAAACTCATGTGAACGCAGGGAGGACATGCAGACTCCACACAGAAGGCACCCTAGCTGAGAACCAAAATGGGGGACTTCTTACTCCGAGGCAACAATGCTATTTCAATGCTATTTGCTGCACCACTGTGCTGCTATTTTTACCAGGATGTATCAGATTTTTCATTGCCAGCATTGGTAGTGTATTTTTAACTTTGATAAAGTCACTGAGAATTGTATTAGGATGAAAGTGCTTAGTTTGGAATAAAAGTGTGGTGTTTGCTCATCCAAGACTACCTGGTATGTTGTGTGAATTTTGTTTACAATGTTTTGATATGTGGGTGGGGTTCCAGGTCTTATACTTATTCGCCTGACCTAGGGAGAGACAGAAGAGCAGTATGGGCACAGGGATGCATGCTTGAAATGAGTTATTCTGTGGAGTGTGGAAGCTGTGGAGGCATTTTCTCCTAGGGGACATGTCATCCTACCAGCTGCCTCTATTTCTGCAAGATAGTTACAGTTCAGTGCAACACCTGTTGCATACCCAACCCCAGAAGTACAAATAATGTAATGTAGTAATATTGGACTAAAGCAAAACCCTGCTACTTCCAGAATGGTACCACTCCCAGTACTTTACTTCCACCATGAAGGAAACAGATAGGTAACAATGCTATCAGTCTGAGTAGATCATACTGCTCAACTGAGCATAGAGATGGGGGCTTGATGGGGAAGTGTTGGAATTAAGAGTTACAAATGGCTGAACTAATGCTTACAAATTACAGCAGACAACGGATGTACACAATCTGGTGTGACCTGTGTAGTGTTCCAGTACCAGCTCTATTACAGGCTGCTATTAGAAAATCTGTTTATCATTGATCTGCAGATAAAATATCCCACAAGGGAATCAGAATCACACAAGAAATATTTTTCAAATTCTTAGAATAGTCAATACTAGGTAGAATAATTGGAGAAAAGCCCAATTAAATGTGACAAGTAATGCTTCTAGCCACCCAGTGGTATGAACTTTGGCTCTAGATGATTGTCACTGTTGAAGTGACACCCCTATCCCATGTGCAAAAATGGGAAAAAAAGGTTGTGGATGGATGGATGGATTCAGCCATGAGCTTCATCTTAAGATTCATAGCGGTTTACTATCATATACCCGAAATGTACTCGGTTGACTGTTCACATGGTCGACCGAGGGTGTGCGAAATTCACAATGTCGAACACCGGAATTGCCGAAATACATGTCGGCTGCTACCTAGGGACGGGTTTTAGCATGTGTCGAGATAGGGGCAGATGTGTATTTCGGCAATATCAGTGTTAGACATTGCCTATGGTCGACATTCCAATTTTCAAACGAAGTGGCGTCGACCGACTTTACTTTGAATAAATTATAGTAAACCATTCATAGCAGCTAGACCAGGCTGGAATATCACATCTGTTGAGTGTCCCACAGATATGCAGCAGAGTAAACAACCTGAATAAAATCAAAACTCTTCAAAAAACTAAACATGTTTTACAACAAATTCAATAGACTCATTACTGACCCAATGAATGAGAAAATCAATAGTTTTGCATTAAATTCCCCCATATAAACTGATGGATAATAAATGAGGATATGTCTACAATTGAGTCCCATAAAGTAAAATTAAAACATATAACTTCTTCTTCTTTCAGTTTTTCCCGGTTAGGGGTCGCCACAGCAGATCACCTGTCCACTCATGATTGGCAGTGGAGTTTTACGGTGTCGAGTTGCCAGCCCGGCGCCCAGCCTTCCACAGAAGGCACACACACATGAACACACTCATGCCTAGGGCCAATTTAGAGTGTCCAATCCACCTACAGCATGTCTTTGGGATGTGGGAGGAAACTGGAGTACCCAGAGGAAACCCACGTGACCACAGGGAGGACATGCAGACTCCACACAGAAGGCACTCCAGCCAAGAATCGAACCAGAGTACCTCTTGCTGTGAGGTGGCAACGCTAACCGCTGCACCACCGTGGCCGCCCAAAATTAAAACATATAACTAATATTGCCTTTTACAGAATCCTGGAATAGATGCTATTAAACGAGGCTTAAAATTTCATAAATCTAAGTCATACATAAGTCCCAGTACCCAAAGATCATTTTAAACAATGCCGGCCTTCTATGGAACAGACCTGGCACTGAATAATGGAAGTAGTGCCAGCAGAAGGAAAGCAGATCCTGACTAAATGATTAAGATAGAAATATATACCCTGTGGTGCCACAACAAGAAAAGGTGGACCTTAGCTATGGTGAAGTCTCACCCTTGTTACTCTATTTATTTATTTATTTATTTAACATTTGTTTACCTGGAGTATCTGGCTGGGCTGGAGCCTGTTTTTAGCAGAGGCCTGGGGCGAAACGCTCCACAAAAAATAATGCAAAAATAATACAAAAATACAAAACGAGTACAAACAATGTGAGCAAAGACATCGTTGATATAGAAGTAGGCACAGTTACAACTTAATGTATTAGAAAAATGTAAACGAATGTATCAAAGATATAGTAATATGTTCAATTACATCAAATGTATTGAGAAGGGAGAAGGATGTGATGTGATAGTAAGGTTGAGAGGTTTGCAAAGAGAATAGGTTATAAGCCAAGGAACCAAAACAGAATAATCTAGTGAGGTTGTCCTTAATAAGGCAGATGTGACCTAGAGCATAGGAACATATTTACATAGTATAATTAATGTCCTTTCTTACGCAAGAAAGAAATGTCAGTAGTTTAAAATGGGGTGGAGGATAGCAAAAGAGCTGCTAGGATTTTGGTGGCAGGGGTCAACCTGGGGCTTGACAAGAACAGAGTCAGTTTATTTTGAGAAAGGTTCCTAAAAGCTTTTTAGTTGCATACTTGAGCTGTTTGGTTAGCTTTTACAAACCTACATCAACTTTATTACAAGCTGAGATAAGTACAAACTTGCAGTGTTATAAGATCGTACTGATTTTATTTTTTCTGTTTATTGTTTCATTGAATATTGTGTTAAAAATAGTACTGCATTTATCTGCTTATTTATTTGTTCACTGAAAATTGTGAGCTCACTCTCTCTGTCTGCATTTAGTTGTCCTCACCCACCCTCCCTGTTCTTGTGTGGTATTAATCTTGATGGCTTTGGAATTGACCGCCCCTCCTGTAAATTTGTGTTTGAACACTCCTCCTGTGCCCATTTCATTTGCTCACTCAACCAAGTACAGTGAGATCATATTCTGATTTCAGACACTCCTACCATTCCCATCTGTTCAGCTATATCCCAGCTCTATCCTAGTCTAGTCTCATTAGCTCATCCTGCCTAATACAGAGAGAACATTTGAGTAGGCATACCCACTTAGGCCCTGAACTTGTCTGATTGAAGACTGCTGGAACAGGGCTCAGTTTTGCGTTTTTTTACTGGTTAACTGGGTAATTTGTTTAAATCAGTTTGCTTGTTTTCTATTGTTATAAAAAAAAAAAAAAATTGCACTTTATCTGCTTTTACTGTATTTGTGTTTCTTCCTACTTTATTACCTTATTTTGCATTTGCCTCTTCTTAAAAGTACTCAATTGTGTTTATTCTGCTGCATTTATTACTGCTTGGTAGTAGCCTGATTAAATTGTAACTGTTATTCTGTCTTTGCTTAAAGCACTTGGGCTTCAGACCAGTTGTTTTACATTAAGAAGGTTTGTGGTCTGCACTGTTGTGGCAGGACAGGTAGCTTACATCCTTCTAAGTTGGGAATTGCTGATTGAAGGCACAGTGTCTGTTATTCTAAAAGTGTATTTGTTCTGGTTTAAGCACTTGGGCCCCAGGCCAGTTATTTTACATTAAGAAGGTTTGTGGTCTGCACTCTTGTGGGAGGAGAGGCTAGATTCTGGCCTTCTAAGTTGGGAATTTCTGGTTAAAGGCTTAATGTGCCTGCTTATTTGATCTGTTTCTTTCTGAAATTTGTGCGCCTTGTTTGCTGTCGCCCAGAAGTTAGTAGTTTATTGGCCATTTTGGGCTAATTTCTATCGCTTTTATTTCCCTGCTATAAAAAACGCATTTGCATGGTTTTGCATGCTGGGCAGCGCCGGTTAGTTAGGGTTAAACTATTCCTGGTTCCATGAAGTCTACTATTCAATTTTTCTCTTGGAACTAGACAAACTTTCAACTTAAGCACTCAAACCATTCATTTCATAGGCAGCACTTGCTCAAAACTCATAGCAAGCACTAATTAACCCTAGCACTAGATCCCCTATACTGTCCAGAAGGACAAGGCTCTCTATTCGTCCCTACCAGCCAATCAGTAAAACAGCTCACTTTACCTGATCAGGCATGTCCAAAGGGCAGTTTCAGATGTACTCTCCAGTCCAACTGGTGAATCTGGGCATTATGAGGCAATGTTACAATGCCTCATGTACACAGACAACCCTCTCCTCCTACCACCAAACACTAATATATGCGAGAGATGCAATTATACAGCCAAACTGGAGGCAAAGCTCTCTCAACACAAGACTGGAACTAACAGTCAAGAGGAGAAGGAAAATACTTGCAACACACCACCAGTCTCACATAGACCTACTAAATCAACACCGGCAAATAATGCACATAAATACACAAAAACATACTCGGAGGCTCTAAATAAAAATCTGCAAAAGCAACAGAGACCTCCAAAGCAGACACCCAAGCAACCTCCACACCCCATCACAAACCATGAAACACATACTTCACATAATCAGTGTGCCATGCAATCACAGCCCTTAAGGCAAAAATAACATACCAACACACTAGTAATAGGTGACTCTATAGTCAGGCACACTGATGTCCCACTAACTAGGCTGGACAAGGAGAAGGTTACAGTTAGCTGCCTGTCGGTGCCAGGATCCACCACATAACACAAGCACTCAGGTTGTTCCAGAACAAGTACAAATATGACTCTGTCATTGTCCATGTTGTTGTGAATGGCCTGAGATGTACCTCCCTGGACTACATGAAAAGAGACATGGAAGAGCTCTCTGATCACGTAGCCCAAGCCGGTATGACCCTGACCCTGAGTAGCATCCTGCCCTCACCAAGAATGATGCCACAGTATGAAGAAAAAATGATCAATTTCAACAATTGGCTAAGTTTCTGGTGCCACTCAAAGGGGAACCAGTATCTGTCCACCTGGGATGACACGCTCAACAAGCCGCATTGCTTCACAAGAGATGGCTTGCACCTGTCACTTTTAGGCTTTTGAATACTGGCCAAGGCTTTTGCCACCACCATACTGCCTTTTTTAGGCAAGGCTCAAAAGACAAACCCACCACCGTAAATAGCACAAGTAACGAAAAACTGAGGGTAATACTACTCAACGCCAGAAGTCTAAACCTCAAAATGCATGCACTCGAGGCACTCCTCAGTACGGAGAACATTGATATCTATGCAGTACCAAAAACCTGGTTTAAGGCTCCAGAGAGCACCCCAGCACTACCAGGCTATAACTCATACCATACTTTTTGGCCACAGAACCTGGACCAAAACACAAAAGGCGGGGGTGTATCCATATTCATCAAGGATACGCACACCTCTAGGTTAGTGGCACAGCACAGTGCCTCAGAGATCATCCATGTGCAACTAACAATGGGCAAAACTGCAATTCAAATTTTAGCTTGCTACAGATCACCCACCATGACCCAGGACCCCCATTCCGTGTTTCTGGAGACACTGGAAAATATGGTCCTACCAAATGCCCTAATATTGGGTGATTTCAATTACCCAAACATTAACTGGAAGAACTACTCAAGTACTAACTCCCTTGCCCAACGCTTCCTAGAATTTATAAACTCGAATGCCCTGGATCAACTGGTCAACACCCCCACCAGAGGTAACAACATATTGGACCTGGTCATCACCAACATGGGCAACCAGTGTTCTACACCGGAGCTCAACCCCTCACTGGTTAGATCAGACCATAGATTAATCACTGTGGATATCCACATTCCGTCCCCACCCCCAATCAAGGAAACCACCATGAAAAACTTTTCAAAAGCAAACTTTACATTACTTAAGACCAAGGTGGAAAGGTTCACAGCCCCCATGCTAAAGGACAATACTGTCCAAGTTGCTAAATCCCTTACAAAGGCACTCTATGAGCACTTGCAAGAATGCATGGATCGTGCTATCCCAAGCAAAACCAAGACTCACTCCTCCAAGAAAAGGAATCCAGTCTGGTGGACCCCTGCCATAAATAAGCTATACAATAGAAGGAGGAAACTAGTACAGAAAAGAGTAAAATCCCAAAAAGGAAAGACATCCCTGATCAGTATCAGCAAGAAACTACAATCCCTCATAAAATCATCCAAGGCTAGCTTCAAAAGAAAAATTGCCAAGAACTCTAAAGATAACCACAAAGCATTCTTTAGCTATGTCAAGAACCTAAGTGGAAACTCTCAGATCTGCTCTGAGTTAGTGCAGAATGGCACAAAATACACTGAACCGACTGATATTGCCAACATTCTGGCAGACAGGTTTAGTGCAAACTTCACCTCCCTCTCACCCCCTAAAGGGCCCATAACCATACCAGAAGAATATAGAGCCTGGGCAATCACTGACACACAGGTTAAAACAGCCCTATCCAAAGCCAAAAACACAGCTTCAGTGGGACCGGACAGTGTCCCAGGCTGTGTCTTACACGAGCTCCAAATTGAACTAACCCCTCACCTAAACACACTGTTCAAACTCAGCCTCTCTACAGGCTACATACCCATAGAGTGGTGCACAGCAACAGTTATCCTGCTCCACAAAGGTGGAGCCACAATGGACCCAGGGAACTATCGCCCTGTAAGCCTGACTAGCCTGGTCTGCAAGGCTATGGAGCACATCATCATGGAACTCATTAACAGAGACATTTGAGAACCTCCAAACATTGGACCCTACCCAGTTTGGCTTTGTTAAGGGCAGATCATGCCTCCTAAACCATTGGACTTCTTTGAGACAGTTACCAAGGCTTTAGATGAGGGAAAGGAGGTCCCACAGCCTACCTAGACCTCGCAAAGGTTTTCGACACCATTCTCCATTCTGGTATTATAGACAAGCTCACCAGCCTGAACATAAACCCAGGATTGTTTCATTCCCCCCAGTAGAGCTCTTTTAAGTGTGTACCTTTAACTCCTAGTGGGTGTGGCCTCAGCCTTTAAAAAAATGAAGTTATCACCTTACATTTCTACCAAATACTAATTGACAGAGGTCATATATCAATACAGTTCTGTTTGCCATCATGTATGCTTCAAGATAAAATATTCTGACACCTTGTGTGTATCATGGTTTTGGAATTATTAATGCAAATATGAACAGGCAATATCTGATGCCTAGAGGCGCAGTAGGAGGTAACTGCAGAAATGCCTGAAGACATCACTCGGCTGTAATGAGCTAAAGTAAAATAAGTCTAGATTAAATCAAAGTCCCAGTAAGAATGAATGCATGTGCTTCCTGATGGTGGTATTAATGGCAGAATACATCATTCAGGTGGAATCCTATACCTCTTGACACAGTCCCTTTATTTATTGCAGGTCTAAATTGTCGGTGCAGTTTAGATGTGGCATCTAAGCCTAGCTTACAAACACATTTATACCTTCCCATAATGATATGACACACTGGAATGATTCCTCTCCTTTTTTATTCCCAAGCTTCCAAGTGTGTTTTGCGGGAGTAGCTGGAAGAAGAATGAGATATAAATATGTGAGTCTTATTAAACATCTTTTCCATGAAAATGCATACTGAAGAATGAGGGGACCACATGTGAAGAAAACTGGATAATCTGAATATAAAATAATTGTTTTACATTGGAGATAGGAAGTTAATAAACTGTGTGAAAAGTAAAAGTGCAAGGGCCTACCCTTCAGGTACTCCTGTGTACTTCGGGAGAGATGGTCTTGTGAATATTTGACTGTATAAAGGCCCTGTTGTTTGGATAATTTGTTGTCTTGTGACAGTCTGGTCACGAGGATACCAGATAAGTGAAACTGATTTATGTGAAGTAAGTGATTTAAAGTGCAGACACCCTTCTTAAGGTAAACAAAAAGCTGCACTGGCTAATTTGCCTTTGTCTATTGGTTGTGGTAAATAAAGGACTTAATATGGTTATCAATGGCTTAAGTATGGGCAAAAGAGTTTTAGAAAATAAGGATGAAAATTACCTGACGTTATCTGCATGCAATAATTTATATCAAAAAAGGTAAGTGCAAGGTTCTGAAAGATTTGCTTGGACAGTCTAGTAAGCAGGGCAGACCTTACACATAGGTGAACTAAGTGATCGCCTATGTCACCATTCTTGTAAGGGTACTCTTTCTCCATTTATGTATTTATTTATTCATTCATTTATTTATTTTAGAGCAGCATTCAGTGTTCTAAAAAATTAATAAATACATGAAGCATTCCTAATAAAAATAAAATTAACCTACAGAACATCTGTCACTCCAGGGGTGATGGTGGTGCTGCACTAGAGACGTCATTACGTTTCCTGAAACAATGCAAAGTCACTGGAGTACAGATCCTGCAATGTACAAATATAGGTACAAAGTCACCTGAACTAATGATTGACCTAGGTTAGAATCAGGGATTTTCTTCTTGACTAGAAATGAGGGGAATGATACGGTGCTGGTGAGATAAGAAAAACTATGCTTACAGTAATGTTGTTGGTAGTGATCAGCCAGAAACTTTTGGCAATTTTTCTGACTTTGTGATTTGTGTGGGCAGTTGGGATGAGAGGAATGATGCAGTGAGATAAATGCTATTACTTCTTTTACAATGATAGCAATAATTGGCCAGTTAATTTGGACAATATTTTTGGATTTTTGATTTGTGCTGGGATGAGGGGAATGGAGTTGTGAGAAGTGTAATAACTTTTTTTTACAATAATGCTGATAGCATTCAACCATGGGCAATGCAGTAGTGCAGCGGTTACCATTGTCACCTCACAGCAAAAGGTTCTCCATTTCAGTGCTGGGCTGGGGTGCCTTCTGTGCGGAGTCTGCATGTCTTCCCTACATTTACATAGGTTTCCTGAGTGCTCCAGTTTCCTCCCACATTCCAAAGACATGCGTCTGGAGCATTTCTCCCTGGGCTTCTGCTGAAAATGGGCTCTATCCTAGTCAGACTTTCTTGGTAAACAAGTGTTAAATAATAATAATAAATAATTTAGGTTGAGGGAATGATGTGGTGAGAAGTGTTATTACTGTTTTTTACAGCATTGTGGCAATGATCAACCAGGTATTTTAGGTAATATTTATATTTATAACTTTGTGATTTGTGTCGGCAGTTGGGATGAGGTGAATGGTACAGTGAGAAATGTTATATCTGTTTTCTAGAATAATGCAGCAGTTATCACCCAGATATTTTGGGCAATACTTCTGGCTTTTGTGACTTGTGTAGGCAGTTGGAATGAGGCAAATGGTGTAGTGAAAAGTGTTATTAAAAGTGTCCTTTCTGCTACAAAACCGTCAACCTGTGTTAGCGTATTGAATGCGCACTGACAAACATCAGTGTAGTTTTAATCGTTCATGCATTTACTAGCTGTAGTAACATGGAATGAGTGAAGTAGTGACTTTTCAGCATAGTTAGTGTATACTCTCGCTAAATATAGCCTTGCTTAACAAACATGAATCTAACTCATTAAAATGAGTACTGTTTGCTGTTAGTTTGTGGAGCCCTAGTTTAAGTCTAACTGTAGGCAATGTTAATTAATCTATACCAATATTATAGTGTATAGCTTGAAGCCAGGTTTGAGATATACTAGTAAAGGAACTGTGGTAGCTGAAAGTTCATTTATAGTAGCATGTTAAATTGTGACATTGAAGCGCACTGTGATATATACTTGCCCAAGTGGTAATCTATTATAATTTTAATCTCGGTCACATATGCATCTTAAGATCCTAGCTACTGTGTTTATTCTAAAATTATCATTGAAATTGTTTCTGCACCAAATGTCCTGATTTGAATTCTCATGACATATGTGTTTTTTATTCACTGCTGAATAGCCTATATTTTTCTGTTCATTACACCCCTTTACAACTACCTCTCTCTATATCTCTCCAGCATTCCATCCTACTTGCTTAAATATTTGCTAGCGACTGTGCCCTGCTGAACATCTAAGAACAAAAAGTAAAGATAAACCAAAATCTGTTTGCCTCATCCCCAACAGGAAAAGAGCCAAACTACTCCCTGAGCTGTACTCAGTCAAGGAACTAAGAAAGTATGTTCACTGATGTTTATCTCCTATAATTAATGTGATATTGCCCAATTCTTGCTAGGTGGTTAGAGCACACTCCCTGCCAAGACAGCCAGCAGCCATAGCCTTCTTACTGTGCATCCCCCCATACCTGCCCTTATCCTAGCCTCTTAAATTCACAGTATACTTAGTTTAACCCCCAGAAGTTAGTATCAGAACCATATACCCTACAAAAATTATTGAAATAAGAACGAAATACCCTACAAGAATTACTGAAATAAGAAGAATATAACGTACCAACTCAAACAGGCTGTTAGTAAGGTATTAGCCCCACTGTGCTCACCCTTGCTATGCTCGGGCTCGCGCCGGGCCCCACCCTGCCCCCAAATTCCACCCACTCATAGAGCTGCTAAATATATAGCTATTTTGCCACACCCCTCTTTATAGAACCAATCAGCATTCATAGGACCCACCCTAAATACAAAACCCTCCCTATTTCTATACTATACCCTTGTCTATTGCTCTCCCATCAACATTTTTAAACAATTGTTAGTTACAAACCCTACAATGCCTCTGCAAACTTTAATCTCGCCCTTCAAATTAAAGCCTTCCTATTGCCTTATACCCATGCTGATAATTACCTATTTTCTCACAGCCTGTGGCACCTCACCCTCCCAGGCTTTCACTGCCCAAGATCCCAGACCATTTCCCCTGCTCTTTCAAACAACTCTAATCATCCACTACTCCCCCTCCCAGCTAACTCCCTTACTCCAAAAATATAACTTTGCACTCTAGCCAGGTATGTTAACCCCAGAACTAATACTACTGCAAACTTTTATTCAGATTCCAGAAATTCATAATCAATTTGCAAACTAACCTCACAATTGATGGTGACATTCACCCCATCCCAGGACCAATTCCATCTGATGTAACCAGCCTAATAAATAATACTCCCACTAGACTGCAAACCTTGAACAAAACCTCCAACTCTCTCCTAATCTGTCACCTAAACATTAGAAGCCTAAATAATAAGATCCATTACTTGCATGCCCTCATGGCAGCACACTCCCCAGATATACTATGCCTTACTGAAACCTGGCTTAAGCCAACCACTACTGACAGTGAAGTTATACAGCCTGGTTACAATATTTTAAGACTAGACCGCACATCAAGGAAGGGTGTGGGGGTAGCTGTTTTATATAAAACTAAACTATTTCAAATTCCCCACAAGCTCTGGAAACTGAAAATGCAGAAATACTAATTACAAAACTACAAATCAGCCAACACAAATCTTTAAACATTGGCTGCATTTACATTCTGCCAGGTAACAACACTAAAACCCTTGAAGGCATCCTACAGTGGCTGTCCATAAACTGCCCACAAGAAACCATTGTTCTCGGAGATTTCAATATTGACTGGAACATCTGTTCCTCAGACTTCCCTACCACCCACATAAATTTATATGGCTTCACCCAGGTCATATCATCCACCAGTAGAATTAGTAAGCCCAACAACAAAGAAAGCATACTAGACTGGATTCTCATAAGTAACCACCTCCAAATGTATAAAGCAGCACCCAACCTGAAGAAATCAGTGATCACTTCCTAACTTATATACTCAGGCAAAAAACTGATATCCCTCAAATACCTAGCTTTCAAACTTTTAGGAGCAATAAAAGCTTTAATCAAACTGAATTACAAAAGGAACTTCAGGCATGTAACTGGAATTGTCTAAAATTACTCCCATTAGACAAAGCAGTTTCATACTTTAACTCCACATTTCTTACTATCCTTGATAACCATGCACAGACCCAGACCATCAGAACCAATAAAAATGTAGCACCATGGCTGTCTAAAGAAACAATACAAAAAATCTAAGTAGAAATAAAGCCTGGACTTCTTGGAGAACCAATAAATCCCCAAAGGACCAACTTATATATAAACAGCTAATGAATGATACAAAAAAGTCCATTGTTTTAGATAAAAAAACTATTACTGCAACCCGCAACAGAAAACACCAAAACTGACCACAAAAATTTTGGTCCAGTTTAAACAATCTTCTTCACCCAGGACATACTACTACCCCTACCCCCGTGACTGCCCTCCAAAACCTCCAGAAATTATTGCCAACACCTTTAACACTTGCTTTACGGAAACTATACAATCCTTTGCCAACCAACTAGCACCCAATAACCCAAACCCAGTTGATCCCATATCCAACACTCACCCCTCCTTTAATTTTCAACCAGTACCAACATCACTTATCAGATCTTTAAGAAACTGAAACCCACCACCCTATCAGCAGACCTACTCCCCGCTGAATATCTTCAAAAAGCTGCAGATGTATTAGCATATCCCATTTCAATATTAATCAACAGAACCATCTCGGAAGCATATATCCTTTCCATCTGGAAAATTTCCCATGTCATTCCTCTCCATAAAGGGGGTAATTCCACTGAACTATCAAACTACCGGCCTATTGCCATTCTGTCCCCTCTGGCTAAAACTATGGAAAAATGTATCCATAAGCAACTCTTGCATTTCCTTAATCTGAACAATCTCCTAGCCCCCTCTCAGCATGGATTTAGACCCCACCATAGTACACCCTCAGCTCTTCTTTCCTTCTCTCAGACAATAAATCAACATCGTTATAATAACAAGCTCTCCTCTGCCCTCTTTCTTGACCTATCCAAGGTGTTTGACATGGTAAATCATCAACTACTCCTATGCACACTAAAAACTCTTGCCATAGATAACCTAGCAATATGCTGGTTTCAATCCTATCTAAATGGCAGACAACAAGCTGTGCTATGGAAGGATAGCATTTCCTCCCTATTGCCAATCACCCTTGGACTGCTTCAAAGGTCTATAGTAGGACCTCTTCTATTTTCCATCTTCATTAATGATCTCCATACAGTCACCCTCAAAGCAACCTGCATTCAATATGCAGATGACTCTACCCTAATCTGTTCTGCCACCTCCCCAATAGACCTACAGACCTTGTCCCAAAATACCTTTAACAAAGTTGAAAGCTGGCTCACTGACTGGCAACTTCTATTAAATCCAAATAAAATAAAACTGTTACTCTTCACCCCCACTCGGAAAGTCCCTTTGCCATCATTTACCATAACATCCAACAATGGCACCATAATTTCCCCAGAATCTACTACAAAACTATTAGGTGTAATAGTTGACAATAACCTGAAGTCTGATGTCCACATTGATAGAACCATTAAAACAATCAATAAGAGACTTGGCTCTTTATATAGGATTAAGTCATTCCTAACCTCAACTGCTAGGACAGTGATTGCCCGTACACACTTACTATCAATCCTTTTTTATGCCTCCTTAATTTATATAAACCTAAGTAAGTCTGACCTCAATAAACTCAGTAGCTGCTATAATAACATTGCCAGATTTGTCACAGGTTCAGCATATAGAGCACACCACTGTCTTAACCTGCGGTCCCTAGGCTGGTTAGAGTTACCCTTTCAACTCCATTATACCCAATTAACAGTTGTTCACAAAGTCCTCTATCAGCCCAAAAGCACGCCCATACTCAAAAACATAATCACCCCCTACAATAACCTAAAAACACTCTGTTCTTCTGATAAAATGCTAATACAAACTGTTAAATCCAATAACTCAGTGGGTGAGTCATTATTTTCCAACTCTGTTGGCAAAATCTGGAACCTACTCCCTGCTGAACTTACGGCAGTCCACTCCATAATCCAATTTAAAACGTCTCTCAAAGCACACCTAAAAACTCACTGGTTGTGCCCCTGCACAAACCCAGACTAACCTACAAACTATTAACTCTATATTACTACATTCCCTGGCTACTTGTATAAACTGTCTTTTAATAAATCAGATAAAATCAGCTGTCTCACTCTAATGTATTATACTACTGAATGATATGCTACCTTGCTCAGCGTTGTACTACTATAACTGTTTATGTTCTAATATTTGAATTAATAATTGTAAAGTTTTTATGTATGTATTCCAACAAACCTGGAACATGTATCTATATGTAATTGTATAAAAAACTGCAACTGTTATGTCTTATGTATCTGTTTATGTGGAGCTATTCTCCCCGGGCCTCTGCTGAAAATGGACCTGTATCCAGTTGGACTTTCCTGGTTAACAAATGTAAAATAAAATAAAATAAATAAAATTATTACTGCTTTTAAAACAATGCTGGCAATGATCAACCTGATACTTTGGGTAATATTTATGGCTTTATGATTTGTGTGGGCAGTTGGGATGACGAGAATAATGCAGTGAGAAGTGGTGTCACTGTTTTTTACAATAATGGTGGCGGAGATCAGCCAGATACATTATGCAATACTTCTGACTTTGTGATTTGTGTGGGCAATTGGGATGAGGGGACTGGTGTAGTGAGATAAGTGGTATTACGTTTTTTACATTAATGCTAGCAATAGTAGGTTCATAAGTATATACTAGGCTAATGCCCACCAGGGCCTTTATAAGTCTAGCTGTGCAGCCTAACCCATTTGGGTTCCTATGTATCATGGTCATTTATTAGGAGGGAGTATGTTAGGAAATTTCTAGTGGTTGTATGGGGGGTATGTTAGCATGGGCATTACTGTCTGCCTCTGCATCTGCCTATCAGAGACATGGGTCCAGACTCAGAGCAAATTTCTGATTTACCATCTATTGGTCAAGGTTAAGATGAACTAGAGTTGGGGATAGACTCTGCTTCACATGGATGACAAACCTGCTCCAGAGCATGGGGATCCTCTAAGACACATATATTTCTCATCAAAATGTCTTGTACATGTCACAAGCAAAATTTAAATCCTTGGATGGTCTAAGGGTTCTGATGCTGTTCATTTTGTAGATGTGTAAAAAGTCCATCAGTGCTACATCTGAGGATGCATAGTATGACAGGCATAGATTGTCTCTCCGTAACCTGAAAGAGACAGAGTATGGAAATAGGGCTTTAGGGCAATCCATTCCAAGCAATGTATTTATACCCTGGATTCTTCTGATAAGGAACATTTCTGGGTGTTGCATCTATGTCTGTAATATCTGATTGATGTAACAAAACAGATATTTGGGTAATAGTTTCCCTCTTTGTGATCTGTGTGGAGCAACTTGGATTGGAATACTTTGATGTGTGGCACTTTGTGTGGACTGTGGAGGTGAAATATTACATAGCCATTGGAAGTTATGACTGTAACTACTGGGTAGGGGTGGGGTTGGTTGGATGAAATATATTAATCTTCTTGTCTTTTCTGAGTTTAAGTAGTCACTATCTTAGTTTGAAGGACTAGTGTTCTTTTGTGAGAAGTAAGATGGACTACTTAAATGGACACCTGATATGCACAGACAGAGTAGGTATAATTGCTGAGGCTGTCTTCTGTGGATGAAAATGACTGCTGCTGTTTGCTTATTATTTTGGCATTGCAGGACTAATGTGATTATGTGGAGTAATGTGCAATATTTTAATGTGCGTCAACTATTTGTTTGGTACAAAAGTGAAGAACATTACACTGTCATAATTTTTATCGTATTCAGACATCTGAACTGTACATAGAAGTGGATATAATTGCTTGTTGGGGGTTGACTGGATGAAAGCAACTGACCATATTGTCACTTGCTTAGTTTCACAGATGGGATAAATGCATCACAGACCACCCAGACCCTTATAACATCTGGTGGCTAGTGGTCCCCACACATCAAGGCTTTATAAGTGGATTTTGACAGGGGTTAGTAACAGCTTTTGTCCTGAATCCCACCTAATATAAAATCATCCCTGTTCATTGGTGTACAGAGAAGGTCACTATACCTGTGCGGGGGGCTGGTGATGTTGCCTCAGAAGTCATCATATCTTGTGTCGTACTATGGACAATGTGGTCTTTACTTTTTCAGAATTCTTCACAAACTCCAGAGGAATGCACAGAAGATTACAGTAGCTTGTATGGTAACTCTGTACTGTTTCTAGAAGTAACAGGTTGGAAGCATTATTGTCGTTATTTATTTTTTTTATTTCCCTCATAATCAATCATTTTATGCATATACTCTAACATTAGAAGAATACACAGAAGGTGGCAGTCTTTGGGGGTAGGAGGTAATGAGGCATGCTATATACAAATATGACAGCAGCAGCCTGAAATATGACTGTGGACATTTTTGTATTAAATGTAATCCCAATTTAACAGCACAGTGGGATACAAACAAAGTGGTCCCCTATTTTGAGATGGGGGTAGGTACTATTCCTAGATATGATTTTGTATTTTCACAAGCATTTGTTTTCTCAGTTTTTTTTTTTTTTTTTTTTAACTGGTGTTTGGTCAGCTTTAAGTTTGAAAACTTGGATACAATGTATTTCTTCCTGAAATAAAACAGTAAGATTTAATTTCTTTTCTGTATGTATAACTTTTGTTCAGGCTATCACTGGATCAAAGGTTTGGGGGAGGGACTCTAAAATGCTCCTTAGAGTATTTGTAATCCCATGGCTTCTGGGTGCCTAGCAGCCCCCAGATCCCTAGCATAATTCAGTTATTACAGGGTAGTTTTAGTCAGTAAGGGTGCACTAAAAGGATGCAGGGAAAAGCAAAGTTGAAGAGTAAGACTGAATTTATTTCTTAAATATGGTTTTCACTCAGCCAATTGTTGGATGCAAAAGCTGTTTAGAAAATCTATAAAATGCATCTTAGAACATCTGCAAATGTCGTGGCTTCTTTGTGGACCCCAGTCTTCCAAATTATACAATTATTTCCAGTGCAGTTATTACAGTGTAGTCTTGGTTAGTAAGGATGTGTTGAAAGAATGCAAGAAAACTACTTGAAGAGTAAGGCTAATAGTCTTTCTTTGATTGTGGTTTTTGTTCAGGTAATCACTGGATGAAAATGTTGAAAATGCACCTCCAAGCATTTAAAACTCCCATGGCTTCTGAGGGCCTTGCAGCACCCAGACTCAAGCTTTATGCAGTTGTTTCCTCCACAGTTATCGAGTGCAGTATTGCTTAGATAGAACATGCTGAATTAATTAATAACTGCAAGAAAAAAGTGGAAGTGTAAGACAAATCAGTGAAAAAAGGAAGACAGAAATGTAATCTGGCTAGTGTGAGTACATCAGGATGAGATGGGTGGGGTGGCATCATGGAGCCTTTTTGCCTAAGGTACCAGTATACCTAATAGCAGCTCTATAGTAAGGTAGAATGTTTGACTAATTATACCTGGAATTATTGGTCAAGTATATTATGTAGTAGCTGAGGATTCTGAAATATTATTCTGAAAAAGTTATTTTGATATTTCATTTGATTACAAGACTATGTATATATATGTATCGTGCACATCTTGTATACATTTTCCTTATTTTTTGTCTTCACTTGCCTCACCAGCTATTTTCTGTGCCCTGGCAAGAAAAGAAACCTGGAGCCATCACTGATGTACAGCAATGAATTAATGAATTTGTTAAAATGAGTGAATGAATTATTTAGAATACATACACTGCAGAACATATCATTATCATACCCAGACTCTAGAGGTAGAATTCAAACTGCAAAAAAAAAATGAAATTGCCAATTTTATGAGTACAATAAGGCAGAAGGGATATGCAAGGTACATATATTACTGTATGCCCAAGGTTTGTACCTTGGGTGTGAGATAATACCTATACTATAAACACCCCTCATCCTTTATTGCCAATATATCTGATGCAATGTTAAGATAATTATTTCTTCTTCCACACTACTAGTCCATCATCATCATCATTTATGTATGTTCATCTGTGCTACCAGCAGTTTATCTACACCCTTAGTACATCACCGAAATACAAAATTCCCATAAACCTGCCATATTCACTATTCTCACTAAAAAAAGAAAGTTTATGTACTGCACATACAAAAAAAGAGACAGGCACCACCAAAACATCTTGGCTTACCTAAAACAATAATCAAAACCCAAGACTTCTCTTCTCTTAACTTACAACTACTAAATAAAGCAAAAATACATAAACTTAAACATACACTACATTTCCTATTCATTAAAATGTAAAAAACTAAGTTTACAGGTTGTATCCATAAAAGAGAGATACTGGCATGCCCCAAATCACCATAGCTCATCTAAAACAACCTCCTAAACTCAAGCCAAAGCATAATTTAATTTAAATATACAAAAGCAAAAGATAAAGTGAAACAAACTCTACATTTTTACTCACTATAAAATTAACAAATAACTTTTTACACTGCTCATAAAACGCCACATATATGGTCATGTGCACATCACACACACACACACACACACATGCACACACACACACACACACACACACACACACACACACACACACACACACACAAACGTGCGCACATACTCTGCCTCCAAAATGACACTGCCACTTAAACCACCACCCCAGAAGTGAAACTTAATTTTATTTGAATAAAGAGTTGAAGTAAAAGAATGCAATGCTAATGAAAATACTAACATCTAGCCAATCAGAAAACAGCATTATTGACAAAAATAGGCACCATTCTAACTATCTAACTCCAGGAAGTATTGCCTTCTCTTCATTTCTGTTAGTTACTTCTACTCCCTACTTCATAACACTTTCTGCCTGCAATAATACTTCTACTATCTGTTTTGCTACATTTCCAGACTACAATATTATAGTGTGAAAGTCCTTCGCTTCTACTGGATCTTTTTCTGCAGGCTACTTTATCATAAGCAATGGCTGACACATCTCTTTAAATTGTGATGGTTCTTCTTCTCTCTGTATTTTAAACCATAATTTTGTACATCTATGGTTCTCTAGCACTATGTCTTGATCTTTGTTGGGTTCATACTCTATGAAGAATGCATCTGGAGGTTGATTCTTCACATTTTTCCAAGTCAGGCAACTGTATATCAGTGGACTCATTCACTTGATCCTTCCCTTGTCCATTACGACAGTGGTGTCATTGAATAGGACAGATCTAGGAGACTTTCTCTTTCTGTCTGATACCCTCCTCATGGGAGGAATAAAGATACCTTGTTGAAGTTTCCAGTAGTTTATTCAGTTAAACAGGTAGATGACTGAGTGTTCTTTTTCTAATTAGTAGTATTTTATATGCTTTAAGTCACATGATTGTAACCTTAGCATTTTGTCATAATAAAAATTGTAGTGATGAAACTTCTGAGCTGGTGTATCTGAAGTAATACCAGCCCTGATAAGTAATTCCTTTGAAACTTATCATAGTCTTTATAGCTTCCTCAAGTCCATAAAGGCTTTCAGTGGTTTGTTAGACAATTGGGCTGAAATGATCCTGGCCAGTCAGCTTGGTCTCATCCCTCCTGATGGACAAACCACTCAAAAGCAACAAGATACCCCTCCAGATCCCCTTCACTCTTTAGCAGTTTTACTGGTAGAAATGCCCCTGGAGTACTCACTGATTTGGTACCTGTTAACATCCCTTTGGCTATGGTAGTGATGGTCGGCACTAACTGCTTCTCAGTTGTCATTCTGATAAATGGACCCACTCACATGTGCATCTGACAAATGGAAAAAAAAACTGCTAACTGACACCACAGGACTGTCTTTGTAATGCTGGGGAAATATATACTCAAATGGGTGGATCTTTTATATTGGCGGTGATAGGTGCAGTCTTAGGACATAGTTTGTTTTCAACAGTGACATAATATGTATTAATCTGAACATCTGGAATGCATGTATTTGTGTTTTTGCAATTTCTATTCTAGAAAAGCATAAATAAAGATGATAGACTATATTTCAAGGGCTTTGGTAGGGTTTTACAAAGTGGAAATAGACTACCATCTTCCTTCTGGTGATTCCAATTCCAATTATACATGCATTCATTCATTATTACTCTACCACTATGCTGTTCTACCTTGTAATCACTACAGATAAAAGCCTCATGGTTGCTTTACCGCTTTACTTAGAAGTTCTTGAAACTTAAAAATGGATATAGTGTTTCAACAGCATGTGTGTGCGTGTCTGTGGACTCATATCAGTGTCGGTGTGCATTTGTGCATGTGTGTGTGAGTGTACATATGTGTGTGGTTTGCATGCGTGTATGTATGATTGTAAAATCTGTAAAGATGCTAAGAAGTTTAGCATTACATTCTCATAGTAGTTTTTAGCCTTTATATTTGATGTTTGAATAACGCAGATGTAAACAGAACAAGGATATACTGGGATATTTACTTGTTGTCTCTATCCATGCAGCACATGGATAATAAACCGGGGCTGAGAAAGAATAGTTTAGCCCTACAGGACTTAAACTTGGGTACCTGTTTTTTGTAGTTTGGTGCCCTACCACTAAACCATATATGTGTGTGTGTGTGTGTGTGTGTGTGTGTGTGTGCGTGTGTGTGTGTGTGTGTGTGTGTGTGTGTGTGTGTGTGTGTGTGTGTGTGTGTGTGTCTGTGTGTGTGTGCGTGCGTGTGTGTGTGTGTGTGTGTGTGTGTGTGTGTGTGTGTGTGTGTGTGTGTGTGTGTGTGTGTGTGTGTGTGTGTGTGTGTGTGTGTGTGTGTGTGTGTGTGTGTGTGCGTGTGTGTGTGTGTGTGAATGACTGTGTATTATATGAAACAACTTCCACTAAATGTTAAGCACTAGGCAGTTAACATTCCTGAACATGTACAGATCCTTCCTCATTCTGTCCAGCTATTCTGACATGAGCACTTTAATATATATCAATATATCATCAACAAACATGGAATGCATACCTTCTTCATTTTGCTCAGTGTTACTGATTAAGATCTTTGGGACTATGAGGTCCATGTAGTATACTAATTTAAAGGTAAAAATAATTTCCAATGGTTTGTGGTCTATGATTGCATTAAAATTAACACCAAAGGGAGTGGTCAACACTGTTGTGGCATTCCTCTTTAAGATTATCATTGTTTATCACTACCCATTTGTTCTTGTCCCATAGCAGGCCAGCTATCCATTGTGGTTTTATTGCTCACTGCTGTATTTCCCCACCGATTTGATTATTTAATTAGCAAGGTGAGAACACCACTGATAAAGGATTATAAAAAATGGCTATTTGTACAGAGCTTTGCTGATCAGCCTCTCTTATCACTCCACATTCATTTAAAAATTCTGTATAGTTTGTCTGGTATATCTTGTCCACATTCGAGCGAGGTATGTTATTGTGGTAGCCATTCTATATCTTTGTACATTATTGGGAGTGGTGTGTCTGTGATGCTTTAGTTTAATAGCTTTGTTGTCAGAAATTATAACTTAATCTTAAGTTCTTACTCTCTAGTTGCTTTTTTTTCTTTTTTTATTTATGCGTATTATTAAACATATGTGATTTGTATTAGCACAGCACTTAATTTTTACTTTTTGTTTTCACCAGACAATACAATATAATATGAAGATTAATAGGTATGTTTACCTGGGCATATTTGGTTACATAAAGAATAAGTCTGGTGAATAACAATCCTAGCTTAAGGAGAAAGGTCCAGATCTGCCATTGTTGACCTTGTATTTGAACCATTTTCATATTTTACTCTGCATTTTTCATTAAATAAACTGGAAACAAAAACTGACAAGCTAAAGAAATGTAGAAGTGGTCAGTGGTTAATACTGCAAGTGACCCGAAATATCATAGACCTTTTAACACTGTTTTTTTCTATGGCAGCATAACAATATAATATGAACTGCAACATTGAATCATTATTGTTATTATTTGTCTGATTACTCAAACTTTTATTGACTCTGATCACATAAAAACATTATATCAGTACTTAGTTCAGCAGTGTAGTTAGTCTTTGGCAACAAACCTCAAGCAATCCCTATAAAACTGGATATTTATAAGTGAGTGAGTGAGTGAACAGCTGCAATGAGAACGGATATGAAACTATATTCTAAAGGTGTTCCAGGGTTTGTTCATATGCAAGCACATATTTTGGCAACAAACATTGGAAGACTTTTGAGATTCAACAGATTTGTTTAAAATGTAAGTGAAGAAAGCAGTAAATCATTTAATTTCGTACATTTAAAGCTGTGCTTGTGCTCTTTTTATCCTAACAACTTTACAACAAATATTCATTGATGCTTGGATTCACCATTTCCCCTTCACTATTTTCCTCCCTTAGGATACTGAACCATTGTGGTTCTTGTAGCAGTTACCAGCCATTTACCTTCATTCTGTCCCACATTTAGCATCTAGTCAAGGCTGTTTAGGCTGTTATACATAAAGTCCTGGCATACTTTGCAGGATCCTAATTCTTTGAATTTCAGAATTAATTTCTACCACGTTTGAATTATTTCCATGTATTCTTCCTAAGTTCTCATACATCTGCTGTTACCACATTTAGCCTTTGAGGCAATAGAAGATCCTTCCGTTTATCTTCTCTTAAGCAGAAATACTTTCTACAACCATGCCCCATAAACTTGGCATGTATTAGTCATTAATGTTTGGCTGGTTAATTTATTACAACTTCATACCCCCCGCCATTGTACTAGAGTTGGCATAAAGGTTAAGGTGTTCACCTTATAAACCCAAGGTACAGGGTTTGATTCTCATCTTTGGTAAGTATATATATATATATATATATATATATATATATATATATATATTGTTCCAGAGAAAGGTGTCACTGCAATTCTGAAAAATCATTTTTTATTAAAGCAGTCATACAAACTCCATCAATATTCCATACTGAAAACTTCTGGCTGTCAAACTATGCAGTCCTCCAAACTTGCTTTCATTTTAATAACTGAACATATCTTCTGAGATTATAGCCATCAGTCCTGTCATCAAATTTAAGATAGCTTATATCAGTCCTTATTTGACTACTGCTGAATATTTTACAATCACATCAAATCAAATATTTTGACCACAATGCTTCTCTTTTTGCTATTAGAAACCAAGTTCAATAGTCTGACAGAAGTTCTGTTTGTGGTCTATACTCTTGTGGCAGGAGAGGTAGCTTACACCCTTCTGAGTTGGGAATTGCTGGTGAAAGCTTATTGTGCCTGTTATTCTAAGTGTCTCTGTTCTGGTTTAAGCAGTTGGACTCCAAACCACTTATTTTACTTCAGGAATGTTTATGATCTACACTCTTGTGGCAGGAAAGGATAGCCTATGCCCTTCTAAGCAGGGAACTGCTGGTTGAAGGCTTATTGTGTCTATTATTCTAAAAGTGTCTTAGTTCTGGTTTAAGCACTTGGGCTCCAAAGCAGTTATTCTACATTAAGAAGGTTTGTGGTCTACACTATTATGGGAACAGAGAGTAGCATCCACACTTCTGAGCTGGGAATTGCTGTTGTGAGACTTATTGTGCCTTTATTAGATTGACTAGAAGGCTAGCATGTTAAAAAATTTGAATATCAGTTCCTGGGGTGTTTGGCAACCACAATAATTGAGAAGCAGGGGATTGCTGATTTCTGCTAAACTCTTCAAAAGCTAAGACTTGCATTACTATATACACTAAGTATTTGTTTCTCACATTGTTTTTGTCACAGATACATTGTTTCCATTTTGAATATCTCTACTTTTTGCCTTTTTTACACTCTTTATTTAGAACAGCCTTGGTTCTGCTTTAGTGAGAGTAAAGGCAACCTGAGTAATTTGTTGGCCCATGATTGTGTAAAGGAAAGTAGAGTATGCTGGTTTTGATTGGCCACAGGGCCTTATTTGTATTTTTTATTGAATCTCCTCTGCTATTTAAGTGCCACAGTTGCACAACACTTGGCTCATAATCTACGAGCAAGATAAGACTTACATTGCCCTATCCACTGTTTTAGCATTGTTTTTGGCATTTTTGTCACAGATGTATTAGTTGAGTGTTTCTGTGCTGAATATCTGTACTTTCTGTCCTTTCATACAGTATTTAGTTAGAAGTGCTTCTCCATGCAGTGGCAGCTAGCAATGATCTGTATAGTCACCAATATCTCTCTGTGTAGACATCAATCTCTTGCAGTGTAAGTTTTCTATAAAATACCCTTACTGTCTAGACAGATTTTGTTAACTACTAGAGTATATAGTTTGCGCATAGCTGAGCACCACTCATCAAGTTCCTTGTCTTATTGAGCTATTCAGAATTTAAATTTCGCTCACTTTTCCCTAGTAGATCTGTAGCCATAGACATGCACTTTCTGAGTCGCTGTGTGGCCAATCTAGTTGAGATAGGCATTTTAAAGCATTGTAGCAATTGCCTCATGTACACTTATAACCCACTTAGTCTTAAAAAACAGGATTAAATATATGAAAAGTGTAAACACACTTTAACTCTGACCTCTCTTATACAACTAATACTAATCTTTTAGAGTTGCCAGTGACACTCACTCCTACTGCACAGGTAAAGACCCTACATATAAAACGATTTATGCTACGGCACATACAGGTAACCTTCCTAAATCTCTAAGACCACCTCCACAGCATAATCAAAAAAATGGTCCAAAGCCATCACATAAACACTCCATTAAAACTCCACCCACATATACACATAGTAACACTATCCAATGCCTCTACTGCTAAGCCATTAAGGTAAACCAGTTCACAGCCAAATTGAGTGTTCATTGCTGATTCTATATGGAGGCACACTGATGTCCCTCTTACCAGACTGAGTAAGGAGAGAGTCATGGTTAGCTGCCTTTCTGAGATAGGATCTGTCAAGTCACACAGGCACACAGGTCTTTGAGACACAGGTACCAGTATGACTCTGTCATAGTCCATATGGGTGTTAATGACCTGAGATGTACCTCAGTTGACTATATGAAGTGATCACACAATCAAGCTCACTGCTTATCTGTTTCAGGCAGGTATGAGCCTAGTACTGAGCAGCATACTACCTTCTCCAAGGATGATGCCATGTTACCAGCAGAAAATGACTGATTTTTAACAATTGGCTTGGCTTAGCTTCTGGTGTCAATCCAGGAGCATACAATATTTGACAGCTTGGGAGGAGATGGTTGACAGACCACACTGCTTAGACAGAGATGGTCTGCACTTATCCCTTAGGCTTTTGGATATTGGGAAAGATGTTTTCCTTTCCCATAGTGCCTTTTATGTGCAATGCCAAACTGATAGACCTCCTGACTTAACCAAACCTATGAAGGAATATCTGAATGTGATACTACTCAATGCTAGAAGTCTTAACAAAAATCTCCATTCTTTGCAAGCCTTTCTCTCCCTGGAGAATGTAGACATCTGTGTAGTAACAGAGACATGGTTTAAAGTCACAGAGAATACCCCAGCAATACAAGGTTATAATGCCTTTCACACCTTTAGACCAGTTGCTGCACATGAGAGAACTAAAGGTAGAGGAGTCTAAGTCTATAATAAAACCAACCTCACATCCAGACTAGTTAAAGTGTATGAGTGTATGATCTACTGGAACTCATGCATGTGCAACACACCATAAACAGGGTCTGGTACAATATCCTTGCAATCTATAGGTCCCCCTCCATGTCCCAGGAAACCCATATTACCTATCTCAATGTACCAGAGTCCCTCGATGTTCAACCCATTATAATATTCATGGGGGATTGTAACTACCCCTCTATAGATTGGGAATCCTACATCATTTCTAATGCACAAACCCAGTGATTCCAAAACGTTGTTAATACCAACATCCTGGAACAGTGGTCCATTATCCTACCAGAGGTGCAAAGAACCATGACCTTGTACTCATGAATATGGGGAGCTGATGTTCTTTATCCAATAGCTCATAAGATCTGACCATAAGGTAGTACTTCTTGAAATAACAATTAAATCCAGGGATCCAGCGAAACCAAAAGTCTTTAAGAGCTACTACAAGAGTCTAACTTCTCTCTACTTAGCAAACCCTTGGCTAAATTCCAAGCACCCCAAACACAGTAAACAGCATAGCATATGCTGAGCTATTTACAAAATCTCTGTACAGACATATTGATATCTGTATAAAGCAAGCTGTGCCCACTCATATTAAGAATAAGACAAACTCAAAATACAAGCCACATTGATGGAATCACAATATCAATTGGTTATACAACAAAAGAAAAAAAGCTTGGCCAAGAGTAAGAGAAACAAAGCCATACATACTAAAAGCCCCCGACCAATGTAAACCAGCAGCCAAGAGGGTTAATTAAAACTTCAAAGGCTAAATTTGAAGAAAAAATAGCTTCCCAGGCAAAAGACAACCACAAAGCTTTCTATAGCTATGTCCGTAACCTCAGGGGAAATGCACAACAGTTAGCAGAACTTATTGTAAATGGCATCACCCCCACTGAAACCTTGGGCCGTTTGGAAAAAGAAGCAGCTGAGGAAAGGTGAAAATATAAAGAACAAAATCTAGAGATTTTTTTAAAGGTGTAAAAAAGAAATATGGACATGGGAAACAAAGACAGATCTGATATGGTGCAATATTTATGCAAAGGAGAAAGCCAAATTAATCAATACAAAAATGCAGCCCCACAGATACTCAAAGATAAATATAGGCAAAGGCACATAGATATGAACATGTTCACAATATACGATCACAAAGGGGGAATATAAAACAGAATATTAGTAAAGCAAAAGTTAAAAAAATAGAAGCTGAAGTTATGGAATACGTGTGAAGTGAAATATTTAGTGTAGAAAATCTAACACAGCTTATATCACAGCATGATGGAACAAGTCCCCAAAGTAAGGAGAAACAGGCAGATCAGGAGACATCTGAAGAAGAAATCTGGATATGGGAAAGAAAAAGAGATTTAATATGGTGCAATATTTATGCAAAGGAGAAAGCAAAACTGATCAATACAAAAAGAGCAGCACCAAAGATATTTGAAGAGAAATACAGGGAAAGGCATCCAGATATGGAAAATTTTACAATACAAAAAAATAAGAAAACAAAGATGGAAAGTAGAAAGGAAGATTAGTAATGTTGAAGTTAAAGAAATAGAAACTAAGGATTTGGATTACCTGAGAAGTGAAGGATTTAGTGTAAAAAATCTAACTCTGATAACACCACAGCAGGAGAGAATAATGACTCCCCAAATTAAGGAGACCAGTGGAATGGAAAACATCTGATTAGTTGCCATATGAAGATAGTTTGGAGCCTTTAGCAGAAAGCTAGCATAATAGTTCAGTTGGAGTTGCACAGCAAGGGAAGGAACAGGAAACTGTGGCAACTCTAATCCAGTCAATGTTGTGGAGTGATACGCCAGTGAGTTCCCATATGAAAGAGCAACTATGTCACAGGATGAAACTGAAGAGAATATGGCTCAGGAAGATGCTCTGGAACTTTCTCTAAAATGCCCACAGGAAGTGGAAAACAAATAATATGTCCTTAGTTTAGAAGAAAATGATCTAAGAGAAGAGTTGGTTGATTTAATAGAGATGGAGAGATATATTAAGATCAATGAAAGAAATATACTACAGAAAGTCAATAAGACCCAAAATGTTAGAAGTCTGATAAAACAAATGAACACAACAATCAGGACTGTTAATAGAAATTCATGTGATATAACAGACGTAAATATATTACTGTGCAGCTAAATTAATAACAGATAAAGTCGTACCATAAAAACACAGGGCAGTAAGGGAAAGGAAGGGGAGAAATCAAATTCCATCATGCAAGTATCGAACAAAGAAAACTATAAAGTAATTAAGACAAGAAGTGTCACTGTTAGAAGAGTACAGAAGAGGGAACAGTTCAACAGAAATACTCAGAAAGATAGATGTGATAAAAGTAAAGTGCAGTTTCAGAACAGATCAGGATCTATTGTACACTATTGCAAATAATAAACTAAAGATATCATCAGCCCAGGCAGAAAAACTTAGAAGATATGCAGATAAATATAAAGGAACAGTACAAAATAAGCAATTTATTCATGACCCAAAAAAAAGTTTTATAGAGAATTGGGAAACAAGGTAAAAAGAACTGAAACATCAGAAAAAAAAAGAAGAAATAGAAACATTTTGAAAAAATATTTAACAAGATTCTGTGAAACATAACAAAGATGGTGAATGGATAGAAGAAGTAAAAGAAAAAATAAGAAGTTCAAATGTACAGGAAATGAAATTGGATAAAGTAAAAGACAGAGAAATTTAAATAAAATTAAGAAAAGCTCCCAACTTGAAAACCCCAGGCCTAGATGAGGTACCTAATTTCTGGCTAAAACCGTTAACATCTTTACATCAAGATTTGGCCATGAGTAAGAACTATTTATATGCACAGCTCAAACAGATGCCAACCTGGTTAACAACAGGAAAAACAATACTTCTCCTCCTTAAGAGTGAATCTGCAAGCTATCCTAAAATCTATAGACCAGTAAGTAACTTGCTTGCCAACAATGTATAAACTACGCATTGGAATTGATGACCAGACAATAAAAAAGTACATAAAAAACTTGGTACCCTATACAGAAATTAACAATTTCTAACAAGCAACACAAAAGCCACCATTGCAAGAACACACCTTGTCTCTACCCTCCTCTATGCCTTACCTGTTCTCACCAACCTGAAAAAATCAGATTTAGGTAAACTAGACACTTGCTGTCATGAAATTGCAAAGTTTGCCACTGATTTTACCTATAGATCTCACCACTGTCTCGCACTAAGACAACTCATCTGGTTAGAACTGCCCAGTCTTCTTCTTCTTCTTTCGGCTGCTCCTGTTAGGGGTTGCCACAGCAGATCAACTGTTTCCATTTCTTCCTGTCCTCTGCATCTTGCTCTGTCACACCAACCACCTGCATGTCCTCTCTCACCACATCCATAAACCTTATCTTAGGCCTCCCTCTTTTCCTGTTACCTGGCAGCTTCATCCTTAGCATCTTTTTCCCAATATACTCTGCATCCCTCCTCAGCACATGTCCAAACCAACGTAATCTTGCCTCTCTGGCTTTGTCTCCAAACCTTCCAACCTGGGCTGACCCTCTAATATACTTATTCCTAATCCTGTCCATCCTCGTCACACCCAGTGCAAATCTTAACATCTTCAACTCTGCCATGTCAAGCTCTGACTCCTGCCTTTTGTCAATGCCACTGTCTCCAACCCATATAACATAGCTGGTCTCACTACCCTCTTGTAGACCTTCCCTTTCACTCTTACTGGTATTCATCTGTCACAAATCACTCCTGACACTCTTCTCCACCCACTCCATCCTGCCTGTACTCTCTTCTTCACCTCTCTTCCACACTCACCATTACTCTGAACTGTTGATCCCAAGTACTTAAACTCATTCACCTTCGCCACCTCTACTCCCTGCATCCTCACCATTCCTCTATCCTCCCTCTCATTCACACAGATATATTCTGTCTTAGTCCTGCTGACCTGCATTTCTCTTCTCTCTAGAGCATATCTCCACCTCTCCAGGGTCTCCTCCATCTGTTCCCTACTCTCACTACAGATCACAATATCATCTTCAAACATCATAGTCCACGGGGACTCCTGTCTGATCTTGTCTGTCAACCTGTCCATCACCATTGCAAATAAGAAAGGGCTCAGAGCTGATCCTTGATGTAATCCCACCTCCACCTTAAACGCATCTGTCACTCCCACCGCAGACCTCACCGCTGTCACACTACCCTCGTACATATCCTATACCACTCTTACATACTTCTCTGACACTCCCGACTTCCTCATACAATACCACAACTCCTCTCTAGGCACCCTGTCATATGCTTTCTCTAAATCCACAAAGACACAATGCAACTCCTTCTGACCTTCTCTGTACTTCTCCATCAACACTCTCAGAGAAAACATCGCATCTGTAGTGCTCTTTCGTGGCATGAAACTATACTGCTGATCACTAATCATCACCTTCCTTCTTAACCTAGCTTCCACTACTCTTTCCCATAACTTCATGCTGTGACTGATCAGTTTAATCCCTCTGTAGTTACTACAGCTCTGCACACCACCCTTATTCAACTGCCCAGTCTATTAACTTATAATCAACTTACCATGGCCCACCAACTACTTCATCAACCAGATAAAACATCTGCCCTTCAAAACCTCCTACATCTCTACTCTAGTAATTGGATCCTGCATTCCACTAACAAATCATTATTAAACATATCCAAAGCTAACAATGCCACTGGAGACTTCCTTTAGTCAAACTGCATAGCCACAATTTGGAATTCTCTCTAAACATAAGATCTACTACTAGCACTATAAGCTTTAAGAAGCACTCAAAACCCACATAACTAATACATGGCTATGCTCTTGTACTAACCCTGGTTAACAAAAATTTTATAGAGGGCAGTTATAGAATTATAGGCATGTATCCTCTATATTGAGCTCTGAATTTTGTATGTTAGATCTTATCACAATATGCTTGTATTAACTCTAAAAACAATGTATTGAGAATCTAAGCAAATGGCAAAGCTGTTTTCTGTCTGTTCATCATCGTTGCATACAGTCTGACAAGTTACTTTGCCTCTATGTACATTTTTCTATGTTCTATCTTTGTACATTTTTTCTGTGTTGTAGCTTTGTACATTTTTTTTGTGTTAATAATGTGGAGCTTTTCTCACTGGACCTCTGCTGAAAAAGGACTGTTTGTCTATCTGGACTTTCCCAGTAAACAAATGTAAATAGATAAACAAATAAAAAACAAAACACACTCATGGCAATAGAACTAAAGGGTAACAAAAGAAAGTCATATGGAACAAAGGATCATTTTTTGTTGAATAAAGTCATAGTGGAGAACTGTAAAAAGGGGAAGAACCCAAGTAAGGCATGACTGGTCTACAGAAAAGCATTTGACAGCATCCCACATTCATGGATAAAAGAGTGCTTACAAACCTATAGGATATACCCAACACTGATCAATTACATTACAGCGACCATGAAATAGTGGCAAACCACTTTGCAGTTAAGCCATGATAAAGGGCACATTATAATTACAAGATAAAAATTCAAAGGGGGATATTCTAGGGTGACTCTTTGTCATCACTGTTATTTTGCCTTGCCCTTAACCTATTAAGCTGTCAACTTAACAGATGAAGTCATGGTTACAGTTTGTACAGTGTAAAGACTTATCTTCTTTTTGTGGATGTTTTAAAACTATACAGTTTGTCAGATGAGGACCTGAAAGCATAACAACAAGTGGTCAAAACTTTCTCAGATGGTATAAGAATGTCATTTGGTCTTGATAAATGTGCAAAAGCAACCTTTAAAGCAGGAAAACTGCATCACCAAGAAAATCTTAGTCTGGGACAGGAATATGGTATAAAAGAATATAAGCAAGATAGAGTGTGTAAATATTTGGGAACTAATAAAGGATCAACAATAAAACATGGTCAAATGCAAATAAAATTTAGTAAGGAATATTTTAGGAGACTAAAACTAATACTGAAACCAGTTCAGACATTTAGGATCAAAGTCAAAGCTACAGACAAATGTGTTCTTCCAGTCGTAACTTACGGTTTTGGAGCGAGTGACTGGCCCCAAAAGGTGTTAGATAAGTTGGACAGGAAAAACAGAAAAATGCTTCCTGCTTATCAAATGATTTATAAAAATCAGTATATACCAAGATTATATAGTCCCCATTCTGAAGGAGGTATGGGCTTCCTCGAAACTGATTACACAAATAGATCTGCAATCATAACACTGCATACATATCTGCTGACCTCACAAGATCCAAACATAGTGAAAGTTTTAAAACATGAGGAGAACAAGTCTAAGATGATTTCCCTACTTAGTTTAGCAGAAGCGTATTGGTGTCAAGCGGGAATGGGAAATCAAACCAGATGTAGATAAAAGGCAGCAACTGAATGTGTCAAAAAACAAAAGAAAGAATACAAGGGGAAAGATCAGACGAGAAGCAAGAAATATGGAAAGTACATAAATATAGTTGCAAGTACAGAAAACTCTAACAACCTCATGTCGATCAGGACTGAATGCAGGAATGGTTAAAGAGAGGTGAATTTAAACCAAAAGATGAAACATTAATACTGGTGGCCCAGGATAGTGAACTACATATACATTGGTTTACAAAGTCTACTGAACATGTGGGAGAAACAAACAAATGCAGGTATTTTAAAACAGAATTGGAAACAATCGCACATCTTGTTGCTGGGTGTGATAAACTAATGGCAGAAAGACTGTATACAGAAAGACATAATAATATGTCAAGAATGTTGCATTGAGGATTGTAAAAACATTATAATATTAAAGTAGCTGACAAACATTGGAAGCATAAAGCATTATAGAAAATGATGAAGTTTATATCACATGGAATTACCTATTACTAACAGTTCAAAAAAAAAATGTGAAAAAAAAACAGATATAGTAGTCCATGAAAAGAAGACAAAAGTAACATTGATCATCAAAATTGCTAAACCCAGTGACTACAGTGTGTTATGTACAGAGAGACACAAAGTCATAAAATACCAGGATTTACATACTGAAATGAGGGCAATGTTGAAGAAGGATACTCAGATAGTTCCAATAGCAGTAGAGGCAATGGGTCTTATAAAAAATAATTTATAATCTTACTTTGGCATGTTACCGATACATGTAACTCCATATGAATTGCAGAAAGAGCCATTTCTGGGCACATTGCGGGTGTTGCGAGGAGTACTTTTAGCTTATATCAAAGAATGAAATAATATTAATTTCATGAACTTTAATCATACTTTGACATAGTAATGGGATCCATTCCTTTCATGGTATTAGAAAGCCAAAATACTTGAAGAAGTTAAACCGAACAAAACCAGAGGCCATTGCCAACCTTTTGGCTGACGTGTTCAGCTCAAATTTCTCCCCCACTCCTCTCGATAATGCAAAGGAAAAAAACACATACTTCAGTCCCTTCAGAAATTACTAAGGAACAGGTCATCAATGTACTTTCCAAGACCAAAAATAATGCACTGATGAGCCCATCCCTAGATGTTTTAAAAAATATCATGAAACTTGGCCTCATTGGTGCATTTGAATCACTTTTCAACTGGACCCTACAGTCAGGTTTTGTGCCCAAAGAATGGAAGATGACTACAGTCATTCCCCTGCATAAAGGTGGGCCATCTACTGATCTGGGTAACTACAGGCCCATAAGTCTAACCAGCCTCATATGTAAGGCCATGGAAAGAATCATCATGAACATGATAAATGAAGACATAGATAACCTGCAAACTCTGGACCCATCACAATTCAGCTTTGTTAAAGGAAGTTCATGCCTATTAAATCTGGTGGACATTTTTTGAATGGATCACCAAAGAATTGGATGAAGGCAGGACTGAGCACACAGCTTATCTCTACCTGGCCAAGCCTTGTGATACAATACCCTCACTCAGGTATTATAGACTAACTCATTTATTTAGGTATAAACCCTTTTATCACCCACTGGATAGCCAACTGGCACACTGATAAGACCCAGGAGGTCAAAATAGCTGAGGACACCTCCACCAAGAGGCCAGGCACTACTGTAGTCTCCCAGAGCTCAGTCCTGGGCTCGCTCATTTTATGCATCTATTTCTCTGAAATGGAAGCAAATGCTGATGGCTGACTAAGTTTTCAGATGAATGCAAGTTGGGGGTTATCATCACCTCTCCTGCAAACACTAGCATTATTCAAGAAGGTCTATCTCTGACTAACAAATGGTGCCAAAGCCATGATCTTAAACTCAATGCTAAGAAATGCATAATTACACTGTTTGGGAAGTCAGCCACCCCATCTAATTATTTTGTTGATAACATGCCCCTAAGAGTCAACCCAGTGTTCAGGGATCTGGATATGCTTGTAGACGGTAGCCTTACCTTTGACTACCATGCAACCACAGTGGTGAGGAAATCCTTTTATGTTGCACAACATATAAGTAAGAGCATGGCATCTAGGTCTAAAGAGGTCATTATCCCACCGTACTCCGCCCTTATCAGACCAATCATAAGTGTACACTTCTCCATTCAATATGTACCTGACCAGGCATATACAGCAACTGGAGCAACCTCAGAGGTTCCATACAAAATGAATACACACATAACAAACCTGCCTCATGCAGAGTGCCTTAATCCCTTTCCCTCTACTCAGGATCCTATAAAATGCTGAGGGGTGATCTATGCCTGACTTACAAGGTATCCACAAACCCCACACTTATTAATCTCCTGTATATATGTAAGCCAAATAGAAGAAGCAGAAATACAATGTCTAGGGACCTAAATTTGTTCTGTGACTTAAACAGAACATACTGGAGAGGCAGATATGTGTCCCAGAGACTGCCCCTCCTATGGAACAGGCTTCCCATATATGTGAAGCTGAGTTTGTCTATTACCCAGTTTAAGCACAACCTATACCAGTGAATGGGAAAAAGGAAGTTTACACTGGACCTGGCACCCATGTCCCTTATGGACAGAGGTAGTTTATAAATGCCTGGCCCTTAATGTCCTGTTTGGTACTAGATGTCATTATTCTTTAGAGAAAACTTGGCTAGGCTTAGAAAGGCCGCCCCAGGGTGTTAGATTAACAATAGTCTATGAATATGTAACTTATGATTCTACGCAGATTAACCAAGCAAAAGCATTTGAAGAATGCCTAAATAAGTCTATTAGCTATTTGACACTTTTCTAACTAACAGAAGAAACTTATTTTTCTGCAGAAAGCTATCATGCTTCTCCTATAACCTATCACCTCACAGCAAGAGGTTCTCCTGTTCGATTTTCGGCTGGAGTGCCTTCTGTGTGGAGTCTGCATGTCCTCCCCATGGTCGAGTGGCGTTCGAAAGACATGCGTGAATGGGCATGCCTTCGTTGAAGGTTGTGCGTCAGGCTGGCACCTCAGCACTGTAAAAAATCTACTGCCAATCATTAGTGGTCTGGAGTTCTGCTGTGGCGACCCCTAACCGGGAAAAGCCAAAAGAAGAAGAAGAACAACAAAATTATTTCCATCACTTGGGCTTTTTAACTGAAGTAGCTGACCATCAATAAACCTGTCTGTGTCATTTAGTTTTCAAAGCCTTGCAGTTTTATAAGTGATACCTTCATTTCTTTGTGCTATACTGATAAGATGTTTGACAATATGCATTACAGTGAAAACCTAATAACTGATTTTCATGGTCTGAGCTTTTATTATCAAAGGTTAAATTTTCTACTGAATTCACTTTGATTTTATATAATCTTTTAAGGTTTACTTGGCATTGGTACACTTCAGTTTTGCAAGATGTTGTTGATTATTTCATCTCTTTGTGGTTAAACTTTCTGAGAAAAAAGAAAGAAAGATCGGGCAGAATTTTAAAATGTTATGGCTGATGCAAGGAATTTCCAGGAGCTTCCAATGGTTGCAGCATTACAAATGGACTCTGCATCCTGAAACAATCCAAAACTAAATTTCAGACTTCAACAGTCTCAGGAACTGTTTGCCTTCTGTGATGTACTCCTGGAAAATTTTGTAAGATATGTGTTCCATCTATAATATTTGACTGCTTTCTTTTTATTTCTACAACTGTTTTTTAACATTTTAATTAAAATATTATATACTGTGTTTATTATGAACTGGACTAAAGCCCCAAAAGCACATTAAGCTCGCAAGAGTGTGTGTGTGTGTGTGTGTGTGTGTGTGTGTGTGTGTGTGTGTGTGTGTGTGTGTGAGTGTGTGTGTGTGTGTGTGTGTGTGTTTATACCTACTTACAGGCAGCTGTACAGATAAAAAGCTACCATTTGGATAAGTGAGGAAATTAACAGTCGTGTTAACCCAAGCAATCCTTATCTGCTATTGCATTCTACATTTCTGTGCTTTATGTATTTCTCTGTAAACTTGGTGCTGTACAAATCAAACTACAAAACTATACTAGTGATAGAAATCTTATACCTTTCTTTTATTAATTTGTAATTTTTTAACAATTTCTTGTCAATTGCTGCCTGATACATAGCACACTTTTTTCACTAAAACAGGTCATATGAAGCATTAGTTATTTCATAACTAGTTATCTCAGTTTTAAAATATTTGGTGGCTACTTTGGTGTCATGTATGTTACAATCACTTGTAGTACAGTCTTTACTTTTTAGGGTCTGTTTCTGAAATAGGCAAATGAGTGGGAAATGAGCAGTAGGCATCAGCTGCCATTTGCAGATTAAATGCCTCCTCATCACAATGTTTAAAATGTGCTTGTTAATAGCCACATGCTTGAATTCAGCAGAGGATTATTGAAAGTTATGAATGTTGAAGGGAGCACAACCAAAGTACAATACTGTTAAGTAATTGTTTGAGGAATAAATCAACCCAGTAATCAATCTGATGAGGTAATATAGTATTGCACTTTCTATTTTCCATATGAATAATGTGAAGACATGAGTCTGCTTCATACCATCTTCATCAGCTCTTGTTTTGAGTACTTTACAGGAAACCAGATCACCTGAAATACATTTGACTCTACTAGAGCTTAAGGTGCCCGCATTTTAACTATATGTGTACTCAAAACTGCATTGCATTCCCTTTTATTGTAACAAAACAGCTTAGACTAACAAAGAGAGAACTACCCATACAAAGCAATCCAGCAGCTAAAAATAAGTGTACACTGTACTGCCCATATCACCCAAATGTATACATACCAACTTATTTGGATAAGGGAGAGAAAGGCAAAAAAATCATATTGCAACCCTTGGCACGGTTGTTTCACTGTAATAGGAGAGAAAAAGTGAATTTCAAAATAGGGTGTACCAAGAAAAAAAGACGTTGCATGTATTGTATAACACATTATTAATAAACAGACATGTTATATCTACAAATACTGCCACTGGCAAATATATTATTCAATCATCAATATAATTGTGATAACAAATGTTTCACTTACACAAAACTTAAGCATATTCTTAGTACATTAACAGCTATGAATGAGTACTGCTCAGATCCTTCAGAACTCTCCAGTTATTAAACTATGATTATGTAGCTGGCTTTCTGACTAATCTTTCAAAACCCAGATTCTTAGGGAATTTTATGGTCTCTGCTTCAGACACTGATGTAGTAGTCAATTTATCTGGTGACATAGTTTCTCAGGATAATCTGGATTTCTATGAATATTGTTTTTGTTGAAGTTCCTGCATCAGTGTTCTACAGTCTGAAGTTCAATACTGACCACTGGTTATTTTCAGAGAGGAGTTTGCCAGTTCTCCTCTTGTAAGCACCGCCCCCCCCCCCCCAAGTACTCTGGTTTTCAGCCACCTTCTAAGCATATTGGCTGATTAGCCTACTCTAAACTTTCACTTTTCACTGTGGCCTTGGATCATGGTTAAAATCAAATGAATAACTTTGGCTAACACTGCATGTCATAATGGTTTTCTGCATTTTGAAGAACCGAAAAAAAAGCATCCTACAGTTACAATATATCCGACGTAAATATGGACAAATATTTCTGTTTCACGATTTAGTTCAGAGGATTAAGGCTATTTGCTATTAATAGCCTTGCATATGATTCCCTTAATGTCTGTTTGAGCTAGTCAGTTAGCGTGCATTGTTTGCCTTCTATGTCTGGCATTTACTGTGTAGAAGTAAGGCTACGAACGATTATTGATTTGTTCTTATAGTTTGGGTTTTATTGCTCCTTCTTTTACTTCTGTGTGATTCTGAGCAAGTCATTTAACAAGATAATGCTCTGGGGAAATAGGAAATTGGCCTAGCCTCCTGGTCCACATGATTAAGAACTAACTTTCTAAACCCAAGCAAAATGCATCTTGGGTATCTCTTTATATATCTCTTAGAACACTTTTTGTGAATGCCTGAGGCAGGAAGACATTGCAAGTACAGCATTTGTGTTCAACACAGATATGGTAGAATATATTTGTTTTGAACAAACATTTCTGTTTTCTTCTCTGTAGTTTCCCATCTACAGATTTGGGTGGTCACATTGCTTTGAAACAACACTTTCTGGTTGCTTCTTAGCTTGCACCTCTGTAGATCCCTGGTTATTGTCACTGTTCTTTCCTGTAAAAAAGAAAAGCATCAAACATGCTGATCAAACGTAAACATTTATCTAAAAAAGAAGTTATGTCTTACCATAATGCTCCATCTGTGTTGTCGATCTTCACATATCCTTGACAGTGCGTTCAGTTATGAACCTTGGAAACGACTCAGCCGTTATGCCAGCTTGTGCCTTCCAAAAACTCTTGAGCTCAGCTCTATCCATAATGCTACTCACCAAATTATCTCAGATCGAGTTTGCATAAAACAGTGTCAGACAACAACCATATGTAAAGAGAGATAAAAGAGAGATCTTATCTGAATCCATTCAGGAGGACCCATGTCACAAAGGAAATCTGATCCACCATAAAAATAGGGGACAGGGGTAAGGAGGGCAGGTATGTCAATGATATGTGAATATCGACAACACAGGTGGAACATTATGGTAAGACATAACTTTTTTATCTGATGTTGTCAAGCTTCACATAGTCCTTGACACTGGGACAATATCCCCAGCAAACCTGAATCTTGGGTGGTCTCACGGAAGAATATTTCCGAGGACCATCGAACCGAAGGAAGCTGTTCCCCTAGGGACCAGATCCAATTTGTAATAAGTAATGAAGGTATGTGGATAAGTCCATGTAGCCACTGCACAAATATCATCTAAGGAAACCTTGGAATGAAAAAGTACAGCTGCAGCAACTGGTCTGGTGGAATGCACCTTAACAGGTCTTTGCAGTGATATATCCCTCTTGTTATAATCAAAGGTAATGCAGTTCTTTAGCCACTTAGCCAGAGTAACTTTGGGAACTGTTTTTCCTTTTGCCAGTGAAGAAAATGAAACAAACAATTGATCTGATTTTCTGAATTCTTTTGTCCTGTGCAAATAGAAAGGAAGTTGTCTATGAGAATCCAGTAAATGAAGGTAATATTCGCCTTTGTTAAAAAAATTTTTAGAAAAAGGATGGAAGGTGAATAGTCTAATTCACATTGGTTTCAGAAACTACTTTGGGCAGAAAGGAAGGGTTAGTTCTCAGAATTCCCATCATATGATCGAAGTCTTACAACTTTGAATCATTAAAGAATGAACTTTAATGATCAAAGTTGTAAAATCTCAAAGCATATAACAGAGATTGTCATAGAGCATGGAAGGGGAACATTTCCCTTTACTGCACTGTAATACGATCTCAGAGTTGGTATATTTAAGTAGCAGGGGTGTGGGGGTGCAGGGCCCCTTGCATAGAGCGTTTTTTTTTTTTTTTTTACTGTTTTTACTTTTTTTTTTATGCTGGTTTGAAGTTCTGAGACTTCAGTCATTAAAGTTCGTCCTTTAATGATTCAAAGTTTTGGAACTTCAATCCTATGATATAGACCCAGTTCTCAATGAAACCCTGTCTTTGTGAAAAATTATATAAGGAGTTTTACAGGATAAAACTTGAATCTCTGAAAGTCTTCTAGCGGAGGTGAAGGCCACCAAAAACAATGTTTATCAAGACAGGAATTTTAGATCACATTTGTCCAAAGGTTCAAAGGGGGGATAATCTATAGACTGGAGAACTAAATTTAGGTCCCATGGTGCAGATGGTTCCTTATATGGAGGTCTGAAAGTCATAGATCCCTTCAAAAAGGCTTTGTAAAGCTTATGGGGCATTAAGGAAGAGCCATTCAGACCCAAGTAAAAATTGGAGATTGCAACTAGATCTACTTGTATGGTAGATGCTGAGGCTCCTACTTCAAAAATATATGTCAAGAACTCTAGAACCTTATTGACTGGAGCCGAATATGGGTTAGTATTAGACATACACATCCACATAGAAAATGTGTGTCATTTGCTAAGATACAACTTTCTTGTCAAGGGTTTGTGACTATCCAGAATGATTCTTTGAGCTGGTGAACTAAGAAACGACTGCCTGGCAATCATGGGAATTGGAGAAGCCATGCGGTGAGTTTGAGGTTCTGCAGATTCGGGTGAACTAATCTGTCTGGATGGGACAGTAGGTCTAGAGATGGATCCAGAATCAAAGGTTTCTGAATTATCTGAGGCCAAAGGAAGTGAAACCAGATCTGTCGAGGCCAGAACTGGGCAATGAGGATTATCTTGTTCTTCAACCTGATGGCTTTCTTTAGAAATTGGGATATAAGGGGAATCGGGGGAAATGCATAGAGTAGACCAGGGAGCCAGTCGTGTAGAAGAGCATTTCTTGGTGACTCCCCCAGAGGGAAGATCAGGGTGAAATAGCTGCTGCACTTGTTTCTCAGAGGGGATGCAAATAGAATGCAGCAAGGCTGGCTCCATTGGTGAAAACTCCTATTTGCCACTGACGGGTTGAGAGACCACTCGTAAGGCATTAGAATATATCTGCTCAATCTGTCCACAATCGTGTTGGAGTACCCCGGAATGTGCATTGCAATGAAAAAGGAGTCAGATTAAATTGCACATTGGTAAACTCTGAAGGCTTCCTGATAAAGGGGATAGGACCTGGTTCCCCCTTGCTTATGGATGTACCAGACTATTGCCATGTTGTCTGTTTGGATTGCAATCATTCCAAAGGGAAGGGTTGGGTGGAATGCTTGCAATGCTAACAGCACTGCCCTCATCTCTAGAACATTGATATGCAAATTGGCCACCAGCTGAGACCAGGTTCCTTGGAATGTCTCTCCCAGATAATGCCCCACCCACCCCAGCCAGGATGCATCCATGGTCACCATGACTTGGAGTTGAGAGGGAACAAAAGAGGTGGCCCATTAAGATTTCACTGGAGTGAAGCCACCACTGCAGGACCTGTTTTCATGGGTTGGTAATTGTGATCAAAAGAGACACTGGATGATCTAACAAGGACCATTGAGACACTAGAAGCCTCTGAAGGATTTGCATGTGATATCCCATTAATGGGACTAGAGTGATAGAAGCTGCCATTGACCCTAGGGATTGAAGGAGGAGCCTTGCTGATACTTTGCTGTTGTGAACAATCTGGCTGACTTGCAATTTTATCCTTTGTAGTCTTTCTTTAAGCAGGGATGCAACAGTCGTAATCATGTTTAGACCTGC